>NC_134982.1:1833653-2139262 GCF_965638725.1 Aptenodytes patagonicus | reverse complement strand
AAAAATGTTTACTTTTACATGAGGGTATAAAATCAGGGAGTAGGCAAGAAATATGTTGCCGTGGGCTTCGACTAGCTATGTTCAACTTGCTGAGCTTTTCTCCCCTCAGAAGTATAGCAGATAACCTGTGCTAAGGAGCACATTTGGAAACGGTGCCCGGCATGTGCCTCAGTCACATAAAAATTTCACTGTTGTTCCTTTCCATTCTGTAGATTGATGCTAGAGGAAAAAAATTGAATGGAGAAACAGGGTGACTGAGATTTATCCCTTTATATTTACAAATATTTGTCTAATTTTATTACAAAGTTGATAACTCTCCCTTGTTATTCTACCTAAAACAGCTGAACGTTTGTATGAGGTTAAGAATTGGCAATTTCTGTCTGTCTTGGTAACCCAGTTGCTTCTAGATGCTGCCTGATCAACTAAAAATATTAATTTCTGGGCAGTGTTTGTAGAAGCTGTATAGATCCTGGAGAAAATCAGCAGAGCCGGGTATCTGGAGAAGCTCTTGTGTGTGTTGAGCGCATCTACAGCACAGAGCACTTCTGCAGGTGTCCCTGGGTCACACGTGGGCTGGTGACATCCCCTACGGAAGCGGTGCTCCTGTATCACATCTGCCCACTCCCAGTGGAATTGCTGCCACCCTGAATTACCCTGTGCTCTGCGGGTCCCCCCCGGGTCTCCTTGAGCCTCTGAAGGAGCAGCGGTGGAGAAAGCATGGTCTGAAAGGGGGGGCTTCGGCAGGGCGGTGAGGCTGCGGGGGGTCAGGAGGAGCAGTGCTTTCATTTTGAAAAGGCTGAGCCAGTCTGCCCTAAGTTTAATTCAGAAATAAATAGGCACCTCGATGCAAGGAACTGGAGGAGAGCTGTCAGGAGCCTCTAAAATAGACCCCTCGAAGAGCGACGTGGAGGGCGCCGGGGGTGTGGGGAACCCCGAGCAAGGGAGCTGGTGAACCCCAGCGCTGTCTTAATCTGCTTTATTCCGGGCTGTATCTTCAGTGGGATTCATCCGTGAGACCCCTGGCTCGGTCGGCACTGTGATTTTACGTTTGACACCTCTGCAATATTTTTTCAAGTGCTACTTGTCTACCCAGCAAATTCAGTTTTCCCTTGTAATACAGGCTGGATCTTGGCAGAATAAATTACTTCACACTTATAATTATAAAAACAAAAGGAAAACAAGTGAAAATGAATATTTTGCATAATGTATGTAGATTTAATTCACACCATGAAGTGTAGAACTGCGGCCCTGTACTCCACTTTGGTTTTAAATGTCACCGTAAGTGAGAAAGGGAAAGATTGTTATTCATGAGTATGAAAATTGGCCTCTGCAAGCGTTTCAGACACTTCACCTGTCTGCGAACAAAAATCATTGCTAACGAGAAGGTTTGCATGCGACTATTCCAGAAAACAGGAGTGTGCGTAGGTGCCCTTGTTTCGGGAATCTGGAAGATGATGGTATTTATTTTTTCCTTTAGTTAAGCAAAAGGCTGTTCTGCAAAGAAGTCAGTTGGCTGCAGCCTTCCCAGCCACCTTCTGTTTTTTTGGAGCAGGTGTAAAAGAAGAGAAAATCCCTTTAGGGGGGGTATCTTTTCACCCTCCTTATTCTGGGTTTGCCTGAAACCACTTTGGTGTCTCGCACGAAGAAGAGCAGCCGAAGGGCCGCAGCGAGAGCCTGGCTTTGGCTGAGTCTGGGTGAAGGTGGCGTTGGTCCTAGCTGTCCCACTGCTGAGAAGGAAAGGCAGGAATGGAGAGAGCAAGTCTGCAGCACCAAAACTTTCTGCAGTTTCTCCTTTTATGGTACTACGCAGAGACCTTCCCCAGGGTTAAGGTCCCTTCTGCTGGAAGGATGCACAATAAAACAGCAAGAAATAACTCCTGCGTGGGCGAGCTAACAGCCTACGTAGAGGAAAGACAAAGACATTTAATCCGTCCTGTTTTATAGGTGAGAGATAAAAGAAGGAGAAAGCCTGTAGTTGCCCGTATACACATCTGGGTTTTGGGCAGGTTTTGTTCCTGCGTCGCCTGCCACCACCCTCCCCGTGGAGGAGAGACGCTCCCCAGGCTGCCCCGCTATGTTTTTTTGATTGCAACCCACCCTCCAGCTTAAATTGAGATTTGGCAGCTTCATCAGTCAGGGACCGCCGCTGTCAGAGGGACGGGAGCTGGCCGCCTTTCCCGGCTCCTGCCTGGTGCTTTTGCCACCAGACAACCGTAACGAGGAGCACCTTGCCTTGTCATGACTGGCTCCCTTTGGTCTTCGCTTCATGTCGTCTTTGCATCTCGGTCCATGCGGTCTCTGGCAGTTTATTTTCGCAGCGGTAGCCAAACCCAGAGGGCAGCCCCCAGGCAAGGAGCCGGGATGCTCTCGAAGGGCAGCGACTCCCGCGCTGCTTTTCTGAAAGCTGGTTTGAAACAGAAGTAAATGTCAAAAATGGGAGAAAAGTCCTGAAGATTGGTCTGTCTTTCCTCTTGTAAAAATGACAGGATCATTTTTAAGTCTGCCTTCCTCTTGAGAGTGTGCGTGCTTGAGCCAGTTATTTTTTCCATGCCAATCCTTTGCTGTATAGCGTACGATACAGTACGTAGTTGCACAAAAAAAAAGCCTGTACTCTTAGTTCCTGCAGGACCGTAGGCAGAAATTTTCCATGAAGCTCTGGGCTGTAATCTATAGTCTGAGCAATGCACCCCAGTCAAAGGGATTTAGTGTGGCAGCTACAGACACCAGGCAGCATTCACCAGATCAAGGAACATACTGTATCTTTAATGCTTAATTTTCAGTTTAAAATACAGCTCAGATAATATTTGGCCAAGCTGCGTGCCATTTCAGAAATGCTTTGAGCTATCATGCTCATGAATTTATCAAAATACATTTAATCCCAGCAATTGGCAGACAGTCTTATTTCATGCTTCCTGAGTACTTGATTTAAATATAATTTATATCCATAATTATAATATGAATGCTTTTTTTTTTTAAGTAAAAATTGAAGATTGAAGTTCAGATTGACACAGGAGACAGCCTGTGAAGTTTTTCAGATGTCGGTAGCCATCCCTGTGTTTGCACAAGAGCTGAGAGCGGGGCGAGGAGGACCGAGCTGCGAGGGCATTTATGTGGGCGTGCGCAAAGCCCATCGCTCGGAGCCACAAGCATGGACTTACCGGAGGTGAATGGTGTCATGGCCACGACCCTGCTGGGGACCAAGTCCCTTATCGTACCACCCCGGTAGCCCAGCCTCTTGGTATAGTGAATCCCCCCCAGACTACCCGATCCATCTTTATCTGTTTGGAAGAAGTACTGGCCCGTTTCCCTCCTCCTCCTCTTCCCCTGCAAGAATTACGCAGGAGCTTCCTGATGCAAAACATTTTTTGGTGTGAGCGTCAGCCCTGAAACCTGTTGGGGAACGGTGCAGGCTGTAACGAAGCCTCCGTGGGAAGGCTGGGTGGCTGGAGTTCGTGCCAGCACCGGCAAGGCTCGGTTACCCGGCGTACACATTTCTGTCTTCATTGGATCGGGGACCTGGCTCTGGCCCTCTTGCGTCCCGGCTCGCTGTCCCCGGTTAGTGCCTCTGCCCCTCCTGTGCCTCTCCCGAAACAGCAGCCTGGGGACCTGGGTGGTCTCTGTGCTGCAGGGAAATACTCAGGGGACTTGCTCAGCCGTCTCATTCCTTCTGGACCATTCTGCTCTACAACTAAAGAACAACAAACAAACAGCAAAACCACAAAGGATGTGGATTCATCTGATGGGCACCTGGAAATATTTTTTTTTTTTCATTTCACCAGATAGAAAAGAGAAAAAAAACCAACAACAAACCTGAGTACCTTGCCGTACGAACCTTCTTCCCATCAGTAGGTCTCCAGCAGCGAGGCTCATCTCACCTACCTTTAGACGCCTGGCCCAAGGCAGGCAGCAAGGCTCCTCCTGTGGGATATTCAAGGCTTCTTCCACCGCTGAGTCACCCCATGACGAGACAAAGGGGCTGAGTTATCCCTGGATGCATCTGTCCCTGTTCATTGCTTATTGCATAGCTAACGCTAGGTAAAGAGTTCTGCTCTAATTTCTAATGGTATCATTAAGCTGTGAATAATAAATGAAAAACAAATTTTACCAGGTGCATCCAATTTCTTTATTTGATCAAGATATAAAACTGGAGGAAGTAATTGTAATCTCGCAGGCGCTGGGTCTGCCGGGGGAGCGCTCTGATTGTTATGCAACCCGAGATATTAAATCAGGGTCTCTGATTTGGTAAAGCAAAACGTCTCCTCGACTGAACAGCGAGCAAGGAATAAAGGCACCCAGTATTGCTGTGGAAGTGATTGAGTTCGATGCTGGGTCAGGTCTGGATTTATTTCTCATTTTGATTGAAAATCTGGAAGAAAAGATAAGGAGTGCATCAGTTATGTTCATGTATGCAACAGAATTGGGAAATATGACAAGCGTTCACCAAGGAGAAATAATCAAAATAATAGAAAGACAAACAAATAGTAAAAAAAAGAAGAAAAAAAAGAAAAATGAAGAGAAGTTTGTCTGGTAGGGGAAGAATATGTAGTAGCAATAAAACTTGAAAGTCAGTAATGAGAGGGAAAGGTTTCAGGTGACAATGGCTAAATGTCGCGATAAGCCTTTGCTGCCCACAAGGAGAGGGGAGAGAAAAAGAGGAATCACGTCTGAGAAACTGGGGCTCTGAGCAGGTCTGACTTGCTCAGAAACAAGAGCAAATATTCTCCAGCGAGAAAAGGCTTTTCTGGGAGATATCGGCGTTTGCCAGATCCAGCTAATTCAGAAATGTCCAGAAATATCTCAGTTTTTCCTTGCAATACGAAGTACATCACAGGGACAGTTTTCTGTCTGGTATTTTTCAAAACGAGGGGAGTGTGAGCAATGACATCTCCTCTGCGTTAAGGGAGACGAAATGTTTCGTATACTGTTTGCTGCTGCCGGTACTGTTGCAGCAGCAATGCCTTAGATCAGCTTTGCATTGTTGTAGGCAGTATGGAAAGAAATAAAGAATAGTCCCTGCACTAGAGGGACCAACTAGTTTCTAAAGCTGCTAATCTGGAGAGAGAAAAAAAGAGACTGAACAGGGAAACACTTTGCGTGCGGAGCCCCGGCAGGTCGGGGCAGAGCTGAGAGCAGGGCTCGGGTCCTGCAGCCAAGGATGCTCGTGTCCCCCAGCCTGGACCACCCGCTTTGACGGAGATGCAGGTCTGAGTGGTTAAAATGCAGGATGTCAAGTTAGTTTTGCATATTCCTTGAACACATACCTTCAAATCAAACTGTGGCAGGATTAACAAAAGAGTCCAGAGACTCAGGTGCTGTTTTCAGGAGCGCCCAGCTGACTCAGGCTATTGCTTACCCTGGATCTTCTCCAACTTCGAATCTCTGTGACTTGGGATCCCCAGACTGAGGAAGAGTTTCTGTATTCCTTGTCACTCACTTTGCTGTACCTCTGCCTCCAAACAATCTTGAGTTTTCAGATTATTTTGATTCAAATGCAATTTTTTTCTTTTTCTCCCCCCTTTTTATGATCCACAGAGCCTTCATGAAGGACAATGTTGTTAACATGGGACTTTGCTGCCAGTGGGACCCTCCTGTTTAGCTATTGTTACTTTTACTCTTCTGTAGCCTGTATTTAAAATACTATTTTCGTTTTAGCACTGACAAATGACTTAGCTCTGACTGACTTAAATCCTTAAATAGCAGCATGCTCTGAGGATGCTGCAAAGTGCTGCACTTTGGGAATTTGTTTGTCGAACGTAGACGTGACTAGACGGAGTCCAGCGGAGGAGCCGTCTGACCAGCGCCGCTTCAAATGATCTGGGGAAAGTCTCATTTATACGACCTGCTGCGATCCTTTCATTTAGTGACTGCGCAGGGGTGTTTCTTATCCTATTAGTGCCTATTACATTATTTAGAGAGTCATAGAGGTCAAGGTCAGAGGTGACTCCTCACGGTAGATGCAGCCTGCCTCTTCCAGAGCGCTGACGTTGAGCGCTGATCGTTTCCATCTGCCGCAGCTGGCAGCTTATATGGACAATATAGACTATAAACAGAGACAATACAGACAACAGCCCCCATTACATCCACCTCTACACAGTACATAGAATCTCACCAGTCCATTCTGGTGAAAGTTTTGGCCAGAATAAGTGATTTACAGAAATACTTATGTATACATTTTGCTTGGTGGTGTATGGCCCGCACTTCTAGACAGCAATTTTCAGTGGAGACTGAAGAAGTTGAGAAGAAAGGTATGCCTGGTTTCTAGTGTAGATGGATTCCAGCTCGTAGCTCTTTGCCTATTAAATTATTGTCTACAGCCAGAAGTCCTTTCCCCATTCAGGTAACGATAGATAACAATCCACGCACTTCTAAACACTACATTTGTTTAAATAAAATTCATTTCTTTGGTCTCCAGGATGTTTCAGGTCTCAGATCATTCTTGGAGATCTTTGCTGAACCAATTCAAATGTGTGGGCAACTGCAATGAGAATGATTTTGCCCTAGTCTTCTTGTCAATATCATATAAAAATGGTTTAAACAACTTTGCTTTGACTTGATATATTCATACTTGAAAAATAACTTTCTCTCATTTTCCCTAATACATTGCATTGCAAACTGTTCTTAAATTGGGTATTCACCATGATCCTTTTTCAGCTCTTTTTTCAGAGCCGCCTTCCTGTAAGTGCAAACTACATCGCTGCTTTTCAAGTGTTCAGTAGCCCAGGTTAGCAGGCGGGCGTTATTTCTCTGAAAGGAAAATAAAGCTAAAGCTTTAGGTTTAAAGCTTAAAGGTTCACGTCAGGCAGTTGATGCATCTCCAACTACAAACTTATTTTTAAAGTTCTTGGCTCCTCAGTGGGTGAATTAATATTTGCCACCAGCTGGAGGAATATACATTTGAACTGTCGTTGCACAAGCGTATTGGAGATATATATACAGAGATACAGTGGAAAACAGGCAGAGATTTGTCAGTAAATAGTTAGTTGCTAATGGCCTGTCCAGCCGTGCAGATGCTGAGCGCTCACCGGTACCCACGCCGTGTCTCCCTGTGAGCCCGATCCTTCGCAGGGAGGGAGCCGGCAGGATGGATGGGATAAATGAGTCTGCACCGTACGGGTTTTTCCTATGACTGTAGCTGGAGAGAGCGTGAGAGTAAAGGAACTTTTATGATGGAAAAAAAAAATTGAGTCAGAACCATTTGCTTTATTTAAAGCCGTGGGTGCCAGACCATCTCATTAATGCCTCTTGAGGCATCTTTGTAAGACCATGTGTTGAACAGCTATTAGTCCCATTTAAGGATTAAGGTGTATTTATCAGAATGGATATAACAAATTTTAGTGGTATAAAATGAGGTATGGATTATAATATGTATGACAGGCAGAGCCCTAATGCGAAACATTATTTTTTAAATAATACCTAAAGACAAAGTTTCTTTTCTTCTTCCCCTTAGGCATCCTTGTAAAAAGGGGCGCACCGGTGCCACTGAGAGAGGAACACCCTGCTCTGTCTGTATATAATGTATGTTCTGAAATGCACTTTAATACATAAAAGCCAGAGAAATTGCGGCACGTTCTTGTTTATTTCTGACCAAGTTTATAACAAGTAACTGAATTCAAGTAGCTGGTCTCGCTGCAGGGAGCCTGCTGACTGGCTGTTTAAAGGGCTTACTAATAGGTCTATCAAAAATGGGAAGAAATGAACAGATGCGTTTGGTTTTTCTCTCCCTAGGGGACCTCTGAAGTGCCACCTGGATTAGCTGCACGGTTGTGATCGGATTATAAACTAGGTGTAAAAGCTGCACTCTTTTCTTTCCAAAAAGAGAAAAATTTGATGTAACCTATTCTGACTTAGACACTAATGGCAATATTTCCCATTTCTTTTTGCTGTTCTTCCCTTTCAGTGCCCAGCGCGATGCCTCAGAACGTCTCCTTGGAAGTGGTTAACTCCAGGGTAAGTCTGCCACGTGCTCAGCACCTCACGGCCAGTGATCATGGGTATTTGTGTAGGTATTCCTACTTTGTGTAGCTTTTTCACGTACAAAGAGACCCAGCCTGCACCTTGCAGAAGGTTCCCTTCGCTTGTCCGGGAGATCATGTTAAAATAAGAACTGGAACACCCCAGAAATGTTGTAGAGAGAAGCAGTGATTTTTCCAGAGGCTTCAGCAACAGTGGTATCACTTAAACTTAAGTGAACAAGCAGAAACTGTTCCCTGATTGCAGATTAACATCTGCAATAAACGTAACTGCGCTTTGATTAGATGGAACAATCTCAGGGAATAACGAGAAGCAGAGCTGTTCCTGGGGGAAAGGAGGTGTGGGAAAGAAATATTTTGTTGGTAGGTTATATGCACCACGGGCAGGTAGGTCTGTTGTAATCTTGCTTATTCTAACAAATGTATTTGTTTTCTTCTGAAAGGTGCATTCCTTTCTCTTAAATCCCCTCCTTTCCTTCTTAAAAAAAGTCTAGCATTTCCATATCACTGATTAAGTGGTTGATATTATTTCATAATATAATATTGTACGTAGTAGGTGTTAATTATGCTTACCACTTGTTGGGTGCTATTTCTGAATATATTCTGAAAAAATCTTGAGATTGTTTATTTTCTTTTTATTCGTTCCTTCCATTTACTGGAACTACATAAGTTTTTATTCTGTTTATTCATTCCTTCCAGTTACTAGAACTACACGAGCTTTTATTCTGTAGCTGATTTCAATGATAGGCCCATTTGAACATGGAAAAGCTCACACTTCAGAGCGTGAAAGAAAGGCACAAACCCCCCCCGCGTAGCATCCTGTCAGGATGTCCCCTTGGATCTTTGGAGATTTCCACTTGCACAGCTACCAAGGAGTAGGAGCCCCAAGCTCGCTGACAAGGATAAACTGCAGCTTAAGGAACATTTATATAATCTCTGAGTTGCTGGGAACACCGAGTACCTGCCAGTTTGATCTTTCTCTTCCACTGCTCATTTTCATGGTATCAAACGTATAATCTGATTTATTTTTATTTTGCTTTAGTGCACCCAGCTCCAGTTACTTTTAAATTCCTCTTACACATAGTGCCCAAAGGGCATTAATGTCTTGGCGCATCTTGTTCCCAACCTTTGTGTTTACCTTTTCTTCCTTATTCTCAGGGTAAAATGTCACAGAGCAGCCGATCGTGTTTTGTGACCTTTTGTGGTGATCATTTACATTTAAAGTACTTAGAACGAAAATAGGAAACAAGCTGCAGGGTACGATGCTGCACGGGGTGGTGTGCGGATGCTCCTACCCTAGGATGTATTATTGCATTGTTGGTACTTACAGGTGGAGATACTTTATACAGATGGGATAAGAAAGGATGGGCTGTGCGTAAATCTTCCCCCTGCCCACCATCATCAGAGGTCGTCAGTCTGCTCCTAATCACAGAGTACTAAATGTTGGAAGTCTTGATGAGGTATTAATTTGCAGATATAAGTGCTGTACTGGACAAAGATGGGCTTACATGTTGATCTGAGTGTTTGGCTGAACTGCGCTGTGCAGGGCTGCTGTTTCGTGACAGGCAAAAGAAATGTGTCTCAGCCCTCCTCTATGTGACCAAGCGCGAGTGCTGGAGAACTACACCGGGGGTGATGCGAGGACTTCTCCATCGCCCATGGGTTGAGGCAAGGGTGGCCGTGGGCAGCTGGAGTCTGCCTTTACCTCCGCTCCAAAACACGTCGTCTGTGTGGAGGGAGATCTGAGACCTTCCAAAGCATCCCTCTCGTGAGGCAGAGTATCAGTTTCTAAGCTCTCAAGCTGGCACCATGTGTGACATAATAACTGTGTAAAGAGGTATTTTAAGGGTGTACGTATGGAATGGGGATCTTTATCAGAGAGAGAGAGAGATGTGAAACCTTTTGGGACTCTTTTTGGGCTTTTTCCTGCGGACATAGGAAAGTACAGATACCCATGTATTCCAGCAAATCTTGATAAAGCTTGAATAGAATTTAAACACTTACACCTAGGTAATTTGGAACAACAAATACAGAAATGAACCAGACTCACTAAATCTTAAGGAATAAAATGGTTTTTCAAGCAGAAGAATCAGCCTGAAAGACCATATCCCAAAATACCTTTGCCCATTCTTTTGCAGTACAGCTCCTGTGGCATTTGTAGTTGAGGCACAACTAAACTCCTAACGTTGTAAAGAGCTGTAATGCAGTCTCCCGCTCTTGTAAAAGGCTGCAATAACCCAGAATATTGTATTTCTGCAGTCCGTTTTTTATCATGTTCTTGCTTTTCTTCTGTCTTGGCAGCAGTCAGAATTAATTTGATTAAACACTTATAATTCACAAACTGATTAAATCAAACAAATAACTAAATAACCCTCATAGTTTGCTAACTGGATTTGAGCGGTGCACAGATGAGCCCAAAGGCTGGCCTTGGCAGTTCCCAGAATTGTTTAAAATTTTATCTCTAGTTTAATAAGATTTCTCTCTTTATGCTATTTTTTTCTTTGGCGGTGGCAGATCTATTAATTTAATAACATAACGGAGATGGCCAAGCAAATGGAAGATGCTCGATATGAATTACTATTATCATGATTATTGCTTAATATTGATGGTGTTCTGTGACTGGAGACCTCGGTCAGATCAGAATTGATAGCGGTGAGGACTGTGACAGAAATACAGTTCCCTGCCTAAAAGAGATTTCACTGTAAAATGCAGCACAGAAGCGGCTGAGACAAGTAAGCGGGCAAGTGGGTGTCAGAAGCTGGCAAAATGCATAGGGTGCTTGCGCGGAGTTTTAATTAGAGAGAGATGATCAGGGCTGGCTGGTTTTTAGACATAACCGCAACTGGCCTCTCGGTAGTAAATGACCAAGAGTTAATTTAATGAAAAATTTTTATTGCAAAACTTTCTGCATAATTCGAGGTCGTTCTGGATTTTCTTCTCCTATAAGTTAATCGCGTGCAGTGTCTTGTTTAGCAAAAGAGCGCGGTGATGGGAGGGGTATGTACGTGCGCGTGTACGAATGGCTGTCTTGGCATTAAATTCTGTGCGTGAACCAAATTCAACACGAAAACTGAAAACGGCCCTTTTTGTCCTCGCTTTTTCATAACATGGATTGTTTCTAATAAGAAATGAGGGATTTATTTCCAATTTCTTTTGTTTGAAAATACCCTCCTTTGCTTAAGGAAAAGGACGTCTACAATGCTCAATAGGTGAATAGAGTTTCGTCCAAGAAGCATCTGCACCAACAGCTTCTCCTTCTGGCAGAAACGATGTGGCAATTACCACATTTTGATCAGCAGAGGAGGTCAAAAAGGGGAAACATTTTTATTAGTGGGCTTTTAGAAAACCAAAAAAGTGTAAGACCTGCAATTCTAAGCTAAACTAATTATCGAAAGTTGTATCTTTTAAAAGGTAAGATTTTTTTTTTTAAACTTTAACCTGTTAAGAGAACAGGGAGATCTGCACTTTGCTCTAGCTGTGGCAACAACAACAACAAAAAAAGATATTCTTATTTTGGGGGAGATCCGACAGATCTACACTCTTTTAGGCAGGCATACGATTTCTGCGACAGCCCAGCTGTTGCTGTAGCTGGGGGCTGCGAGCTACAAAGCTGAGAGTTTGCTCATTTTGTCTTTTATTTGAGGAGACTTTATTCTTCCCTTGAGCTTGTTTCTTCCACCCTTTTCAAGCACCAGCGTGAAGGCAACTGTTTGTGGCTATTTATGTATTTGTTTACTTCTCTACTTCCTTGCTTTAAATATTGGTGTGGTTTTAATTTCTGTCGTTTTTTAGATACATGTTACTAATTAGCAAATCTGAAGCGCATAAATAGCTATCAGATTTATCTAATTAAAACTGTATGTAACTTTATTTCTCCTCCCCCTTTTCAAATACAGAGAAAAGTGAAGAAGTAATTGTAACTGGCTGTAGAAGCAAAATGCCTTTGGTCGTACTTAGTAGTGATTTAATCCAGGGATGTAGTTTCCCTTTGATGAATGGGAATTGCTTCTAGGGTAAGATTTTTCATAGGACGGTTAGGGCTCTGAGAACATAACCGGTAACGTTCTTCTGGGGAAGGTTGAGAGACACGCGATGAATCTGTTTTTTTGTCATTTCTTTTGTGTGTGCGTGTTTGTATCTATACATAAAAAACCCTTCACAGTCATTACGGCCCATAATGTTTGCAGAATCGTGCCGCAAATCAGAATTTGTGCTGTTCATGAGATTTTAAAAATACCTATAAATAAACTGAAGGAAGAGTTACCTTAATCATTAGTTCACATTAATAAAATTGCAGGGGTTTGTATCGAATTTAACAAAGGAGAAGGTGGCTTCAGCTGGCAATGGCTGTGGATCGTAGACTTGAACTCCACATTCGCAACACTTTGTTGAGTATTCTCCGTAGCTCTTTCCAGTGTGAATAATTGTATGGTTTAACATTCCCTGAGCAAAACTCTCCCCTTCTTTCTGCCTCATGTGGTCAATTATTCCTAGCAAAGTCTCTGCAGCTATGGAGAGTGTATTTTACTGTCAGAAGGGGTGGGCTAGTGCGTATCAGGACCTCCGCCCCTAGCAAATCACTGAATTCCACACTGCTTAAACACACAGGTACGTGCCTTCTGGAAATGCTCTGTATTCACGGCAACTTTGACCCGCTCAGGGCTGCAAGGTGTTTCTGCCTTTGGACCAAAAATTTTGGAGAGTTGAATGAGTTAAACATGAGGCTGTGTCTTTGGGGGGAGGTAGAGCAGGGCGAATCGCTGCCAGCGGCAAAGCAGCTAGTCAAGCCCGAGCCCTGCGGGCCAGGGGTTTAATCGTGGCTGGCTGGCCTAAGGCTGAGCTTCACTTTGGGATCGGCCCAGACAAGGGCAGATTGTGGTCAGCGGCACGTCAGCTAACTCCATTTTTAATTATGTTCAAACATCTTAACATTTTGTAATGAAGAACAGTGCCTAAGGTGATGAGTGCTGCAGAGTATCTTAGGGTAGATAGGTACTTTGGAGCTAGCTATACTTTTTTAAATCACATTGATTTTTTTATGTTGTTTCTCTGTCCTTTTTCTAAATTATTTTATCCAAAGGAGTTTGGCACTTGAAGTTAGGCATCTGGCTGCCTGCTCTCATAGGCCGCTCCCCTACGGGACATTTTACATTAACCCATATTTGCCAGTCTGTGGCCAGAGAGGATCTGCTGATGGGACCTAAAGGAAACAAGCCTCTTGTCAGGAGTTTTACATCATCTACACAAAGGTCTGCCACTCGGTTGGGAAACGTTTAGCGGTCTCCAAATTCAAGTCATCACCAAACTATCGGCTCTTTGACAGTCAGTGGAACAAAGCCTTCACAATTTTTAAGCTGTCAGAGTAAAATTTTATTAAGTTTCTCCTCCTGCCCCTCTCATTTTGGTCCCCACATTGATTTCTGCTGTTGAGAAAGATGCAGATGCGAGGAGACTTGCCTTGGGATGCTCCGTGACAGACGTGAGGCACGCAGGAGCCAGATGTTGCCACTGCAAAAATATTTTATTTCATTGCTTGGCATCTGGGTCTGGAGGCTGCTTTGCACTGACGGCAAGTGATACGCTCTGGCACAGCCAAAGAGATCAACCATTCTGTCAGATTGCATTTAGCTCAGCTGCTTAAAATTGCTCTGCTACTAAATGTACATTAAAATGTGCTATTAATGCATCCTAAACCTTCAGAGGAATTGTTGCTGAGCTGTACATCATCCCCGTGTAGTGCCACTGGCTCACTGGAGGATGAGGATGGATTGGGCCCTTTATGATAAAGAAATATCAAGAGAGAATGTTTCTTTTAAGGCTGGACAGACTGCTTGAAGTAGGTGCTATATATTCTGTTTAGCATCTTTTATCACATGTGAAACATTTGGTTGGTGTGGGAAGTATTTTTCCCCTGAATGAGCATTATTTATAATGCTCAGACTGGATGTTAGGAAGCATTTCTTTACCAAGAGGGTGGTCAAACCCTGGGACGGGCTTCCTAGAGAGGTGGTCAATGCCCCGAGCCTGTCAGTGTTTAAGAGGCATTTGGACAATGCCCTTAATAACATGCTTTAACTTTTGGTAGGCCCTGAAGTGGTCAGGCAGTTGGACTAGACGATTGTTGTAGGTCCCTTCCAACTGAAAATATTCTATTTCTGTTCTAATTCTTTTCTATTCTAATTCTTTTCTATTCTATAATTATCCCTTATCTTGCCAATGGCGTTTAAAACTGCCTAAGAAAGCAGCAGGGCGTGCAATGATCTGGCCTGGGGCAGAGGAGCTGTCTCCCATCCAGCTGATGGGGAGCCCCTCCGGCCCTCCCCTCCGGCCTCGCGGGTGAGGTTTGCAAAGCACCGATCCATCCTTCAGCTGCGGTCGTGTTGGGTGCTGAGTTTCACAGCTACAGACGTGCTAGGAGCAGAGCCCGTTCTGGACCCGAAGCACAGCAGTTGCCCAGCCTGCTGGTATCCCATTTTAGAGACAGAAAGACTGAGACCTGAAGCACTTTTGCAAAGTGTGAAATACTAACAAAGTTACTAAGTGATGAGACACTTAGACGTAATGAAACAGTTTATTTTGGGAAAAATTGAGGTAGTATAGCTGGTAGGTTATACTGTCAAACAAACCACACCTTCACCATTCACCAAGAAACGCCTTCCAGCAGGGATGGTGAGTCGATAAGTATGAAAAAGCCACGAGAGCTCAGCAGCGATGACAGCCGAGTAATAAGTTCAAGTGCTTTCTTGGGCTAACCCTGTGCACAAGGCTGCCCTGTGATATTTCTGTCTGGCGTTTCGTGGCAAGGATGGAGGAACAGCAGGGTAGTTAAGCTGGATTTTAACATGGTATTTGCAAAGTGTGAAAAACATAGTAATTTATTTAATTAGCTAATATTTGTAAAGCGCCGTGGAGACTGAAGCTCTCAGATATACATAAATGTTGTGACTGTAGGAAAGGATGAGCTGTGAGCTGGAAATGGAGATTGGAGTCCTCGTAAAGGAATTGATATCAAATAAGTAGTTTAAAAGAACCAAAAAGTAAAATCAAAATGACTCTCACCACTATTTAGAGATGTGTCCTCTAGAAACAATGTATGTAACCTTTAAATATATTACTTACGGCGAAACCACAGAGAAAGAGCTCTTTAACCTTTAAATCTATTACTTATCAGAAAGGATAGAAACAAGCATTGAGCTTAACCTTTAAAAGGAGAAAACTTGCTGAAACTTGTAGATCAGTACCTTCTGATTCTCACTTTTAATTATACACGTTTCTGAGACCAGAACTGTTTGTGGGTCATTGTCTTAGAAAATATCCCTTGAACTAATCCTGCTGCAAGATGAGTCGTTATCAAGAAAGCATTATAATTGTGCACTTCAAAATACTTGAATCACACAAGTGCAAAGAGCTATTTATCTTGAATAGCACGATAATTTTTTTGTGGCACTTTAAAGGTATCGTCCACCTCCCACACCTCACTGCTGAGTACATATAAACTCTCAAAGGTTATGGTGTCAAAACGGGACAGATTCATTATGTTATGGGATTTGATTAAATCTTGTTCAAGGTGATGAATGTTCTGGCCACCTTTCCATTTAAGATAAATTTAGAGATACTATTAAGCCACTTAATGCACCCAGGCAACACACAGAGTAGGAGCTTTGGGCAGTTATTTCTTAATGATAAAGACTCGGTAGCTTCTGAACAGTGTAGCTCGAGAGGTTTACCCAGAGACCAATAAAGCAAATTAATGAGCTATGGCACTGATTAGTAGAGCTATATGTTCCTGGGTATCTCTGAGAGAAACAATAAAAAGACTAGGGAAGGAGAAAGACAAGGTCAGGAGGAATGGGCAGGGGAGCAGATAGCGCGTGCTGCTCTGCCTCTCTCCCTGGCGCCTCCGACCCAAAGCCAAGAGGAAGGAGATGCTGGGCTAAATGCTGGGATTTTTTTTTCCGTGCTCAGGACAACGCAAATTCTGCATGCCTTTGGAAATAAAGAAAGCTACCAGGTGAAAGTACCAATATCCTTTCTAACGTGAGCAACGTGGAAGGCTTCTGAGTCAAACTTCACGGATCACAAAGGGATATAAACAGTAGCAAAAATATTCAGCCTACTGACCCTGGGAAATGACTGTAACTGCTCTACGTAGAAGCTTGATACCAGGAAAATATTATTAAAATTGTTATCTAGCATGCCTCTAGGCAGTTGTGCCTGGCTGCAGTGATGTGCTGTACCGCAGGGCGGCCAGAGGCAGCTGGGTGATGCTGAACCAGCAGTTTGACAGCTTGTGGTGTTTCCCTCTGGACTCCCAGCCGTCGCAGTTTCCAGTATTACTTTGGTAATTCTTTACACTTTCTTATGTGCAACTTTTGAATCTTTTCCTGTATTCTCGGAGGAGGCTGTTTTGATACAGTCCATATTTACTAAAAGTGCACAGTATCTTTATATTGCATGTTTTTATATTTTAATTTTACATCTATGGATTAGATGTAGTTAAGAGTCATGGTATCAAGAAGGCACTAAATACTAAAAACCAACCAAACAAATATACCCCAAAGAATAGACTTCACTTCTAGATTATGAGTATAAAATAAGTTCCAGGATATTAAAAAAAAAAAAAAAAAAAAATCACTTTCCTGAATCACAAAAATGTCATTTGGTTTTGGTGTTTGGTGTTTTTTTTTTCCTTCAACTTCAGCACGGTTTGGTAAGGGACTGAAGACAGCCGTTTCCAATGCTCCATGCAGTTGTACCTAAGGTTAATGCAGCTCATCTGGTTGAAAACTCTGCCTCCGGCATATGACGTACACAGAGCAGTGGTTTCAGTCAGAGTAGATCTGGGTTTTTGACTGAGATGTATACAGCAGCATATTTTGATTATGAGACTTCCAATATGAAAGAGAGGTTAAAAGTTTATCTTTGGTTTAGGATGTTGCCAAACAGTAATTCTCACCCGTGGGCACCGAAGTACCATGGCCATGCGCTTGGCCATCACAGGCTCCATCCAAAGTGAGAAGAGAGAGGGTGTTTAATGCCCATTGAACGTGGAAAGCTGTCTGCTTTGTGTTTCTATCCGGAAAAGATATTTTTGACCTGCAGTAGTTCCTTTGAGCAACTGAATGATGGTTTTCTTCAAAATCTAATATTTACACGGTCAGTAAAACTCCGGCCTTGAGCAGGGCTCTCCCATTTCTTGTCATTGTAAAAACCTCCAAGTTCACTCAGCCGATTACTGCTTGGGCTGGAAAGAAGGAGCAGAAAAAACGATGCCTTAGAAAACTGCTGAGACAATAAAGAGTTTTTCTGGCGCTGTGGCCTCCCTTCAGTCTGTCCCATGGCGATCTGTCTGTCTCATGCTCTTCCCGGGGCATGCAGTTGTCAGCTCTGGCTCTGCTCTCTGCTTCACGCAGACATAGAAGGATTCAGATCCTCCCAAAAAAACCCTTCACTTCATGAGGGTCTTCGTGTTGTCAGAAGTTCCTCAAAACCCGTAAGCCGGTTGGCACAAATTCCTCCGTCCCTGCCAGGAGACGCGTTTGGATGCTGCACATCATTCAGTTGTTCCAATATTTACTTTTGCTCCCTTAAGAGATCCTTATCCTTTTGCAATTAGGCAGTTAGACTGACAAAATAATTTATAATCATAACAACCAAAGCAGTGCAAACCTGTTCCTAAATATATTTCTCCTTAATTTGATGTGTTGTGGTAAACAGTTTATTCATTTATAAATACATTCCTTGAAAATTACCGGCATAACGTTAGTCCCGATAAGCACAACATTGTTTTTAATATCGGACAAACTTAGCAGAGCTGCCTCTTTTCCCAGCAAAAAAATTTAAACCTAATATAAACAAGCGATGCTTTTAGTTGAGAACTGGGAGCTGGTAGGTCTGTGTTTTAATCCCAGCTGGTTTAGGAGAAAAGGTTTAATTCTGTCGGTTGGTTCCATCTGTCTATGGCAGTGCCCTACTTTCTCTTTCCAAAATTTGGAGCTTGATAAAGTCCTCTTGCATTTAGAAGTTATGTAAGCATCTTCAAAACATTTTTGTCAGTGTTAGCTTTCTGATCCCTGTTACAATTTGGCCTTGAATTAGGGATTTAATCGCCTTCCAGAATTGCATTGATCTTGCAAAGTGCTCATTCTGTCTCAGAGCAAAATGTTGTTTATATTATTGACCGTGATCTGGCGAGTGGCTTGCTCTTCCCCCTGCAGCCGTATGGTGTGCACCGTGCTTTCGCGCCGTTTCAGTGCCACAGCATTATCTGGTAGAAACCAGACTCTAAATGTAGCCATCCAAGTTGTCACCGTCAAAATGCTTCCACGCTTGCCCTGTAAGAAGCAGACGTGATGCTAGGTGACCTATAGAGAGAATTTCCATCAGCCTATATATCGCGTATAAGGGAATCGCGAAGAAACATGTTTTGTTCAGATTTCTTGAATGATGTGGAGGAAGCAACAAACTTTTCCTCTTTTGCGAGCAGACAGGAAGACAAATTACTCACTGTAAATAATTCACTCATCTCTAATTCTGGTTCTCTCTGTTTTAATTTTGCAATACTGCCAGATTTTATTCCACACTGCTTGCTTTGGTTTTCTTTGTTATTTAGTCCTCTGTGCTCTAATGCCTTTTCTGTAATTGTTTTGACTAGGGAACATCTTGCAATTAAAAGAAAAAAAAAAAAAAATGAACAGCAGGGTTGTAAAAGAGAGTAACACTCCTATTACAGCTGAAGAGACAAATAAGACCGAGCATCCGAACACGGGCAAGGCCAAGTGGAAAAAAATACCAGAACAGAACCACGACAGGGGTCGGACTTGCTTTTGGCATCCAGTGCCGCTCCAGCTTCCCGGCAGCAAATTAAAGGCGCTTTGGGGTTGTGGATTTTTAGGTCCGATGGGCTGTGTGGAACGCATCGCTTGCACGACGTCGGGGCACGTCAGCGTAATCTCAGAGCCCTGGTATAGAGGGAACCCCCCAGAGCTGCTCGGTGCCAGCGGCACACTCACTAGCCTGGGGCTGGTCCCGCTTGTCAGTGTTGTGACTTGATTTGCTCCTTTTTTAAATGAATCAAGGGAGTTGCCCGCTTAGGGAGCAAAGGGAAATTAATGAAAGCTGTAAAGTTAATGGACATAAATTAAAGGGCATTAAACCCCCATACGGATGCTCTCGGTCAGATGTAAAGTTGTGGTTTCAGTGAAGCGTGAGCATCCTTGGAACACTGGCAAATGAAGGCCAATTTATTTCTGAAGGAGGGCATCCACGCCAGAGTTCGATGCTTTTTAATTTATGGGTGTTAACTTCACTCTTCAAAATAATTCCTTTTACTTTCTTCTGTTGTCAAACCATAGAAAAGCAGCCTATGGTTGCTAAAGCGGTCCCCCCTTTCACAAACAGATTTTCATCTTCCAGGTGCTAGAATGGGGGAATGACATTTTTTATGATGATGGTCAGACCCACGAAGTAGAACCAAACTCACCCCCTCGGCTCCATGCTCTTCCCCACGAAGTAGAACCAAACTCACCCCCTCGGCTCCATGCTCTTCCCATCCCCTACCAGCTGATGGGCGGTAACAGTGTGCAGTCGCGTCTGTACATTGTCGCTTTTATTATTATTTCCATGTTAGAGGGTCCCTGAGCTGCCTGTCTTCAGCACCTCATCCTGCAGCTAACACCACCCTAAAGGCTGCCAAGAGCTGCCTCCACGCAGCTCTTTAGTATTGAACGTCAGCAGAGCTTGAGAGCCTGACGCTTCCCCAGCGTCACGGATATTATTCTCTGCTCAGTGATATGCTAGTTCAATCAATTGCTGTGAACAAATAAACATAGCAAGAAATTGTTAATATTTCAGATGTAATACAGATCTTCTTAAGCTGGTTTAGAGTGGCTTCCCTTTCATCCCTGTGTCCCTAAACGCCTCTTCTGCACGTTTCCCTTTAACAGCCAGCCGGGGCTAACTTGCCCTCCCTTCATATGCCACTCTTCTATTTGGCCCTCTGGTTTTTTTTTAAGGGGGGAACACATAACAGGGAAATTAATGTGATATTTTTTTATAATCACATATATTTATGTAGATTTCTTTGGCTAAAGTCCAGTGAGTAAAACTGGGGGCTTTGAATGACCTTATTTAAAAAAAAAAAAAAGTAGTCTCTTACTCAGTGTGACTCGTTTGTGTGAGAAATTACTATAACCTTCTAAAATTGTTATTCATAGGAAGGACTCCTGAATTATTTCAATTTGATTATGTAATCTAGCAGCCGACCTTTGATGAACTCCAATAAAAGGGCCAGGTTTCCCATCTGAAACTCGGCACCTCCCTTCGAATAGATGTGCAGAACGTGGGCATCTCTGCCGAGGGGCAGCTCGGGGACGGGCTGGTCCCTGCAGCAACCCCGTTCCCTCTTCTGCGGCGGTGAGTGCCTGCGGGTCGGGGTGAAGGGATGCTCTTTGAGTACTGCGTTGGCGGGTTTTAGTGGAGAAAGAGAAGCGACGAGGGGAAAAAAGGAAATCTTCATTTGCGTTATCCACAAGATTTCTACCTCAATAGCAACACTGCTTGTAAAGTTTTAATAAAGAATAAATAGGTAATAAAAAGCCTGTGAAGGAATGCTGTATGGCTGGGGCAAGAGAGTTCACAATTGGGAAAGTCAGGTTTGGCAGCATTCGGGACCTCTGGAGATGCGCTTGGTCTTATTGCGATCTTTTGATACTTAAAGGAGGCTTATGAAAAAGAGGGGGACAGACCTTTTAGCAGGGCCTGTAATGATAGGACAAGGGGGAATGGTTTTAAACTAAAAAAGGGTAGATTCAGACTGGATATAAGGAAGAAATGTTTTACGCTGAGGGTGGTGAAGCACTGGCCCAGGTTGCCCAGAGAGGTGGTGGATGCCCCATCCCTGGAGACATTCCAGGTCAGGCTGGACGGGGCTCTGAGCGACCTGATCTAGTTGAAGATGTCCCTGCCCACAGCAGGGGGGTTGGACTAGATGGCCTTTAGAGGTCCCTTCCCACCCAAATCATTCTGTGATTCTTTGAGAGTGGCGACTGCGCTTGCCTTTCATGATGTGGCGTGCAACGACCAGGAGACCAGATTGAAGCAAATTGGTCCAAGCAGTGTGATGATGGGCTGCGCGACATTTGGCTGATAACTGTGGTAGATCTGGAATGAAGGCATTTTTCCAGCCCCGCGCTGCGGCTGCCGTTTCAGCTGTCTGCCGCGGTCACGGGCGCGTGCACAGTTTCTCTAGGCAGATAGCAAACGCGGTGAAACAAATTGGCACAATTTGCCACTTTATTTCTGAAGGGATGACTGGAATATAAAACAGAAAAGCCTGAATGGTGATCCTGTACAGGACTGTATGGGAAGCAAGGGTAGAGATGCTGTCGAAGCAGCTTCTCGAGGCTACAGTATGACTTCTGGCGGATGATTATCTGCAAAAATGTGAACAACAGGAGAGATTTTCCACAGTATAAACCGAGTTTCCTCTTCAGATGTATCTACGTGTATGTTGGAGCAGCGCAGTGGTTGAAATGCAAAGGAGAGAAAGCTCTGCTGGAAGAACACACTGGCTTGGTGAGGAAAAATAACCGAGTAGTAACAATTGACTTTCATAAAGTGTTTTTCATCTTCAAAGTGGTTAACAAATAAGAGCTAATTAATCCCCGCAGTTCCCTCATGGGATGTTAGCATGGTTTCATGCATGGGAAGCAATTAGCTTTGGAAAAGTGCTGCCTCAACACTGAACCTCTTTAGGAGGACGATGCTATCTGCTTCTGCAGACACCAATCAAGGCCTAACGAGGCGGTGGCCGATGGCTGCCATCCCACTGCTGGTCTCAGTAGGCTGATTTTAAGGAAGAGCATAAAAAACTTTTTGATTTGCTTCCCTAGCCCAAAGCTGTCTACGCTGCTGAGCACCCCCCTCAAGGCACTATATATGCTGTCTGTATAGCAATCTATATGAAATTAAATGTGCGTGCAGCTCTGCTGCAGGAGAAGTAAACATGAGTTTGAATAGTCAAAGACAAAGTGTGGGACATGACTTCATGGTGAAACCTTGACTGATTCTTTCTGCACATGTCTTAGGACACAGAGGTTCAGCCTGTATCCATTCACATGTTTTCCCGTGGACGCCTGCCCCGTGCTTGGTGCAGAGCGTGCCATCGGGGTTTGGAAACCTCTGTACCCATGTTTGCCAGTGGCCATCAGATATCATCCTTTGCTCAGTCATGCACAAACACACGTAGATAAATGGAGCCAGAACGGTGTGATAACACCTTAAAAAGTCAAATCCTCCATCCCTGATGCAATGGCTTAGACTTTCTTCCTGCTGCCACATCTCTTTGAAATATATTAAGCTAAGTGTGGATGACTAGTTGCCTCCACATCTTGCAAGGCCGTGGTCAGCTTGTGTGGAGGTGGTTGATCGCGTAGAGTTTCTTTGCATGTGAACAGCAAGGGACCCTTGCAGAGTTTGACCCTGTGGTTAGGAGCTGGTTTTATTCCTGCCCCTGGTTTTGTACTGGGCTGGTCAGTCTTTCAGATGTGACCACAGTAGTTGCCTTCTGCATTTTCTGGTGACCAGCTTGGGCTGGGAGCTCTCATTTTCAAGTATTGAGCAGACACAGTTGCAAAGTGGTGGTTTGAACAAATAAAGGACTCCAATACAGCTAAAATCAGAGCAAAATTGTTAAAGAATTGCACAGTAAGCATCATAAAGCACACTAAAGTAGTGGAGCTTAATCTTTCCCAGTCAAATGGAAGAAGGGGATAATGTCATCCTTTCCACAGGAGTGCTGTGAAAATAAACTCATAAACAAACACGTAAGTTAAAATTCATTAGTGTTTGCAAAGATTTTGATAGAAATCCCCGGAGGAACTCAGTAACCCTATCTCTTGACCAAGATTGAAAAGTAAGTTGAGCGAGCACAGTGAAAGCAAACTAATGAGTATCTGTTAGTTAAACGAGTCAGATTCTGTGCAACGAGTCAGGTAAGGGTTGGGAGCAGTGAAGTCGGGGTACGTGGGACTCGGCAAGGCTTCCCAGCATTTCCTAACCGTTACATCCTGACTTCACAAGATGATGACATTTCAGTATGGTTTTTACAAAGGTTTCCTAGCTTATTGAGAAAGTAAATGGGGAAAAAATAACTCCATGTGGGTATCACATGACAAAATTTGTGTTCTGTAAACAGGACGAGAGTTTTTAGCCCTATTCTGCAGATCTCTGCCGTTTCAGCTAATAATAGCCACGTTGCTCGGAGCAGAAGTTGACTGTGAAACAATCCGCATCCAACCTGCTCCAGGGTGGGTGCCCGGGGTCCTTTCTTACGGTGGTCCAGAGCAGAGATCAGGCACAAACACATTCAGCGTGGCTGAAATCTCATGCAAAACAAATATGTATGTGTGTGTATATATATATGGTTGTAACTGCCACCAGACTTATAAATGGGTTGGGTTGGTTTTGAAGATTTCTAGGTTGGCAAAAACATTGGATGGCTTTCTGTCCAGCGTTGATGAAGCTGGGTGGGAACAACAAAGGCACGTCCCCAGGACAAACGCAACCTCCTGCAGCGTTTCCAGGTGCGGCTCACAGAACCTTCAGGTGGGGAGAAAAAAACCCTTATACCAGAATATATGTATACTTTTAACTAGAACAAAGTAACTTTTTCAGTACTTTGGTCTTAGAAGCAGTTGAAATTTTTAATTGAAATTTTCTGCAGCAGTTCAGCCTGAGGCAGTTATCTTCACTAGTAATGAAGGTAATTCAGTCCTACATGTTTCATCTGCTTCAAAATTTGCTGTTGCAGAGGTTTCACTGCCTTGTCTAAGGGAGTCATTGCTCCTTCAGTTGTTCCATCATCAAACAGATTTCTTTTAATCTAAAAAGTCACATTTTTCTGCTTGCTGTCTGCTTCTTTACCTTCCATTTGAACGTTACTGCTCCCTTCCAATATCCTGGAACAAACTTTGGTAAGTCTCATGCATATTCATAAGCTTATTTTCAGCACGGATGTTCTGTAGCTCCTCTTACGTGTTAATTATATTCAGCATCTCTATAGAAGTTCTCAGAAGTTTCCAGCTGTTTAAAAACCTTGTCAGAGCTCCTATGTGCCACAGTTGAGTGCAGAGCCGAAATATGCTTTCAGTGTTGTAAAAAAGAGTCAAAACATCATTGCAGTGAAGTACCAGCATAACGTTTCCTGTTTGTTATGTGCCATAAAGAGGAACGGAACCCAAACCAGAGTGAGAACACAGCAAAAAAAGGAGTTTGCCAGAGCAGCTGCTGTGCTGAAAGATATATTAGAAAAATGTGATTTTCTAAGTTGTGGGTCGAGGCTATCTGTACTTCCAAGGTAAAGAATAATACTGCCTGAAAATGAATAGGCATGCCACCTCTTTTGTTCCTATTTATTTTTTGCGATGGGTTTGCTGTAACGGAGCATGCTAGAGGCAGTAAAGGGATGCTTCGCTTTCCACCCCGTGCCACTCTGCGCCATGCTAAGGTAGGGGCTGGGAGTACCCCACGGGCACGGAGGGGCCCATCGCTGCAGCTGATGGTGCCAGGCAGCTTTCACCCTACTCATCTTTTGAGCTTAAGAAGTTTTTAGAATTAATTGAGAATCAGGATTAATTGTAGGACGCAAATCTCTTGGATGCTGGGAGAATATTTTCTTTCAGGCACAAGAGAATTAAGTTGACTCAGTCAAATATGGGGACCTGTAACCCCAAGGCTGGTCAGAAGCTGATGAATAAGTTAGGTATTTTCTTCCTTTAGGTCTTCTCCAGAGTCCTCCCAGGACACTGGGAGAGCTTCCCTGGCTCCAGCAAGCACCGCTTACGTGTCGTCCCCCCCCCATGGATCACTGCAGCAATTGCTGCTGGTTTCAGCATTTCACTGTTTGCAAATGCTCTTTGTCGGCCGCCAAGGTAGAATGATACTCACGTGGACCTAAAAATTTGGGAAGTTTTAGAAATTGTAACATTTTCGCTATTGAAGGATGTCAGTCTTGCTGACAGAAGGAGTATTGTTTCTAGAAAGGTGTCTTCCAGAAATATCACTGTGGTGAAGGGAACTTTAATGGCCAACAGTTGGTGTAAACCAGGATGCCTCTGAGCAAAGGGGCAGTTATGGTTTTATTTCCAGGTTTGTGTTTGCAAGGGCTGAGGGGGAAGGCTGTCTCCAGCAGCTTGTAGTGACTGGTGGCAGCCTGGATTTATACACCCGCAAGACAGCCAGAGCTCATGCACTGCTTGGCCTGGAAAGGTTAAAAGAAAGGGCTTTATAGAAAAACCTTACGTGGCTCTTCCGTAGAATTATAAAGATCATAATATTTTTTTTTTTTTTTTTTTTACAAATGAAAAACCCAGTGCAGGCTGTTGGATGGTTGTGATTTCCTCCTGCACTTCGCCCCTGGATCTGTAACTCTACTGCCCGTAGCGTCTGGCTCTGCGGATGCTCTGCAACGCCAGCCCAGCACACGGGGAGCTGCGAGCAGGGTTTATAAAGGCAGCGCTGGATTATTCTTCCCAGCATTTTCTCATTACCTATTTATTTTGAAAGATGTTATCTAAGCCTCTTATTGAATTTATTGCTAATTACATTAAAGAAGTAAAACTGTATTAATGCAGCCAAATTCAATGAAGACTGACAGGCGTGTTGCTTCTGAGGAACCGTGATTTAATCAGGCCAGCAAGCAATTTGCCCAGTGCAGAGTTGGTTAGCTGCTGTTATTCAGTGGAGAATACCTTTGAAAAAATGCTTATCAATTTCTTTTGACTGAGCTCAATACTTTATGATTTTTGCATCCAAACTGTGGAAGTTGGGATGGTTTGATTGACTTACAGTTAAAAACTATTTGAGATAAGAAAAAAACTGGTACAGAAATAGAAGCAGAAAATCGTATTTCATTTGGGGGAAGTCCTGTTCAAAGCTGAATTTTGCACATCTCCATGCTCCCCAAACCTCTTTAGATCTGGGATTAAATGTACCCTGTTTGCAACGGCTGGACGGGAGGATCTGCGACGAGCCGGCATAGCGCAGGGAGAGGGTGGCACAGCACAAATACGTATTCCTGGCGCTAACTCCTGTGCCCTAGCACTTGCAAATTCCTGCTTTTTTCCCCATTCATATCAGGAGATGAAGCATATGGAGCAAGCTCAGCCTAAATGATGTGTCCTTTCAAATAACTGGCTCCGTACTGCTGCCCGAGTGTTTATGACGAACAGCTATTCCTTCGCTCATTAGGACAACGCTCTTTTGCTCCTCTGAAACACAATAAAATGAGCCATCAGAAATTTGGGAACGGCTTGTCGTAATAGTTTACTGAGTCAAGATCCTGCTGTATGATCGAATAAACACAGAAGTAATTCATTCTGGGGCTCAGTCTGAGCACTCGTGGTTCAAGATGCAAGATAATTTGGGTGTCTATCTGCCTTTGATTTCCGATGGCTTGTAATGAGTCATAAGATTTCTGCGGCATTGGCAGAGTTTTTTAATTGGATTTTGTTTTTATTGTATTATTTAGTATATAAAAAAAAGAGACAGCAAGTGCTTGTGCTTCCCTCATTTTCTTTAGCATTTCTTAACATCATATTTTAATTGCCTTTTATGTAGAGATACACACTGGCAATATGTTCTTTTATCATCCTCAAATATATTGGCCTGGTGCCATTTATAAAAGAAAATTTATCTTCTGCCGTTTGACAGTAGAGTGTACAGATTTATACGATTTTTGACATTTTCCATAATTATTTTTTTATTACTGTAAAGAAGAATGCATGCAAAATTAAAAAAATAAAAGCTGCTCCATAGTGGTGAAATTCCTCCTGTCCTTCAGGATGGGAATATCATTGTTAGAGGCACTTAGGAGTGTTTGATGCCATTTACCCTTCATGTTCTCTTTTGTCTCCAGTTCCTTACATGTAATTTATTTGCTTAAAAGTACATACGATGCAAGGTCATGAGATAATGCCAAACTGTTTTGTTTTCTTGCCCGTATCATCAGCAATTAATAGCAAATGGTATGGTAATATAAGAGAAAATTATTTTAGAAATGCCCTGAATGCTGGCAATCCTCATCTCTTGCGAACGCCGAACACTCTTGAGGCACCGTATACAACAAACTGCTGAACAGAAGTTAGCAGAACTCCTGCTAACCGATCTGTTAAGCAGGACGTTGCATGTGTCATGCACACCTTTCCAGGGGTGGACAGGCATATTTGTTGGTCTGAGTTTCCATTTCTCAAAGTCTGGGGTGCTCATAGAAGCAGACGAAATTATTTTAGTGATAAAAGCTGTTGGGGAGGGGCGGGTGGATGCAGAGATGTAGTCTGTCCTTAATGTCAGCAACTCTGAATGGGTAAGACGGTTGACACCCGTCTGTTACTGCTTATTTTCCCTAAAGCTAGTGGATGTACAAAGCAAATCTCTGCTGTCAAAATCGGAGCACCACCAGAAGTACCCGCTGCTGCAGGCAGGGCTCTCCCTGCCTTTTCACTGCCTGCCCGCCCGTGGGCGCGCACTGCCAAAGCCTGGGGGAAGTAATCACAGCAGCGAGCCTGGGCTCGCAGGTGAATCTATCGGTGTCGCTAAATGATAGCAGAGGACGGCTGTGTACTTCATGACATTTAATGGCAACTGTTTCGTATACCCTTCTTCAAAAATATTTGGCGCACCTTGGAAAAGAGAGTGATCCGGGAAGCTGTGGGGTTTGGCAGGCGTCTCGTACCTAATTAGACGACTGCAGAGTAGCGGCTGTATCTGCTTGAGTCACAAAAAGAGCAAGAAGATGTTGGGTTCAGAAAGCTGCGGATTCACAGATTCAAGCTATTGGCAGACAAGGAAGCGGGGACTGAAACGCAGGGCAGGACACGCAGCGAGTCATAAGGCAACCAGGAGCAAACTTCCTTAGGCTGCAGCATCCAGGCTGGAGGGGACCGCCTGGGCGCTCTCATTTCCTAGGAAAAACGAGCTGCAAGTGTGTGTGTGCGCGTAAAAGTGGGAGTTGTCTGCTTTATTTGTTAGTTTTGCTTTTTCATGTCTTCCTTCCATCTAAAAGGAAAGAGCCCTGGAAGTCTGTCTGTAAAAAGCCTGTTGAAACTGCTATTTTTTCCTAGAAACTTAATTAAGGGAATAAAAAAGGTCCAATCCTAGGAGGCAGATTGCTACTCCAAGGTTTGAGGTGGCCTTGGATGCCTTCTGCACACCCCAACGCTTCCTCAGTGCTTGGCAATAGAAATGGCCAATACAAAATAAAACTGAAAAATGCAATACCTGAATAGAAAAGAAAATCAGAAGAACTTCCAGTTTACTGGTTGCGTTGACTTCTCCCATAGCTCCAGTTCTCTGACTGAGCTCCTTGGGGGAGCGTTTCCTAAAGATGCTATAAAGATGGTTGAAATACTGAAGCAATAACAAGTGGTTGCATGAAATAACTGGCTCTTAGCTTGTAGCAACATACAAGCCGACAGGCTGTGGTGGAATTGAAGTTAGAACTCTGAAGCTGACAAATACCCTGTTTTAACTATGCTCCTTTTTTTACAGGTAAATTTGAATGCTTTCCATCACATTTTCAGCTGAGCTCTGGGCCTGGGGGGTTTGCAGTGTAGCCACAGCACATGGTTACACACGCACAACCACCTGACTAGGTCGTTTTACTCGCCAAAAGAGGATAGTTCTTGAAAAATAGATCTGTGTTCGCAGAGACTTGTTCTTTGCTGGTTTATACATTGTTTTTCTTTAATTTATAAACTAAACAAGTTTAGGAGTGTTGAATACTTGGCAAAATTTTAATATATCACATAGAATGAAGAGATGCCTAAATGCAGCTGAGAATGTGTTGCAAGGTGAGCTGAGTGTGAGCAATAGTGTCTTCTATTGGCTGGTGTTGCCATTCAGACTAAAGTTGGGACGTTCCTGTTGCATTTTTGGGTAATGTTGGGCTTGGTAATTGAAGTATTATTTCTCTCTCGTGTGTGTTTGTGCTTTCAGTCAGACGCTATCAGCCTCTGATGATTACGTGTCTTATCTTTGATAAGAGGGGTTAGTAGACTCTGTACGAAGACTTTCAGATATCTGAGATCAAGTTAAAGTATAAAAGCAAGAAGTGAGTCAAAAATTGGTGCAAAGGTGGAAAAACTGTAGATGAGTGCAAGACGATCTTCTCTACCCAGAAGAGGGCTGGTCCTGCAGCAGGGGCAGCTCAAGCGATGGCCTCGGTCGCCCGCTTTGTGTCACGCCTGCCTTGGCTTTCCCTTGGACGGACAAAATGGGAGGATGGGGTGGACGTGGCTCCTCGGTGGCACAGGGAGGTAACTCCAGCACTTCTCCTGCTCGGCTGCGGGGCGCACATCAGCCGTGGCTCCGCCTGCCCCCTCCTCCGCGGGTAGTATCACACCACCATTAACTCCCTATTGATTTTGCATTCAAGAAGAGAACTGTAATTACGGAGAGTTTCTACGCAGAGGTGCGGGTCTTCTGTCTGCTCACAGAAGCTGCATTTTGTATGTTTTATGTCTCTATTCCAGCCCAGTTCCTCTGCCAGGTTTTGTGCCCATGATTAAAAGTTACAGCTTTATTCTGCTGGTACAGTAGAAAACACCGAGTAAAAATATTCTCTCATTCACCCTTGGCTGCACGTGTAACTCTAACAAATGGTGCGTGTTCCCAGCTCATAGCTGGGGTCAGCGGTGACCTGACTCAGCTGCTGCTATTAATTTAAGAGAGATGGTGATAGCCACTGTCTTGGACTGGGGTGAAGGAGGCGCGCTCCCCCCCCCGCCCCCTTGGTAATAAACTAATTGTCGTGTGGCTCAATAATTTTATTAGTTTTTCAGCACGGACCAGAAGGCCAGAAGCGAAACCACCGCATCTTGCAGTGCAATATGCGCCCAGGACAGTTAACGAAATAGGAACATTTCTCATACTCAAACGATTGCAAAAGGTTGGGCAGTGTCAGTAAAAATGCGGCCGTATTGGTTTATTGTCTTCGTGTATTTCCACTGTAGCATTTTAATTGCTGGTATTCAAGATAATTTTTCCATTTATATTGGCCTTTGAAAGAAGAAAATTGTAATCTGCAGTAATACAAAAAAATCAGGAATAACCTTGGTGGGGAGGTTTTTATTTGTCATTTCGGTGATGAAGTTACATGCTCACCTGAACCTGGCTGTAACGGAGGATAAGGGAACTTGTATCTGAGGTTAACCGAGTGCATGTAAGAAGGTTGTTTTTACGGTTGTGGCAAATCAGCAGATAATTTCTGGGTCAAGGTTTCCCCTGCAAAATGACTGAAATGAGAGTTGGAAGGAGTTGTTGTGTCCTCCGGTACCGCTGCTGACGCACCGCTAGTCCCAGCAGTCAGTTTTATGGGTTTGGGTTTTTTATTTTCCTCTCCTCTACCTCTCTTCCCCCACCTCCCCCAGGTACTGATAAAGCATTTAAGTGCTGGTGTTTTCCCACCACGTTTGCTGGGGGACTCTTTGAGTGTCACTGTCATACGTCTCACTGGATATCACTATTTGTCTTTCCTGAGACACCCTAAATTTTCCCTTTCTTAATGTTATTCTGCTGCTCCTAGTTATGCCCCTGGGTACCATCGTGAGCGATGCCTTGCTGTTGACATTTATAGTTTGTATACACTTCATGCTCTTCTCTTCCCCCAGTACTTGTGTGCCGAGTTCCCTGCAGGACAGATTTTCATTAAAACGGGCAAGAAAAAAAAAACCCGTTACATTACTGCACGCAATTACTGCAGTTGCTGTTATTATTACCTGTATTAATGTGGAATATATGCACTCCAGACATGTACAAATACAGGCTCAAGACCTCACTGTGCTAGACAACATGACAAAACAACACAATAACAGCCTTTGCCCCAAAATTAGAGGGATTTCTGGTAGTTCAGAATACCTTTCTGCATGGCTGCTATTAAGATATTTGCAAATAAGCCCGCATTTTAGTTCACTAATAATTACTGCCATAGTCACTCTCTGTCTTCTGTCTGATTTACTACTTCCCAGCCTTTCCATATCTTGAATAATACACAATATTATACACTTTCTCCTGTTTTAGAGCTCAGTAAATAGCATCACCAGTGCTTGAACTTTACATACAGTCTCCAGCTAGTGAGCAAGTTGGTCACGGAGGTGATTTTACCGATCATCTCGCAGAGCACGTAGCGCTGTCAGAGCGGCACTGCCAGTAGAGTGCAGCTCGGGTTCAACAGGCGTGGTGGAATGGAGCAGGGAAGGGGAAACATAATGGGGTGTGTGCAGCATTCTGGTGAAAGAAACTACGATTTTGGTGCCAGAGGGGATGGATCAGAAGGGCATCTGTGCCTCCCGGGCACCAGGAATTGAGGCCAAGTTGTTGAAGCCAAGCCTCCTCCTGACTGTCCTCTGGAGTGCTAATCAGAGGTTCTGCCCCAGGTTTTAGACATGAAACCCACCGTTTTCTGATGATGCTGATGGAGTCTGTGAGCCAACAGCTCGTACACGGAGCTGCGTGCAGAAGCCGTGATTCGTCATCCTGCAGCGGATGGGCAAGCAGGGGATCCTGAGAGGGGAGTGCAGCTTTCTCCATGTGGCTTTCTCCGTATCGATGCTCATGGCGTATGCCTCAGATACAGTGTTGTCTCAGAGCTTCGCTGCTCTTCACTCAAAGCAGGACAACCCACCGCTGCCGCGATGAGACCAGCTGCAAAGGTCACTGGCACACGCTGTTGCTGTTTGTGCTACGTGACCCACCTCAAGATACTACCCATCTGGCCTAAAACGTGTATCGTCGTTTGGATTTCCAGTTTCCAAAATCTGATTTTAACCTTGACTTCTGGCTTAGACCAAATCCTCCAGTTATGGGGAGGGAACCCCTGAAAACACATATGAAAGAGATGTTGCCATATGTGTCTTGGCTTGTCAAATCCAACGATGTGGAAATTGAGGTATTTCCATACTTGCTTGGCAATATTTCAAAGGACGATGCTCTAATGGCACCTCTGTTAGAGGTGCTTGAACCTTGAGGAGATTTGTTTCATTTGGAGAAGACTCCTTTGTGTTTCGGCCACAGAAATAATTGTTTCCAAGTTATGAAAAGGAGGTACCTGGAGCTCGGGTTCCTCTCTGAGAAGTGCTGTAGCAGCCTCATTGTTTTGACCTGGCTTAGAGCTCCTGCTGTATCCATAAAAACTGATTTCTTGAACACAGGCAAGTGAAATAAGTACCTGATAGGTCTCTACGGTAAATTTACCCAGGAACAAGATTTATATTAAGAACTGTCTGTGGCTTTCTTCAAGATGATTACTGGGGGAAAGTGAAAAATGAAACTTTATTTCCTACTCGTTTAAGTTTTGGAGCATATAGGCAAGATTCAAGGAGTTCATTTTGAAAAGGAAAATAGGGTTTATTCTAAAAATGAGAGTCGGATGGATGGACGGATGGATAGGGGGGTGGATTCCCATGCAGAGGGAGGCTGCATAGCAAGCCTTGGTGTGACTTGTCTACCCGGGGCAGAGCGTGATGCTGAAGCGAGGAGCCGCAAGGCTGCTGGAGCATCCTGCTTGCCTCAAGCATTGCACTTCGTTTCTCCTGGTGCCCTCTCACCCTAAGGTGTTTGTGCTGTCCGTCGAGACAGAAAGCCCTCTGGGGCAGCGCCTGCGGCTCCGGCTGTACCTTCACCACAGTCAGGCCTTAATTTCATTTAGAGGCAATATAAGAACTTACTTAATGACATCTGCATTTATTATTGTTTTATTATTAGGAAACAGGTTTTGTTAGAGAGCTCGTGGGATAGTCTCAAATTCTTCTCAAATTTTCTGTGTGGGGTGAACTGTGTAAAACTATCTCGTTCTTCATTCAGCCTAATGTTTAAGAGACTAAATGCTCGGTATGGAGGCTCCTAAGGGATGGAGAAAGTTCATCTCTAGAAAAAGTAACATAATGGAATTTGTTGAAAGTTAACCAGTGAAAACTCTTAGTTTTTAGATTTTACAGGCCAATGCAACTGGCCTTGGTGTCTTCTGAAGAAGCTCCAGAGTGTCAGGAATGGGAATGAAATCACCGGTGTGGAAAAAATCAATTATCCCATGATGTTAGTGACTGTCGGTTTTGCTGTCCTGTAGAAGACTGCATGTATTTTGGACAACATTTCACTCTTAGTAGCTGAGAAAAAGCACTAGTGGAATAAGGATTTTGCACCTTGAGTAGTTTATGCTTACATGCGGTCTCAAGTAATCTTACATCTTTATCACAGGCTGAAGTTAGAGTTCATTAGAGCAAAACCAAAGCAGTTCAGATATTTTGGGTTTTTTATCAAGTCCCTGCACTCCTTGGGGCGGATGGGGCTTGTCCCTGGTTTCTTTCAGTTTTATCCTTCTGTTCAAGGATGATTTGGAGAGAGATTGAGCCATATTCAGTAACATGGCATATTGGGGTATGATTGCTCTGCAGCTGTAAACACTGAGGTCTTCTCCTTCCTTCCCATCACATCTCTTCTAGCAGCCAGTCGGATCATAAGGATGCGGTATTTGTTTCCCCGTATGTTGTAGAACATCAAGTTTTTAAAGGAGCCAGGGAAAATACTAATAATTATTTAAATTTTCCCTGCATTTTTCCCTATTTCATTATACACACATGCTAAACCAGTCTTTAAAAAAGAAAGAAAAACAACACAAAACTTTCTTATTAAAATTAAAAACATTAGGTGCTAAAAACTGTATGGTTATGTTGTTAAATATGTGCAGTCAAAGTCACAGAGGGGAAAGAGAAGTGTGTTTAAGACTTCAGTAAAATGTTAGCTTGTCTAAACTGCATATAATGTACGCTTTAAAAGAGGCATTTAAGGCATAAATAAATTAGCCAGGAAAGGAGACTGCGCTGCAGAGTAGAAAGGCTTTGTGATTACTCTCGGAAACTTAATTTTTGCATTTCCTTATTCTGCGAGATCTTATCTGTGCAGATTTAATGTTTCACTAGCGGCATTTATTTGATTTTTTAATAAAAATCAGCTTACACCTTTTCTGTATAAATAGAAAGAAATATAATTGTTGATGTAATAATACCCTACATGCCTCCAGTTATGGGGATCAGCTGGGTTGGTTTGTTTTTCCTTCTTATCAAACTTTATTACATTCATCCTCTTCGTCTGTCCTTCAGGATTTTCACGTACAAAACTTCCTCCTTGCTTTCTGTAAAATGCAGCAACATTCGTGTCTGGGCACTGCTTCTGTCACCTGAATAGCAAAAAGGAGTGTCGCTGCCGAGGAAACCTGGGCAGTCACTTTAATTTCGGATGCACCATTTTTCCTGTGTTATTGCTGAGACTTTAAAATGACATTCACAGGAATCCTAACCGCGGCATTAGCTGACATCGTGTAGCAGCAGAAATAAAGCCAAACATTTCTCTGGTCTTAGGATCCCAGTGAAATGAGGATGAATGAGCAGGCTGTGTGGAAAAAAAGGGCAATTACCCTTTATGGACTGTTCTTCAAGTAATTTCTACTAGAAATGCATTTTTTAAGGCAAAATATAAAAGAATAGACTCCATTAATGAAGAGTTGGTCTCAGCAGAAATGTCAACTGCAGGACAGGATTCAGCCGGGATGGGAAGTTGGAAGGAAAAATATTACTGCTTCTCTTACGCTTTGGGGCCAGATCCAGTAGAAGCAGGGGCTATGGCGTGGCTGCAAATCTAGCTCCAGAAATGGGACGAAAATAGTTCAGCAAAGCAGAACCAGAACATTTCGTTGGACACACATTAAATGGAGCTGGGATCCGTCCCCCTCGGCTGGTTTCTGGGGTGCAGCAATGCCACCCTGTACGTGGTACCCAAAGCCCAGGGGACTGGGACGTGGGCAGAGGAGGGTTTGCTGCTGTGCTTTGGGGTTCAGCTAGACGCTGGCGAGGAGGTGGTAGGATGTGGCTGGTGCTGGGGTTCCCAAGCCTGACCTCGGAGTCCACTGGCATTTTCACTTAGTTTGTCTAAAATTCCTTTTTAGGCGTCTCGAAGATTTATGGCTCTGGGTCTTTGCCTCTGTGGTCGCAATGTTAAGACAATATAATTATCTCCCAGATGGAGAAAGTATTTGGTGATAGTGTGACTGTTGATACCACTGTTAAAACACCTACCTTCACGTGTCTTGACTCAAGCATTGGGGTTTTGCCGTTTGCGATAACCGGTCAAGGCAAAGTGAGACCCATCGTCTCACTCTTTCATAGCTTCATCCCTCCTGCAACCCCCTTCTCTCTGATCTGCTCATACGGGTGCCCACGCGGGGTGCAGACCAGGGCCCCCGCACTGCCCAGGCTATCCCTCGCCCCGTGCACCATGGGGATGGTGCCGGCATCTCCTTTCACTGGCAGGAGCTGCCGGGGTCATCACACTTCGTTTGGTTCAGCTGAGAAATGACATTTAATGGAATGAAGGAAAGGCATCACACTTTTACTGAATAGTTATGAAATTTGGCCTGGATCTTGATTGCAGTCAAGAGCTGTAGGGCAGACTTTTTGATATGTTTTTGGCCATCTTGACAAACATGGAATATGGTTGGTTGGTTGGTTTGTTTCTTCTAGTGGGTCTGTAAATCTGAATACACTGTCTGGATTTCATTCTTGCATCCCCCAAAACCAGCGTGGGTGTCTCGTAGAGTTTTAAACCTTATAAAGTGCTAATAAAACTCCTGAGCTGGAAAGCCCCTTGCTTTTGGCACAGGGGTGGGAGAGGGGGTGGCCTGTCCCCGGTACAGGGTGCCCAGTGGCGTGTGGGTCCCGCACCCAGCACCCACCGGGTGGGAGCGAGGGCATCCCAGCACCTCCTGTATCATGGAGCCTCCCCTCGTAGCATTGACTTGGCCTGACTTGCTGGAGGGTCCTATAAGACAACCAAAGATTTGGAACATAAAATAAAACTGTTTCCAGTAGATTTATTATCTGGTTTCTATTTATGCAACTGCTGCTTATGCCCTTCTGGGAGGATGAAGGTACCTGAAAAGAGTTGTAAATTTACTCTTGCCTCCTTGAGGCCTTTTTGCACAGCCAGAATGGGTGGAAGATTTCTTGGTCTAAATGAAAATCAGGACCTGGGGTTTCTTTCTTTTTCCATTTAATGACTTTTACGACTTTTTGTCTTAATTATATATAACCTAAGGGGTTTTTTGCTTTTTTGTTGTTGTTTTTCTTATTCCTTGTTGATAATTGTGTATATGGCATTGGGAATAATGTTTCTTGTTAATTTATGTTGCAGAACCAATGAAAAGGGAAGCCATAAAAGATTTTGGATGTTATAAAAATAGCCTTGCCTAATGGGGTTGGGGGGGGTGGGTGGATAGAAACAAAAACCTAAGACCAAAATTGGTTCCCTAAAACCAATGTTTGGATCCCACAGCTCTACTGAAGCCAAAAGGATATGTGCTCCCATCTTTAAAATCCACAGAGCAGTCTCTAGAGAATAAAACAATTATAAAACAGTCTATTTCTGGGCTTAAATTACATGATATTTATGGAAACATTCATGCCAGAATTAGCTTTGCTTCAGAATTTTGAAAGTCGCCTTAACTCCCAGAGTGCCCTTTTAATGCATAATTAACTCTTTTCACGAGCTTAATGTTATCTTTCACAGAGAATTTGGAAAGTCTATGATGAAAATCTGTATTTATGCTCTAGTAATATTCTCCAGTGCTCTTCAGGTTATCTTGGTGGTTCTTTTTTTTTTAAAGTAGGTGTCAATAGGAGAGAATTAGTTTATATATTTTTTTTTTTTTTCCCATTCACTGGGCGGAAGTTGTCATGACGTTGTCTGAGTTATTTGAGAAGCATTCCTGAAGTGTCCCTGAGTTTGCAGCAGCAATTCTGCCCACCCTACACTTTCTCATTGCAGAGCACTTGGTGTCAGTCCAATGTGCTTCCAAAACAATTGCCATAATTTCTTTAAAGGAATTTACAGTTATCAGGAGTAAAGTTCTGAAATAAAGGTAAAATCGACTTGTGCCAACTCAGTATTTGCCTGCTGTACGTAGGCAGTTCAGCCATGTCCAGTGAGCAGATTATCTAATAAAACTTGTAAGGAACAGATTTGTCACCTGCCTTCTAAGTGATCTTTGAGATGTTGATGATTTCATCAGTGTACAAGGATACGATTTAATGGAAGAGTAAATGGTGCTGATTGTGTGCCTAATTATACAGTTTATGGGCCCAATCCAGCATCCATTGAAACTAAAAGAGAAAAAATGTTCTTGGCTTTAGGGAACTTTGGTTCAGGAGATGCGAAGCAGAGTGCTGTGCAGTGTTTGTTAACCACGGTTTTTCTTTAGATGGTGAAGAAAAAGATGGTATGTAAAATCTGATACTTATATAGAACCACTTTTTTGAAGCTGTAGTAGTTTGCAGGAATCATAAAACTTACTAAATACAGAGATAAGTACTATGGTATTGTTTAAATAGCAAAGGCAAATGATGCTGGGTATCTCCTACCTCACCTGGAGGAAGGAGACTCCATCATCGTCTGCAGCAGCAGCTGAAGCACTTCGATTCAATAAGTCCCTTCTGAACTGTGTATCTCCAAATGTATGCTCACATATATGTATCTCCAAATCTGCTCACGTGCTTTGTTTTGATTTATTAAACTGTTTCCTGTATTTCTCCGTACACTCTAAAATATTTACTTCTGATCTTTTCTGTGAATGCTTAGTCTCCCGTGTTCTTTCTCTGCTGCCTTTTTATTTTGTCCTCAGTAAGGATTCCATTTACACACAGCAATACTCTTCACCTTGCTTCTTTTGCCCAAGTGAGTTATTGAAATAGAGGTTGTACAGCGTTCACCAAGAGAAATAGCATTTCTGTGGACCAGGGCATATGCTGCACATCCCCATGCAAATCCTGAGCGTTTCCACAATAAGCGCTGGCATCGCGGGCGTGCCAGAGGCACGGCGATAAGGAGTGTGGGTTTTGGATGAACAGTGCTGCTGGGTCACATGAGTATTTTAAAAGAAAAACTCATGCGGTATCAGAAAAAGTGTTTACCCTACACAAAGACTACTCCTCGGTAGGTGGTATTAGGGGTTTGGTATTTATTTGGTTTACACCTTCTTGTAAGTCTTCAGCAATTTTTTTGTGGATGCATGTGCATTAATTATAATAAATGCTTGCTATTTTTGCAACCTTTTCTTTGTCAGGAAATAAATGCATGCTGGTAGAATATATCGTTGCTCTCAGCACTGTTCGGTAGCTATGAATGGGAGATAAAGCCATTTAACCAGAATTGCCAACCTTTGGCAAAGCTTTATCATTCTGGTACATACTCTGCATTACACTGTGCCTTCACATATGTGAAGTTAAGGTTTGATCCTGGCCCAAGCATTTCTGAACACCGAGGAGATGAAATACAGCTACAGATTTTGCAATTTGGACCTCTCTGCACTTGAGACGGTTTTGCCAGTTGATGAGGAGGCTCTTAAGTCTGCTGAAATCTGTGTTTGTAAAGTCCTACATTAAGCCCAACTGCTAACTGCTCTTGTTGCATCTCTGTTGGGCTCTTGTTGCATCTCTGTTGGTTCATCTGTAGGGTATGAATGACTTCATCTGTGTGACAAGACTGAGCTGTGCTCTTGAGTGAAATTTGCAGGATTTTTGGAATAATATTTTATTCTGACTGTTTATCTTTGCTGTATAGCTTGTTTTGCCATCAGATAAAAACAGGACCAAAATACTTACTTCTGACATAGTAATGACAGCCTGGAATTTCTAAGAGTTGACATCTGGTGTAATTTACTCAAACTGGAAAATCTCTGAAATTATTTCTCCACAAGCAGTGTGTGACAAAGGTTTCTAATTTCTTAATGGTTGCTTTCTTCTTCTTGTAAAGTTAAGACAAATTAGCAACGTGATATGGTATTGTGAAGTGAAAATTTCCCTCTTTATCTACTGGATGGTACCCAAGTAATCAAGTGCCACTTGCAAATCAAATGAAAAGGTAAGGAGAAAAAAAAAAAAAGAAAAGAAAAAAAAAAAAGAAACCAGCATGTTCACTCAAAAGAAGACGTTAACATCAAATGTGATCTTGATTTATCATGACTGCAATATCTGCTTCTTTACTCTGCCTTTTAGTAAAACTACCAGAGGTCAGAGTATGCAGGCGCTGGTCCCGTGCCTTTCCTAAGTGGGAAATTGTATAGGATGGGCTATGATGGTAACGTTTATGGAGCAATGCTTTGCTGAGTAGAGATGATAGCAGCTGATTATGACTCGCCATGCACCATTTCTCTGTATTTATAGATATTTTGCCGGAAGGTGCCTGATCCTTCACTCCATTCAGACAAACTCCAGGGAAGGCTGCTGGTGGCAGGCTCCAGTCCCACCGCTGCAGTGGCTTTCCACCACCCAGCCCTAAGCTCTTAAATGGCATGAATAAAGGTGTAGAGCAGCTTCTTCCAGGATCTGCTCCTGTGAAGGGAGGATGTTATGGCAGTCTGATGTAATAAAACGTACTTGCTTTGAAACCAGCCGCTTAATTTACTTAGTGAACAAGTACGTTGTGCACAGCGCCATAAAGTTATTTGGTGAATTCTGAAAACTTTGAATTTTTTCGGATATTGACAGTTCTTCTCCCTCAAGGACCTAAATATTGTGCCCATGATAATGAGAGCAGGCAGGACTCAGATACATCACTGTCTTTATAATTCTTACACTGCAGCTTTTTCTTTGAAAGGGATATAGCCCTAAGGGTCAAAACTGCCAGAAATGCTACCTCTGCTATTCTGAGACATTTCTTTTTAGCGATCTTCCCGACTGGGGTGGTTAATTGTGATCATCAGGTGGGAATCCACCCCATTGTTAATGTAACAGGTTCTTTTCTAAAATCCATTTTTAAAGGTTGCTATATTTATTACCCAGTCAAAGAATAACAACCGGGTGCTAGGCACTCTGTACTTTGGAGGGCTTTGTTCAGGTCTGTAGCTGGGATTATTTCTCATTTTTGTTGACAACTCTATTGTGCCTTCCTTTATTGGTAACATTATGACATTAAATCTTCTGAAAGGAAAATAACTTTTTTAATATAGTGGCACTGGGCGGCAGGGCTGTAACCAAAGTTTGGCCAGTCACTCATTCTGGTGACATTGTGCAAGTCTGTCTCTTCCTTGAAAATACGATAAAACTTCCAAAATATACCCAAGTAAGCCATTTTTGTGTGTTTAACTGAACAGAGCTGTCGCCTCTCCCAAGGTCAGGCATAACCAGATTCCTCCTTTATCCCGTTCAGACAAGAATTAATCCAGACAGACTCTGTTACACAGGGCAGGGGACGGTTGCAGAGAACCCTTCTGGCCTGTGAATCTGTGAATCTGGGCTCTGCTTCCAAGGAAATAATGGCTAAAATAATGGCTAAAAGGCTCGGTCTCTTCCGCTGGGAGGGCTGGAGGGTGCAGGGACGCCCGGCACGTGCAATACTGAGCCTAAGGATGGGAGCTGCCGGATGGGAGGGTTGTGATGCCCCCAGAAAACGGAACTAAATAATCATGTTTATGTTCTTAATTCAAGATAACGAGGCTGCTAACGAGGACTGGCACTCTCTAAAGTGTGGTGTGGGCTACAGTCTCTCATTTTGGGAAGCATCCGCTAGCCATCCGCGGCGGGACACCAAGTCGGCCGGGTCACCACGAAACACGGGGGAAACGTCAGCAGCACAGGTTGCCTTTGGAAATATTGACCACGATGGGTGTCTCTGAAAAAGCGTTAAATAAATACTTGGGGGTTGGAGTAGGTGACCCCCAGACATCCCTTCCAGCCCACACCGTTCTGTACTTCAGTGACATTTCTGTTGCTTGCCATTGTCATTTTGATATTAACTTCTCTTCCAGCATGGGTCAGATGCAAATCCAGGTTAATGGAGTGCCTGATCCTTCCACCTAAACTTAGGCACTTAATTTAGTCATTTGAAATGCAGCACCCTATGTGCTGCTTTTTTTAGTGATAAGGTGCAAGCAGCTCCTGAAGAGTGGTTCAGATAGACGATACATCCTTCTCTGGCCAAGTACTGGGATGCTTCAGCTATGTACATAAATTAATTGGGGATGAACCCAACCTTGAATGTCCAGCAGCAGATTTATAACAAAATTGAACTTTTCAGCTCTAGTAGTAAACAGTTGAGGCTGGACTAGATCCAGTGTCCTTCACTGTAGAAGAATATCCTTCTGCAGGTCTGTATATCAACTAAGGTACCAATTATAAATGCATCTAATAGGGGGTCTTCAGGACAAGACTTTCAAGCCTCAAAGATTTGCCTTAAGCTTATCACTGACTGGTATAGTTTCTGGGTGTGCAGAGAATTAGGCAAATTCCATTGAATTCTGCAAATTCAGGCTGATTTTTGTGGGGAGAAAAATTATACCAAACGTGTCCCAACAGCAGCTCTGATGCTGAGGCAAAATGTCTAGCTGCAGGTCCCTAAAGCAAAAGTGCGTGTTAGAAGAACTAGAAAATAGAAAATACATTTCTATGTCCGAGTTGACGTTTTCTGGAGCCCCGCTTAATGTTATTGAATGTCCATAGGGAATGAAAAGTCTTTGATTAAACAGATGCCAATGGGTGCAAAATTTAAAGGTCTACCCTAATGACCCTTGTCATTAATCCTAAAAATCAATATAGTATGTTAGGTTGTCTAGTGACTTCCAGTCATTTACGTTTCCCAGAAGAATTTGGCGTCTGGGTGCCACGATAATTACAGGGACCTCCAGCGCTTCAAGTTTTAAAGAGAAACATAATTAAACAAAAAAATGTAGAGATAAAACCAGAAATAATTACTGAAGATTATGTATTTTCACAGCTGGCTGGAGCTAGAGTTATTTAAGGCAACGTGTGATACCTGGACTACTCTTGTATTTCAGTCAGTGTTCGAGAGACTTGGAAAGCTGAAGGCAGAAGCACAGATAATGTTCAATCAGAATTAATGAATAAGATCAGCCTTGGGGTACAAAATGGGGAGGAATTAAGCAGTGGGCAGTTTTTAAAATGCTAAGATAATAAACATAGGCTGAGGGATGGGGCCCTGGAGTGGGATTGCCCTTGGTCTCTGGGACAAATTAAGTATTCTGATTTACCCCAGGGAAGATGGCAGATCGCCTTCATTTCTCATGAACTGCCAAATTTTACTTTTTCATCGGAGATGTGAGCCATGAGAATTGCCTCTGTGTCCGTTTAGATAACCTAGCCATATGTGTGAGAAGCCCCTTATTTCGAGGCTGCGTTTGATATATGACGGCAGCGTTAGGAACCTTCCACCCAGCACCTGCCTGGGAGGTCAGAGGAGTCGCCGTCCTGTAAGTTCTGGATGCACTGTATTGAATAAACAAGTAAATAAAGTTGTTTTATAGCTGCCACAGAAGCATGCATATACAGTCCGAAAGCAGCGTGTAGTCGTGGCACGTGAGAGGTAAGAGTAGAGAATCACAAATTACTTTTGATGGTATTTGTTTGAATTTGGAAGTCTACCTGTGGGTCTTTGCGCTCCATTTTTGTTTCCAATTAAACTTTACAATCACCAGCCCCCAGCCACTTGTTTGATAACTAACTTAAGAACAGGGCCAGGACCTGCCCTTCTCGTTTCATTTGAACTTCTCCCGGCGACTTAATTGGAGACAAGGTCAGTGTACATTCATATTTCAGGTCTTCTCATAGTCATAAACTTCACCGCTATGTGATCATTAAAACACAGTTGTACAAAACCACATTTTATTAGCATTCAGGCCCAAACCTAGTGATAGGAGATGTATTCATATAATCAAAAGGAAAAGTAACATGCTTCTGTGAATAGATGGATGTAACAAAGCTCAGAAGTACTTCAAAGTGCCACTTTTCAATAGGGCACAGAAAATGCATGCAATTCAGAGATGTTGTCAAAGAAATTTAAGAAATAAAGTTTTGTCAGCAAAACTTAAGGAGGTATTTCACAGGGTATGCTTTTTGTTACAGAAAGAAAAGAAACAGAAATAACTCAGTGTTACACAGACATGTAGCGATGTTCCTCCCCATACCTGGTATCTGCATTCCTTGAGAGGGGGCTTTCCTTCCCCTGGATACTGCTCTGCAATGCTCTGCGGTCCCCGGGTGGGACTTGTCCTAGCCTAACCTGAAATTTTTCAGAGGCAGAAGTTTTTAACTTTAAGATCCACAGCCCGGCTAATTGTCCCTGCATCTTCTGATGTCTTGTGTGTGTCGGAAGCACTGCTGGGTGCACTGGCTCTTACCCCTGTCTCCCAAGCAGAGAAGCCACTGTAAATGCACTTGAAGTTCTGCACCGGGAGGTTAAAAATCCCCTGCAGCATTGGTGTCAGGGGCAGGGCGTCATTTCACATTCAGATCTCGAGCTTTAAAAAAATGTGAATATTGGGTTTGAGTAAAATTGAGTAGAAGTAGCTCACTACTTGAGTCCTGTCTTCCCTGTTACCCCATAGCACACCTGTAATTCTCCTGAAAATCAATTGGAAGTAGTAATGTTCTTTAAGGAGAGTGTTGGTGCGTGGCATGTAGCAAGTTAAAAAGGAGGAGGAAGCGTTTGTAATCCTGCCACATGTCTGAAACGAGGAGCAGAGCTCTCCCCGCGCTTCGGTGCTGGCAAAGCAAGCTGATTCTTTCAGATCTTTCCATTCCATCATCCCTAATGCATCTTTCGTTCTTCTGCCTTTCATATTGTTTATTCTCAAGAAATGGAGAATGTGAAATTGTTTATTATTTACTTAAGCCAAGGAGCTGGTCATGGAGAGGAGTGAGGATGAGTAACTTCAGTCGCTTGGATAATAAATCAGTTTGGACCCTGGTTGTAAAAAGTGCAATCCAGAATATTCCTCTTCGGAGATAAAACTTGCCAACCCTGGCAACATCTGGCAGTTTTTCCCTTCCTTCCGCAAATGTTTCAATACCTTCTTGTTTCCCTGGCCTTTTTAATAGGATTATTCATCATCATCTTCCATCTTTGAGCAATTCAACAAAAGCTTTATACCCATTTGTAGAATTTATCTCTTTTTAGCTGTTTGCTCACGATCCTGTCCAAATCCTTTCCCAGCCCTCTCTCAATGCCCACGTTTGGGCTCAGGGAGCTGTTCCAGCGCACGATGCGCACTGAATAGCACCAGATGGTTCCTTTCTCTTCAGAAACTCACTAGCTAACCTCTGTACCCAAAATAGCGTCTTTTCTGCTACCGAATTAGGCCTTTAAATCTAGGCATTTCTGCTGGCGAGCTACCTTTATGCTTTTTACATAAGAGGCCCAAAGACACGGTCTCCAGGTTAACAGCACATCATGAGACGCAGGTATGCTTTGCGCTCCTGCGTTACCTTACCACAATAACCTTCACGCACGCTAAGCCTCGCAAACCTCTGTTGCAGTTAGTATTTTGGTCGTATTGTTATGAAAATGTGTAATTTGCAAAAAGGAGAGTGTCAGCGGCTGTATAAAAAATCGCACAGAGAATTAGCGTCAAAGCTGAGACAGGTTCTGGCACGCAGGCCATAGACACAGGAACTCTGTCGGTCTCCAGATGCAGCGTGCACCACTCCGTTGCGTATGTTATAACAGGAGGAACCTCCTTTACCGCTGCAGGAGCATAAATATGTAATAAACAGGTTTAGGGATGCATTATTTCATTGTGCTTTTTTGATTTCCTCTTTTTGTTTGTGGCGGTGGTGGTGTTCAGTCGTTTGTGCTGCGGGGCAGCTAACACCTTCCTCCAGAGAAAGAGGGAGTTAGCGGCCTTTGAGGGATCTCTGCGCAGCTCCTGGTATCAGCGCAGCATAATAAGGGCGCATGCATTAACATTATTTAAAATGGATTTTTTTTTTTTTAATATTCCTGAGATTTTGATTTTAATCTGACTCTTAATAGCCTAATTATTTTGAAATTATTGTGCCCTTTGCTTTATAAACTCTTAATCACGAGGCTCTCAGGCAGATATCGTTTAAGTAATCAGCATCAGTATAATCAGTAATTAAAGTGATAGCCAACTACAGGTGCTGCTAAGTGCTAATCAATTAAGTGCATTTGTAATTGAAAACTTGATTGAAGTATTGATAGTTACTTTGATCCCTGGGCCTGTAAAGTTGCAGTTTGTTTTCTTATAGTTGACTGAAACTCTTTACAAGTTTGCAATATTTAGGGAGGTGAAAATCAACCTTTCCTTGCCTAGCGGATGTCGTTAAAAATGGTACCGTAGAGCAGAAGTGTTTTTGCCAGCCGTTGAATGGCTTTAAGGAGTTTGCATGTTGACAGGCAGCTCTCTGCAGGTGGTTTTGCTGCCTCTGTACATCTGACGTTGGCAAATGCCGTCCAGGCAACGTCGCCGGCTGTACGGGCAGCGCAGCAGCCGTTGAGCAGGGACAGGACTCCTGCCTGGCCGGGAGGCTGCCGGCAGCGTCCGTGCCCGTTTGCTGGTCGGCTTTCCAGGCGTTCACAACTCCATGCACCCCAAGTCGCTCAAACTTAGAGCATCCTCAGCGGAGGGAGGAAGAGCTGAGAGCAAACGTTCGGTGTCGTTCACACAAGAATGAGTTAAAATGAAAAGAAATATATTGCTACAGCTATGGAAATATATCATAGACGGGTTTTCCTATTACAGGTTCTTTTTTCTTAATGAAAACTTTCTAGCCCAACTTTGAATGAGAAGTTAAAGCTTTGGAAATTTTTGTGAATATGATGTTCTTTAAAAGTAAAGAGCATTTCAAGTTAATGGTATCTCTTAGTTACTTCAAAAGGTTTTGTTTGCAAATGTACTTACAAAATGAGTACAAGTGAGTTTTAATTGTATAATGAAATGTCTAAAAATGCCCTAAAATATCTAAAAATGTGTAAAAAACCACAATTACTCTTTTCTGCTTAATAGAATGAGAAACTGAACGCAAGGTTCACCTGTCCTAACTTGGACTTCTGAAAGTCAGATATCCGTGGCTAGGCCAGCTGTCCCATGCAGTCGGGGGAAAATGGGCAATTCCAGGGGCAGGCACCGGAGGTGAATTTCTTTGGACGTTCCTTTTTTTCACCATCAACTCTAAAAAGAGCCTGGCATGTTAATTTTAAGTGTCCGAACTTAGCTCAGAGGAGTCTCACCGATTTTGAAACATTAAAATTGTTTTAAATGGTGGTCTAAGCGTACTGTTCTGAAATGTCCATATGTCACCCAGCTAAAAAGCACTCAGTTGCACTGTACATGATTATTTCCCAAGTCTTTTTTAAATACATAGAACAAAATTTTGGAAGCTGTTGTGCCTTAGAAGTTTCTGTATTTGCAGAGAGAGGGAAAATTATTACTGTTTTCGTTATTTGTTTTCAAACCTCACTATTTTCTGTTTGTTTTGTTCCTTTGCCACCATAACCAAGTATTTGCCTGAGGTTCCTGACTCTTCTAAGCCTTGTATTTGGTTATGTTTCATCCTGTCGTCTTTTCAAGTTGGTGAAGACACCCAGAGGCATTTTTATCCTTAAGTTTTTTTCCCCAGTTTATCATTACTATCACTTTTCTTTTCTTTTTTTTTTAAGACTGTGGTGATCAAATGGTTTAAGTATTTGATCATGCAATTTGAATATAAGAGCAGTTGGGAGACGTAGTGCAGAAGAGAAATACCCTGAGGAGATAATACTGGCTGAAAAGGTCTTCATATCTTAACAGTTCTCCCAATTTTTTTGCTCCTTCTTATCTTCTCTTGGGGCGAAAATAAGTGGTTTTATGAAACACCATGGCTGGGGACTTTAAAATTGCTGGTATCCAAGGCAACTGCCAACAGCCTCAACGTGTATTTATACATTAATTTGCAGTTTACACGTTGGTTGTAGAAGAATAGCCCCTTCCCTGCGGGGCGGTGCGAGTGGAGGGGTGTGGGGACAGATGCCCAGGGAATAAAGCAGTCTATTACAGCTGCCCAGGTGGAGTCCAGGGCTGCGCCCGAAGGCGCGGGATCAAAGTCCAGGAATCACATTGCTGGAAAGTATTTCAGTAAGGGTCGTAAAAGAGCAGAACTGGTCGGAAAAAATGGATCCAAACCTCATCCCTTCCACTCTTCAACCTGCAAATCAGCACATGATAGGTCCTGTCTGCTTCGACCACCGATGCTTTCAGATGTTTCTAGCAGGGCTTTGGGCGGTCACAGCACATACTGGGAAATGCTCTTCTTTTTCCTTCCTTGCCCTAGGCCTCCTGTATTTTCGCAAGGCACTTCTGTGTCCCACACGGGTCTAACCTAACATGTCCACAGCTGGCAGCCTGAACCGCATTGCATGCAAACGCATGTTAAACTGTTGATGGTCAAGATGCCATTAACAAATAACGGATCTTAGTTTGTTCTCCCAGAGCATTGAAAATAATGACTTCAAGTCTTTCAAAGTAAGAAACCCTCATTTCGTAAAAAAACATCATACAGGATCTCTGTAGGCTCCGTAGGTCTGACTTCTAAATAGTTTTGACCTTCCTTATAGCATTAGGGTAATAAGCTTCTGTGCCACATGCATAGAATAGAGTATTGCCCGGGAATTTGTCTTCTCTTTCAGGAGAGAACTCACACATAGCAAAAAGCTAGTATATTAAGCATCCTTTACCTTGGGATGCTTAATTTCTTGGTAAAATCTATTATTTTGCAGTTATGCCAGGCTTAGCACATTTTATTGCACAAATGACACATTGATTTTAATATTTTCTCAAGCACTATATTATATGTATGCAGATTATATGTATTTTTTAAATACTGTCTTTTTTAAAGTCCCTTCTTGAGTCCTGGCTGTTCTTCAAAACGTACCTGATTTGGGAGATAATGCATGTTTTATGAGCTGTTCAAGTAGTTAATTGTTAGCAAAAATGGAGCCTGAATGCCTCTGAATGCACAGTTCACCCAGAGGAGATTATTGAGGCCAAGATTAATTAATAGCAGTTAAAAAAGCCACAGTTAGCCATTCCCATGAATTTTGGCAAGCACAGAAGGGCTCGTTCTCAGAGGCACAGGACAACTTCTGAATGCCCTTAGCAGATCATTAGGAGCCCTTCTGTGGGATGCATCTCTGCGTTCGGTGGTGACCAGTCTGACGTGCGTACCCAGCTCCCAAGGGGTTTTTTTAAGGGTGAAAGGTCATGAAACTTTCTATTCAGTGTCCTGGGGGCTTGTAATTATTTGCAACTGCTTCTTGGGCAGCGTATTGTGGTTTTGGCTATAAGCCTTGCTTCTGACAGGTCCAGCTTATTTATGCTAGTATTTAAATTTTAATTTCTTCAAGCCTATAGCCCTATTTTAGCTCGCAACCTTAGGAGGGGAACACTTGCCCTCTGGTGTATTGAAACCACTGATACTTCGGAGGGGCTGTAGTGTTGAGGGTTTTTTATTTATTGCTGTTCTTAAGAATATTTAATGCGTGTCACTACAGCATTTGACAGACCTTGGATATCTTCAGTGCCCGTTGCTATTACTAATAAAAGCTAAACACCACCAGTAGGAATACGTAAGATTTAAAATAGCTCTGCAAAATCTCAGAACACTTTATGAAAGTAACCTAAAGGTTATTCCTAGTTTCCGTACAGAAGGAGCGTGTTCAGTGTTTCTGTGAGATCGTTGCTTGAGTCCCTTACCGAGCGCAGAGCACACCCGGCTCCCAAATCTGCTGCCTGACTCAGGAAATTAGTTTCAAATCCCAGCTCATGGATGGGTCATATTTGGAGTGAGAAATGTGCTATTGTTTGCTGCTGGCTGTATGTGGAGGGTAATAGCCCATTTTGTTGTTGCATGAAATCATCAAGTTATTCCTTTTTTGAACTTTTTCCAACTTTTTACAAAGGAGGTGAGTGTGTTCTAGATGCTTAATCTACATAAATTCACAACAGACTCTCTTACTCTAGCTTTATTTCCCTTCCCCAACCTTGCAATTGTTCAGGCTTTGCCTTTTAACCTGAGTTAACATGCGTTGACTCAAGCATCCAGTATACAGTTCACCATCAGCTGGTAGGTGGGAAATTTTAACCCACAAAATTTCTTCCAAAAATGCAGAATGGGCTTTGATCTAATGGGCTTTGATCCTGGGTAGCGCCTGTTGTACCCTTTAAAGGTCCTAGGAGCTCTGTGAGCCCCATCCCATCCCATTCCATCCCATCCCATCCCTGTGCTCTCTGGCAGCTCACGGTGTGCCCTGGGTGTTTTTACACAGATGTTATTCCCGGTTTGGTTTAGTTTGGCTCTGCTTTTCAGGCAGAATAGCCCACACCCTTAAGGCATGTGATTGCCTCTACTTAAAATCTTAGTGAGTTTTTGGAGTCTTCCTCCAGCGTATCGCTTCAAGGCTCTATTGTATCAAATACTTGATTTGTGTATCTAGCTGGTTTGATTGTACATACTTGGACTTCCATTGGAAAAAAAAAATCCACAGAATGGACTTAGTAAAGAAAAAATCAGAAGAAAAGCATATGTTCAGAGACAAAGTGCAACAGATAGACTTCATAAAGCGAGTACTAGTCGTCTGCTACCATAACTGAATGAATATTTGCAAATACCTGTTAATGAATATTTATGTCCAGAGGATTATTGACCAAAATAAACTGACAGATGGTCTTTGCACATCCAGAAACTTTTATCTGATAAAATTCATGAGATTTCTGATGCTCCACATTTCCAATCAATGTAGAGATGATATCTCAGCTTTTTCTTACTCTACTAAACAATCATGAAAATGGGAAAATGAAAGTATCCTATGGTTTTGGAAACTACAGGAGAGACGTTAAGGGTTCAGCTCAGGTTTGGTTAGATCTGTTGGGCCAAGGTCTGTTCTCCCTGTAAAGGTTTATCAAATACAGTTGAACTAGGAGGGATCATGCCATGTAGTTTGCAATCTGTAAAGGGCCATTTTGCAATGTCCAGGGCATTCGCAGCCCTGAGCGAGGGCAGTGCTGGGTGTCCGCACTCACGCTGAGCTGCTCAGGGTGATTTCCCAATGGTGCAAGGAAGGGACCACGCTCCCATTGAAGAAGAATCATTTCAGCAAGCGGATGTGGCCAGCAACCTTTTACAATGCTTTTCCACGTTGCGTTCCAACCAGGACTAACAGGTTCCTGAAATTCTCTTGAAGCTGGCTTCATTTTGTGGTTTCCTTAGGGATCCTGGTATAACAGAAAGGAAATATTTTCTTTCTGTTGGTTACTCCTCGCATAAAGCGTGAAGGATTAGAGCAGTAGTCATTACTGCTCTCTCTTAAGCAGAAGAAAGGACAAGAAGCCCATCAGAACCTTAGTCATTGATTTTCCTGGAGCAAAGGGTCACATGTTAAGTACTATTGATAAAAAACATCGTTGCGGTATCCATGGAGACCAGGTTGGGGTGAAAGTGAACTGTTACTGTTACAGTGACAGCTTTAGGTGGATCTGTAAAGAACCTGTTTTTTCCTCTAATCATAAGGAATATCTTATTTATTCTACCTTGAGCGTTAGATCAAACCCATTGCTTCTGTGAGACCTGCTGTGCAGGGAGATGCAGTCACTGTTGACTTCAAGGCAGAGGAAGGGATATTTGGGGTCTCATAAAAACCGCTCAGTGCTTGCAGGTGTCGCAGCTCCAAGTGCTTGGATGCTTCTGCTGGAACTCTTGTTTGTCTTTTTTAAATCAAATTAGCGTCAAGTTCAGGTTAGAAATAGTATGGCTGCAATAGTTCCTTATATCCCTAAAAACTATGCATGTATAAACCTCACAAGTAACTGTGCGTGTGTAGTACTATGCCTGTGTGCAACAGGCTTTGTCCTCTGCTGTGTTTGGGCACATGCTTGGAGAACATACTCGGACACTGTGACTTATGCCGGAGCGCCCTTCCTTTGGGAGCCTTCAGAGTTTTCTCTGCTCAGAAAGGTAGGACCGCCGCTGCCTGCTCAGGGTCCCACATGGAGCACCCCAAGCTCGTGCAACCTGATGCTGAAATGGCTTAAGAGAGGCTGGAGCCACTCCTGCTTGTTTTACACAGTTTCAAAATGATTATACCATCTATAGGTCTCTGAAATGGTTGCTGGCTGGCCCCATCAAGTTGTGAAAGCAACCCAATGGCAGATCCGTGGCTTGAGTATTGTTCCATTTGCAAGAAACTCTTTTCTTTGTTTGGGTGGACACTGTTCTGAAGAACCCTACCTCTGAACGAGCATAACCAACACTGTTGCTAGCTCTCCTGGAGGACAATAAATTGTCTTGGGGCCTCCTAGCTGTTTTAGCTCACATACAGCTCAGCAGTCATTTTTGTCTGAAATAAATGGGCAAAATGGAGCCTGTGGTTTGGAAACAATGGTGGACCACCCAAAGATCCACTCAAAAGTCCGGGTCGTCGGAAGGTCTTCCAAATTATGGGATTTCTTTCAAAATTCACTTGTGGTTTCTATCAGCTGATTCAGTTCTAAATTTTCTATAAGCAGCACCTTTGGGTAAAAGTGGGTGTTTGTTAGTGCGCTTTCCAAACTGAGAGATCAGCATGATTTGTCTCTTCTCATGGAATTTTTCAATCCACAAATCATTCCTGCAACCACCTACCTGCACGAGCTGTGCAACAAGTCCCTGAAAGCATTCCCGTCCCTCCACTTCTTTACTGTTTCTTCTCCATATATATTTTTTTCTTATCTTCAACCTCTCAGGATACTCCAAGGTTCAAGGGTAAATAATGTCATGGGCTCCTGTTTTCACTCTTCCATCCTGTTTTTAGGTCAGTGCTGCAGGATGGGTGCAGCTGGGATTTCAGAAGTGCTTTTCTTGTTGCTCGTGGAAGGGGCAGGGGAAGGATGGAGTTGTTCTTTCCTCTCCTTCTCTGAGAAAACATCTAAATGCTCTGCATTCTTCTCTCCCTGGGAAATGGGGCAGTCAAAGTGTCTTCTCCTCATAGCTGGGCTGGAATATAAACAAATGCTGAGGTCCCCATGACGAGAGCGTGGCTCAATGTTGTGCAGAGACCAGAAGAGTTGGGAATGCACCAGTATCAAACAATGACTTACCTGTAGACATCCTCAGAGCTGTCAACAGAAATATGTTTTAAAGCCACTCTCTGGGTTTGCATTCTCCCATAAGCATTTTATATGCAGGCAATTTCAGTATGCAAAGTGACTAAATCTGTTTTTAAAACAATTGTTCTCTGGTTTGAAAAATGGAGTTTGTTCTGCCCTAATGCAAAAAACCTCAGCATTATTTCACTCAGCAATGAAAACCTGTAGTATTGATTTTGAAATGTATAATTGATTGTAACAATAAATCACGGGGCAGTATATGTGCAAAATTTATTTTTCTGTTGCAATAATTAATTTGATATGTGCTATAACATATTTATGCAGGGACTAAGCAACTCAATAATGGTAATAAATTGTATTTGGTCAAAAACTATCCACTGTGATGTGGTCAACTTTTCTCTTTGTCTAAAAATTTGTAATGCAGTGCTGTAAGAGATAGTATAGATACAATTGTGAGGCCTTGCTCCATGAGAAGCCAAGCCCGTAACACCCTGAATACCTTATATCATGCTGAGTAAAAACTCTCGAAGGATTGGAGACTTGCAAGGAACAGCTGGTGCCCAGATTGTTTTAGCAGAGAAATGTTGATGTACAATATCAGCTCTCTTATCTGTCCAGCCCAGTAAATCTGGTGGTTTTCCCGGACAAATTGATAGAAACTGTAATAAAGAATAGAATGAAAAGACATATGGATGAACATGATATGACGAGGAGGGATCAATACAGCTTTTGTGGAGTAAAGTCCTGCTTCACATGCCTATTAAAGTCCTTTGAAGCACATAAAAGTCCATTGAGCACATGGGCAAGGAGATCCAGTTGATATCAATGGCTTGGATTTCCTAAAGCCTTTTGATAAGATCCCTCACAAAACGCTCCTGAAGAAATCAGTTGCTGCAGTATAAGGAAAAAGATCCCTTTGTGATAAGCAACTGATGCGACAGAGAACAAAGGATGGAGAAGGCGTTGGCTTGTCTCGGCTGAGGAGCGCCGGCGGTGGGGTCGCCCGGCGATGTGGGCTGGGGTCCACGCTGGCTAGTGCACGGGATGGAGAGTGAGGAAACAAGGGTCAGCAATTTGGTGTAGCAAAAGTGAAAGCTGATTGCTAAAAATCCTTAAAACGCTGAGTGACTGGGAGATAAAAAAGTAAATGAAATTCTGTGTGGTAAATATAAAGTGATGCAGAGAAAACATGCGTACCCGCTGCTGTGCCCTGAGCTAGCTGCTGCTGCTCGGGAAGGAGGACTTGCTGTTAAAAGTCTGGAAGCACAGTGGTCCGCGGCGGTAAAAGCACCGCTGGGTGTTGGGGTTTATCGGAAAATGAACAGGGATGAAAAGAAAACTATCACTGCAGTGCTGCGCAAACCTGCCGTGCACCCTCTGCCAAACACGGGAAGGAAGAAAAGGTACAAGAGAGGGTGACAGGAATGGCCGAGTACATGGACGGGCTTCTGAATCACAGTGACAAAATTCCTTCAGACCTTTCTCCGAGGAGAGGGGTGGCAGAGCCGGGTGTCTGGCCGTGTAGGGGAGTGTCAGGAGCCATCACGAAGGGACGGTTTCAGTTTGGGCTATTGGCTGAGATAAGATCCCTCTTACGATCTGGCAAGCAACATTTAGGAAAAAAAAAGTGATTGGTCTTGGTTAATTGCATTGCTGCTGACTGACGAATGGCTCAGCGGAAATTCTCTTACGTGTTAGGATCGGCAATAAGTTTATTCCCAAGAGGTTTGACTCTCTTTACATCGGTATAATGAGGGTGCAGTAACGTCTCCGTGAATGTCTGCGGAATTAAAATGGCACAGAATTGTTAGAACTGCTCAGGTTGATGTTTGTATCCTACAGTCAAAAAGAGGCGACTTTGGCACTTTGGGCTGCAAAGCGAAATGAGTTGCAGAGTCTATGCAACCCCAGAGCTGATATTTCTCATACCGTCGGTATTCTAGTGGCCTGTTGAAATGAAAAATTCCTGAAAAGGGAGAAAATGTACTATATGAATCCATTGTCTATCTAGCCATCCAGTGCTAGAGAATGTACAGTTTTCTTTACGCCAGTGTGCATCTTTTTAGATTTGATTTGGTTTTCTTCTCAAAATAATAACTTAGTTGAATACATGTTGTTATTAGAAAAATATAGCTTTTTTCTTTTTCCTTTTCTTTACATTCATTTTATGTGCTTTATTTCTGTCATTTCTTTGGGAAAAAAAAAAATCAACAATAATATCTCTTCTTTTACAGAGCATCAAAGTTAGCTGGTTGCCTCCACCACCGGGTACTCAAAATGGATTTATTACGGGCTATAAAATCCGACATAGAAAGACTACCCGCAGGGGTGAGATTGAAACACTGGAGCCAAACAACCTCTGGTACTTGTTCACAGGTCAGTGTTCACATGGTACAGCCTTGCAAGGTTTTGATGAATTAAATGCTTTGGGAATAAAATATACTTTCACTTCAAGGGAACATTGATTTCTTTGCTGGCAGGTAGCATTTATTGTGTTGTACAAAGACAGTCTTTATGGTGCTTTTTTTAAACCAATCTTTTCCTTAATGCTTTTATCATATGTTTGTCTCCTGGATTTTACCATTAATTAATTTGAAGCTGGATTTCTTGTGTCCAGTATCTTAAGCCTCAGTCGTTTCTTTTAGAGCACTCAGTCAACATCTCCTGTTTTCTCATGGGTGCAAAAATACCGATTTCCCTAGTTTCTTTTCCAAGATTTTCAATGGAAAATATCTCCTCACAGAATAAAAAGTGCAACAGTAGATCATAGCAAAACTATAATTGCGATGAATGAAAGTAGCCAGATGAGTATCATAAGGGTAACGGTGAATTCTGGTAGGTGAAAATGAAATTCAGCTGGGTTCTTGCATTATGCCCAAGACACAACTGAGAAAGCAGCAAAGCATCAAGGGAGAAAATTAAACTTTGTCAAAGTTTTGCCCCTGAATTCAGTATAACCATGATTTCACCTCAAATGACCTGCATTATGTTTACTTTCACATGTAAAGTGTAATCTGTGAGAATCGGAAGTAATTCTGAATTGCATATTTCAGAATAAACCATATCATTTTCTGTTTAATAAGGAAAAGCAGTATTTTATTTCAAAATTAAATGAAAGTAAAAGTAGAACATTTTTATGAGGAAGACCTTAAATATTGAAATCTCAACTTGGTCATCTAACCTAGGCTCTTGACCAAAGTCCCCATGGGAGCCCTCGTGAAGGCTACATAACTAATAGCTACCCAACAAACAACTACTTTTGGGGGGGAGATAGCATGTTAAGCATGTTTGACAAGTTGGAAAGGATCTATTTTCTGGCAGATAAAGTAGAAATAATGATGAAAGCTGCTCAGATGTTTGAGTTGCTGCTGCTCTGCTGGTTTAGAGAAGAAAACATAACGATGCAGTCAGAGCCCCAGAGCGAAGGCATGTACCTCTGTAGCTCCACTGCCGCCATCCCTGCAGATCCCATCCCTGTGGAAGCAGAGCGCATTAATCTCTATTGTGGTAGATCCCCACGTCCTGAGCAAATTCTTTCTTTCACATGAATTATTCCGGGCTTGAAGAGCTGCGGGAATCCTGGTGGGACTGTGGGCTGCAGGCAGCCCCCAGCCCTCCTGCCTGCCCCGGCTGCCGCAGCCCCGCCGCAGCTCGCCTCCGTGCAGCCCAAAGTGAAGTGCTTTGCTTCACGAAGCTTGGGAATACATATCTTAGAAAGCAATTAAGAAAAATATCCAGATCTCGTTATTACTTTCTGCGTGCATATGTTGTGATTGCTGGGGACGGAGCTACATGGCTCTTTTAAACGGACATTTTAAATATTAACATGTAGTCACTTCACATCTTTGCTGCAATCCTATTTGGTAGGCAGGTGCTTTACAGGATAATAAGAACAACTGCAATAGCAGAGGGGTTTAGAGTTACAATGCAGGTTTTTAAATAGCCGCTATCAATTTTAGAGTAGGCTTCCATGTCAGCTAAATGTTAAACTGGTCTTTTTAATTATGAGCGTTCTTCTCCGGAGAATGTTTGCAATTAAATGAAACGGGTTTTTCCTGTGCTTTGTGGTCAGTATAGACTGAGCAAAAAGATAAACCTATTTCCCCACCTCAGGGACGTGGAAGTCTTGTGGCACGTTCAGGAACGCTGCAGTAATTGTTTTCTGATGGCTTTAGCCACAGAGGAAAACGTCTGTTTCTGAATTCATGCTTATTTCATAATATTGCGAAGACTTTATGTTTTTTGCCTGAACTGTGTGCTCTGAAGGTAATCAGGAGCACCGGAAAGCAAAACGCTCTTCAGTTGCTAACCTAGTTCCTAGCCTGCAAATTTTATGCATAAGGAGAGCGTACCTGCAGTCCCCTGCATGTTAAAAGCGGTGAGCTGTTTTTGTTAAGTGTGCAATTAATGGCTTAGTTGTGTAGAACAACGCTTCATTTCTCTACTATTTGGACTTCCGTTAATTTTGTATGTATGAGCGCAACCGATGGGAACTACGACCCAAACTAGACCTGGGCCGATGCAGCCCTCATTCAATTTGAAGCCTTTTCTTTTGGTCAAAAATCTCCTTCTCCCGCGTGGATAACGACCTGCCCCCCAGAGCCGTTCTGCTGCACCCCTGCCCAGGCGCCCGCCCGGAGGGTGCTGCCCATACGACATCCCCACGTGCGTGTGCCGTAGAGCACAGTCTGCAAACCGGGCAGTGAGACACTGCGTGGGGCTGCGGTGTGCGGGGGGAATGCGTTTCTATATATTTGCATATATATTTTCTATATATATGCGTATATTATGCATATTTATATATTTCCTTACGGAAATCCAATGGACTATTGCTAGAGATTTCATTGTACGCAAAGTCTATTGCAAACTCCGGCATTGTCATTAATTTGTTCTTTTTGTCTTCTTCTTTCTGCATGAATTTTTATTCACCTTTTCTTTTTAAACAGGACTTGAGAAAGGAAGCCAGTACAGTTTCCAGGTGGCTGCCATGACAGTGAATGGGACAGGGCCCCCCTCGGACTGGTACACAGCAGAAACACCCGAGAACGATCTCGACGGTAAATGCATCTCTTTTAAAAGCTGTTGTCCCCGAAAGCCTTCTAGCGTATAGCCGAGGGGTGTCACTGCAGTTGTCACCCAGGCCGATGCTAGGGTGAGATGCCCGAGGTCTAAACACCCACCAACAGATGTTTTCTTATACTCCTGGATCCCATATGCCTTGTGTTGTGTTTCTCCATCGTCACCAGGACCAAGGAGTCAGAAACCTTTGTTAAAATAATTCCCTGCCAGAATTTAGCTCCTGAGACAGCGAAGGGAATCTGTAACTTCGTAAATGATAAATGTAATCAGTCAAAGAAACAATGAAAATGATGCCAAGAATCCTAACAATTCACTAAGTAAATATTCAAATAGGTCAAATCCTGTTTCCCAGCCTTTATTTGCAGATATTAGAAATGCAGGTTGGCAATGAAGCTGAATAATTAGTGAAAGATGACGGGACGCAGATACCTGAAAACTGTGGGCCGTATAAATCAGTGCAGACGCTGACACAAAAGGGAGGAAAAACACTGAAATGAAGGGGTTAGGTAAAATGACTGGAATATTTGCAGTAGTAAAGGAATAAAAGGAGAGTAGTGAAAAAGTCTACCTAAAAAAATTAAACGGAGTGCAAATCAAATGGAACAAAGAATCTGACAGATGGAAGTCACGGCAAAACTACAGACAATCCATAAGAAGCAAATATGTAGTGGAAAGGAGATGAATAGAAAATGAAAGGAAACTGATGAAAATTGCTATGATTTTTTAAACAAAATAAGTTACCTAAAAAGGATCAAAGGCAAACTGGATGAAAGAATAAATAAATAATCAGTTTAAATGCACTGTAGTGCTTGATGTCGCCTTTCTTTTGACTGGCCGGATTTCCCTATGATCTCAAAATCAACCCTTGCAAATTGAAGAATTTCTGCCTTTCCCTATGTCCAAACGCAATTTTCCAGCAGAGCGGGAGTGACTGCAGTGCATGGCACGCAAAATGGGAGAACCACTACCTGTGCTTTCTCATCAAGGTTTTAAAGAAGACGCGATGCTTCTAGACACGTTGTAACTATACCAACAGCTCACAACATGCTGCGGTGCATGATGATATCTTTCTAATTATGCTTTGGCTAGACAGCAATTTGAGAAATGATGTTGTTAAGGTGTAAACAGCTGACTTCTCACTGGCGAGAGTACAAGACAAATTCTGAACACACGGCAGTATGCAAAAAGAAAGTAACACATTTGAGCACATTCGTTTTGATTTGCATTTAGTACACGCTACATTGCTTTGAAGTTTTTGTGCCCGAGTACACGTGTGCATGCAAAGATGTTAATCGAGTAATCACAGGAGGTACGCGATGGAAGTAGGTGCATGCGAATAAATTCAGGCAAAGCCGTTTTGTTCATGTATCGTATTTACATGCATTTGCATTTGCAGTAGTGCTGAATTATCCCCGTGAAGCTGCAGCAGCCTGATGCTGGGAATGCACCGTGTTGCATACTAGATACAAATGCTGATGAACCCGGGGGAGAAATCGACTTATTACTGTAGCCATGCAGAGCCCTGCAGGTGTCAGCTAACCAGGGAAAGGCTGGAGCACAGGCTGGTAACTGCAGTCCCCTCTCTGCTGCTATGGCTAACGCGGTGTCTCTCGCTGTCACCGGAAGCCTGGTTGGCACCAGCAACACGAAGACGAACAGTATCCTGGAGAACGGCATCAACTCCCAATGGATATTCATTTTAATTAGTGTGTTTTGTTAAAGTGATTAGAAATCCAAACATAGCTGCTTCTTCAAGGTTCCCTAGAAATCTCGCGTGCCTTTACTGACAGCTGGGAAGGTTTTAAATATTTATTTTAACTCAAATTTCGTGCTTTAAAAAGAAAAAAATAGAAATTGAAAGCAATGCTTTCCCCGGAGGGTGTGATTTAAATAGCTTGAGCAAGGATGCAAGAGAATCTCTGATCAACTTTGCAAAGGTATCCTCCAGGAAAATGGGTTTAGGGCGCTTGGTTTCTGATTACTGCGTTGAACAGATGGAAGCTGTTATACATATTAGATGGTGATACCGTTTAGCTTCAGCTCTAAATTAGTGCTTTAAGAGCATGACAGGCTAGACTGCTGTCATATTGTGATTTATACTGAAAAGTGATTGGGGAAATATGTGAACAGAATGCGACGAGTTAAAACCACCCTGACTTTGTAAAATACACATCTTTGAATGTCTAAGAAAATTGCTGAAGTGACCCAAATGTAAAGCATTTTTCAAGTTTACCGGTGGAATTAGGGACCTTTAAGTAGCACTACGTGCACTATTCCCTGGATGGAAGGCGTGGGTGCTCAAACCGTCACGTAGAAACACAGCGAAGGACTCAGAGGCACCTGTGAGTGGACATGGCATCCCAGGAGGAGATGTCACACCAGGCAGTGACACAGAACTTCAGCTTCCGTTTTCTGGGAACCTAACTGTCCATGAGGGGAGAGGGTAAGAAATGCAGCACCACGAAATCTGGTTTCATAGGCAGATCTACTGAGGAACTCTCCTCCTGTGTGCCAGATGCTGGTTTGTGGGGCTGGCTGACATCCACAGCTCGGGTGTCTGAGCACAGCATTTGCGTACAAGTACTCAAAGACTTCCCCGCATGAGAGCAAGTGATAAACTTTTGGCGCAGTTAAGAGGGGGACTGCAAATTTGGCTTATTTGGGACTTAGGATGAAGAACTCCTTTGGCACTTCACGTAGGAGAACGGGATCTCAAGGTTGCTTCTTAGTAGTTCCGGCATCATGTTCAAGCCCAGGAGAAACAAAAGTAAACGTATTGGTCTAGAACTGCAAGGAAATAGCCTCGCAACGAAAGCAGGAATGTGAGATGCATGTTTCAATACGAGTTTTACTCCTGGATATCTGAGTGCTGGGACACTGAAAATCAGCACAGCCGTGCAAAGGCTGGATGGTCCAGTTTCCTGAAGAACTGAGGGATTTAGATGTTTGGTTGTATGTCATGATTGCGGAAGTCCTTACTGTGGAAGACGTGCTTCGCTCTAAGGAGAACCAAAAAATATTTTGTTTGAGGGGAAAAAAAAAAGTTGATTTTGACTTTTAACTTTGGGTTGTGAAATACATGACACAAATTCTAAAATTTGGAGCTGTTTCAGAATAAGAAAAATGTTTTTTCCAGAAAATGTTTGAAAGTAAAGCTAATTAAAATGTAATTAAAATTGCTTTATACAGAAAGCTGAGGCAAAAAAATGCATCTTCAAAAAATAGCCGTGTTTATGAAACTTTAATATTCGAAAAGTAGTTCAAAAATGTTGTTCACCCCAGCTTCATTTTACAGACTTAATTCACGAGAAGGGTACAAGAAGTTAAACTGCCTTTTGCTTTCTGAAACAAGAAGTCCTGATTTTGCTCTGAAGTGCATGAATTGTATCTTTGAATTGTTTGAAATAAAAAATAGGAAATGTTTGAATAAAGTAGTTTTAACCCAAACGGCTGCCTAGAGGTATCTGTACTGCAGCTGAAATCCCTGTGTTGTGTCAGATGTAAAAATTATCATTTGAAGGCAATCGCTTCTTTGAATGCTCTGGCCTCCTTTGCTGCCTGCAAATTGCTGCTTTTAGGAAGTTCGAGGAATTGCAGTATTGCTACGTTATCCAGCTTCTCATTTCAAGGCATTAAACTGTTGTTTTATCTTTGGGGCTTGTAAGAAATGCTTCTGTCATTTGTTTTTCAAACAGCGCTGTTCAGGAATAGCTGCTCAAGTAACTTTTGCTTCTGCATTAAAACAAAGTTTGGGAGTGGAGTTGGGGTAAATGGCAACTTAACGTGACTTACAGTGGCACTACTGGTGCAATCTGTTTCTTCTTTGTGTGAGTAGCTACTTTTCAGTGAATTTTCTTCAACCTTTAAACAAGACTCATGCTTTGCAATTTTAAGGAGTTGAATGCAAAGGACTTCTAAAGTTGCTGGGTGTTTCAGACTGGTAATGTACTAATCAGACTTCCCTGGAGGTGCAACAGGTTTTCAGAGTACTCTAATGTGTCTAATTCATGAGAATTCATCTGAAAGCACATAAAATACCAAGGGCGCATATATGGCACTTGTTATTGAAAAGGGTTAATTCTTCTTTTTATTACCTTTTCCAAGGTTTACAGTGGGAATGCTTCACAACTGTGAATTGTCTTTTGTTGGAGTTTACATCATTTTATATTATTACTGGTTTTCCTACCCTGTCCTTGTTGCCTTCCGTATAAGCTTTCATCTATTATATTGCAAGCCTTTTTACTGGGGAAAAATAGTAACTTGTCTCTTTCTGCTCTCAAAAAGACAAGCTACTGTGCGGCTCCTCTGAAGAGACTTGTGATATGGTAGTTATCGGGTAAACTCAAACAAAAGGCATCTACTCGTCTAACTTTTACAGTAAAATTAGGCTTATAGAAGGCAAATAGACTTCAAGTGATTAATTACTACTTAAAGTAATGAATTTTACCTGGGAATACCTGTAAATAAAATATTCTATCATTTCATTTATGAAGTGTTGGCATATTATTTAAAGCAGCTTCAAAGCAAGACATGCATGTCCAAGAGTTAAAATTCACTTCTTGTTTTCATGGGAAAAAGACAGATTATTTCCAGAATATACTAGTATATATCGCTAACAAAGTAAACCGTCTTGTTAAATAGTCTGTGAGCACAAAGACAATTCATACAATCAGCTGTCAGGATCCTGCTGAACTTGCACATAGACCAAGGAGGAGAAACGTTGTCCTACTGGAGATTCTCTTGCAGGTCATCTTTCATTTTCCTACATCGTTTTAAATCTCTCTTGTAGCCTTATGCTAAAAGTGGAAAGCACTGGGAGATACTCTGTTTAAAACAGGATGAGGCATATCAGTGCTCTTGGAAGGGAAGGATGTAGCTCAGAAATGAAATTGCACGTAAGCTCTGCATGTAACTCTGGGGCAAATATTTTTATCTAAACTCAAACTTTATGAATAGTAAAATTGAATGAATCGAATATTAATTGATCCTTTTTTTCTTTTTTTTTTTTAATCGCAGAATCTCAGGTTCCTGACCAGCCAAGCTCTCTTCATGTCAGGCCCTTGACAACAAGTATCGTCATGAGTTGGACTCCGCCGCTGAACCCAAACATTGTCGTTCGCGGGTACATTATCGGCTATGGCGTCGGCAGTCCGTATGCTGAGACTGTGCGGGTGGACAGTAAACAGCGTTATTATTCGATTGAAAATTTGGGTAAGTAATTGTTTTCATTCATTTCATTTCATGAAAAGAGGTTCCTCTGAGATTATGCTATTTTTGTAGGTTTATTTTCAGGCTATCACTGGTGCTTCCTTTATACGTTGCTTTCTTAGGCTGTTTCTGCATTCCGTTTTACATTTGGTCTTACCTTCAAAACTCTGGATACGCTTAAACATGTCAAATTTCTCTGATAGAATATTCTTTTTATTCAGTAGATCTTACTAGGTCGTGTACTCCTAATACTGACTCCCACTTATGCAGAGAGCTGGACCTAAAGATGTTATTCCCCGGGCTGGCCCCCCATGTTTGAATTGAATGGCAATCGCTAAACTCCTATTTTGTGTCTGTCAAAATGGTGCCAAGAGAGAGGTGGTTATCCATTATTCATGGCACAGTCTCTGTGACAGTTCATCTGAATTCTGAGCATGGTACTCAGGGACCTGGATCCTTCCAGTGGTGACGGACCGTTCTCCTAGCACTGGGAAAACAGTTCAAAGTTTAAAGGAAGTCAAAAAGTTTAAAGGTTTCCTTGTCATTTCTTCTTTAGCCCTTCTATTCCAGGTAAAAATGGTAAGTTTTCTGCTTAGTAATCTGGGAACGATCAGATACTACGGGAAGATTCATTAACTTGGTGCATTAGGGGTGCACAGCTAGACTCAATTCTATAGGACTGAAACTCTCTGATATCTGGGGACACTTTTCTTTGGAATTGGTTTTTTATAGCACCATGAAACTGCATCATCCAACCTTTTTGCTGTTTTCTTGGGGAAACCTGGAGAGTAGAATAAACTGTTTTCACTGTTACTTCATCAAACAGCTCCTCTGTGTCCAGGTGTATATTTCATGATGGAGGTATTTGCAAAGAGCCATGCATAAACACTCCCAAATATTCAGTGGGTTCTACAGAAGGCGGCAGATTTGATAATGTTTTGTGCAAGCGTGAAGTTATTATGCAAAATGGAAAGATGTCTGACTGGACTATGGAAGAAATTTTGTGGAATATAAAGATAAAAGCTATTGCTAATGAACGTGTGTGTCTAATAACTAATGGTCAGGATTAAATGCAAAGTATTTTTTTTAATTCCAAAAGGGATTTAAATTCTCCCAAGCCTATTTTAAGTTATTTCATGTCTTTAATGAGTTTTCAGTTGAGTCTTTCACCACGGTTGACCCAGAAGTACTAGAAGAGAGAATTATATGGACAGAGCTATCTAAGCCAATGTGCTCTGGCTTTGGCCAAAGCTAAGGAGGAGATGCCTGCACAGGTCAATTTTATAGAGTTCTAAACGGTCATCTCTCACTAAAAGTGTCTTGATTAACAACTGGAGAAATGTCTTGGGGTTTGTGAAGCTTTGGTGTTTGTCTTCCTTCATGTATTAAATGACCAGTGACTATATTTGCTCACAGCACCTCTGATAGCCACTACCATCAGGTGGAAGATAACGCTGGGAACAACTTGCAGATACAAAAGCCTTCTAATAGGGTAACTACACTCGGTATTTGTGGAAAGCTGATGGTGTACTTCAGCTATTAGAACTGTTTCTGTGGATTAAAAGGGTTCTTCTATATTCTTGGCTGTGCCGACAGGCAGAAGTACGTAGAAAGTCCAGCAAGTCAGGGAGGATGTTTCACTAATATACTTTAATTACAGAAGTAACACTCGGACATCTAGAAAATGTCAAGAAACTGTTTTGATCATATCAAATATTTAGTAACAAATAATTCAGTCACTGAAATCAGGGTTGGTTGGTTTTTTGCTGAGCATCCTCCAACAGACTGAGGTTTCATGGAAGTTATTAATTATTCAAATGGAAAGTATCTTTTCATTGTACATTTTTTGGTTTGATTGCAAATATTCAAAATGTGAGCAGTGTGACTTAATTGTCATTGTCCAGATAAGCCGCATGCATCTGGTCCCTAACTGGATAAGGATACAAGCACTTTGGTCACAAATCCTGACGTGCACATTTTAAATTCAACTTCTCTGAACATTCACATGTACAACTTTGAAAATCAATTTCCATGAGTAATTGCACTAATTAAATTCCATCATTTAAATATCCACAGAAAATGAACCCCAGATGGATGTGACCAAGGGCCCAGAGAAAGCTTTTAAAAAATTACAACAGTTGCCAACGCTTCCTGCGTTATTCACCCACTTTATTAGAAACCATTACAAGAAAATTATACAATATGATGAGACAGAATTCTTTTCCTAATAAAAATACTGTTTTCGATAAGGTTATGAATCAAAATGTGCTGCTGGCAGGAATGAGGGGAAAAAGTATTTCCTAGATGTTACGTGGACTCGTCCCACCTGTTGTAAAATTTCCTATGAAACCTCTGCACGAGGGGTATACATGATCTTAAATGTAATCTGCGAAAGCGACAATGAAGTCTGATACCTAAATAAATGATGAACTTCAGTGAGTTTTCTCTTCCCTCCAAAGACCTCATCCCTTTTGATCCTCGTGGCTTTCAGCGACTGCTTCCTCTTGGCTCCCCAGCTCTCCTTTGTGTCATGAGACAGAGACTGCGGAGAGGTCACCCCACTTGGCCTCAATCCAGTCTGTGATGTATGTAGCTGAAAAATTGAAGTTTTGCAGCTTCCTGAGGTTCACTGCAGTGCTGCTTTTTATTTTTCCTTTGTATGCTATTTTGAAGCACGCTGCAAACCTATGTATCATTTAGATTCTAGCGCAGTAGATACTTTCATTAAAGAGCAATCAGATTTGTTTGACATTGGCTGCCTTTCAGAAATCCTGCCTGACTCTCATTTACAGTCACTGTTTTCGCGCACAGATGCCCAAACCCGATAATCCAGGTCCATGTCAGGCATTATTTTACTGCTATAAGTCCTGGGAGCAGTGATGGTGAAGAACTCCGGGTTGAACAGGGATGCGAAACACCCTGACACCATACCTGTGTGCATACATGCATGACTGATCTTTTTCCTGGGAACAATTTTCTTCTCTTTGTGCTCAGACCTGCACAATAACACCTCCTGGACATCTTTCCAAAGACCTTACAGTTGAGAGATTGAGGAGAGGGATGCACATGGGTGTTGAAAGTGGAAGCTACCAGCCCCCAGGCTGGCCCACTGGCTTTATTCCCTTCCCAGCATCGGCGATACGGTTGCCCTGGAAATTCCTGCCTTCGTGATCCCCCTTTGTGTGGCGGTTCCTGCCATAGATGTGCGATAGGGTTGCTGTAGCAGTTCCGGCTTGTTGGATATGTAAGGCTGCAGTTCCTCGTGGCGATATTTGTGCGGGTTTTGTTCCTCCTTCCCTAAGTTGTTTGTGCAGCCGCGGGTCATTGTTGGCCACCTGCACGCACACCCTACGAATGCGGATGGTTGGGTACGACTGTTACACATGTCTGGAAGTACAGTAATTTGTTGCGATTTGTATTTTTATGCAAAATTCTATAATTCTAAAATCTAATCCTAAATTACTTCCTGGTATCACAAAGTGAACTTGAGGCAGAGCCAGAAGCAAAACGTAGCCCATGGTTTAAGCTCAGGACTGTTTATTTTCTCTGCAGTCAGGTTGTAGAGAAGACGGTAGCTTTACTTATGGTCGCGATCTGTCAGTGTTCGGTAGTGAAACCTTTGTGATAGGGCAGAACTAATGATAAACTCTCTGACCTACACTCTAGACTGTTTATTTATTTTACCCAACTTCAGATGTTTAACTGAGTCACCTGAGTTTGAGCCATATCAGCCCGCGTTCCTTCTCTAGTCCATCAAGCAGGAAAAGACAACAGCAAGGATAGTTCAGCCCATTCAACAGCCCCATCATCTGGTTTTTTTCTCCCTGTTGACCATGGTGGATGTCCATAATGGTAACTTAGCCATCGTGTGCATTGTTGCGCATCAGGATTTGCCGTTCTAGAGCTAATTATGAAATTCCAAACATCTTTGCACCTTCAATCTGCTGCTAATGATCAACTAAAAATGCTTTCTGTGTAGTAGTTACTGGTTTTGGATGGGAGTCAGGTATCGAAGTCTCTTTAGAAATCCTATTAGACACTTCACTGCACCTTCGTAATCCTAAATACTTTTAAAACTCTGCTTGAAAGTAGAAGGCTTGAAAGCGATGGACGATCTCCTCAAGTAGATCACCCGTAGGGGAAGGATGGAGACCTACACGCTCACAGAGTGGCCAGCTTTTTAATTCCTTCCCTCTTGATAATGCAAGTGCAACACCAATACGCACAAGGCATATGGCAGCCTTGCATCACTTTTCAGGTACTTAATTGATTACTTCCTTCAAGCAAAACTTTTTTAGTGCCTGAATCGGCCTGTACCCAAGCTGTTACAGCACTTGTCTGAGTAGTACACTTCAGCTACTGAATAAATCACTTCAAAAACATGAAGAAAAGTACTCAGTCTTTCATAATAGTGATTGAGAACTTCATTCTGTGCAATGATCATCGTGAATACAACTATATAGAGGTAACACTTGTACTCTAGAATGAATTAGAGTGATTTTCTCATGACTGAGTGGTCCTATTGCCTTGGAGACACTCTCCACAGGTGCTGAAGAATATAAGAATATCCAGAGACTTCAGCTTTGTCAGTGAAGAATTTGTTGTATTTTCTTTCTGAAGTGTATGAAAGATATTTCATGTCAGTCTCATAAATTTCAGGAGCAAGCATCCCCTGCTCTCATTCAACCTTTTCTGTGACAGCGAAATCAGTGCTTGACTGACTCTCCAATGAATAATTCTAACAAGGAGACCCACTTCTAGTGAGCCACTTCATTTTCTTTTCTTTTTTTTTTAATATTCTTTAATTCTGTGCTTGTGATTATAAATGGCAAGGTTATTGGCTGATTAATGGTGGTTTTAATAATATTGGAAAATTCACAGATGCCAATTCTGATCTTTTATGCATTAGAAGTAACGGTTTCTGTACTGATCCAATTCAGAAGGCGTTAAGCGTAGTAAATGAGCTGACTGGGCTCATCTCCATGGAGCTTTGTATTAAAGCTTACTCATGAAAGAAGAGTTTAAAAGAAAAGGGAAGAAGTATGCCGAGGAGATTTCCATTTACCGATTCAGGGGGGCTGGACTAGATGACCTTTAAAGGTCCCTTCCAATCCAAACTATTCAATGATTCTATGATTCTGCAGACATAAACCCCAAAATATCTGAAACACCACACTAGCTGTAATAATTTGCATAAAACTTTTAGTAGATCACAAAGTTGTATTTTTAAGCAATGTATTGATAAAATGAAACATGGTAACTTTATCATGGCGTCTTCCAATATGTTAACAACATTGTTATGTCATGCTGGGATATTTTGATAAGTCAGTCAAGAATATTTTAATAACTTGCTGGAATAAGGGAAAAAGGTGGGAGGCTGACATGAGAAGGGTGGGAGGCTGGGCACAAGGAGGCTTGGAGAATGACCATTAGCCTCCCGTTGCTGCACGCTGTGGCCTCACGTTAGTGACATCCCAACAGCAAAAATGCTTTAAAAAAGCGTTTGAATAGGAACAATAGAACAATTCTGCAGCTGACGACAGGGAGTTTGCACCATGTGAGAGAAAGCAGAGAGGTGCAGATTTGAAAACCCGAGACTCAGTTTTAAGCTGATCAGAAGAGGTAATTCCTCTGGCATCCATAATAATATCTCCACCTGTAAAATGCCCTAAGTCTTTCCATGAGAAAATGTGTATAGAAATGACTATTTTACAGATATTCAGACCATTTAAAAACTAAACATGATGGGAAAGCTGTACCAAATCCCAGAGTCTTACAGAAATGTGGACTTTCTTCTTCAGAGCACTTCCCTTCCTCCCCCCTTACGTATGTGAGAACAGAAGAACAAGGTGTAATTTTAGAAAGAGTTTTTAAGTACAGTTGCCTTTGCGTGACCTAAGAAAAAGCTACATTCATCTCCTCGAGTGTGTAGGAATTCGTATGCACCCTCTTGAAAGAGTTTGATCGGGAAGCTGGAGTGCACGTCTTGAAATACTATTTTCATGTCTCTCTTTAACTTGAACCTTTGATCCTCCTGGCCCAGCAATGAAAGCAAAGTGCCTAATATGCAGCAAAATCTAGCAAAGACTTTTCAAAGTTACTCCCTCTCCTCCCACAAAGCCTGAAGCTACACACATCTGAAAATTTTAAACTCTGAAGAGAAAATCTAATGGATGTGAATGATTTCTGCTTAATTAGTAGTTTGGAGAATTAGAGCTACCATATAAATAATAAGAACGTATTAACAACTCACACCGGTAAGTCATTTTATAATGCTGGAGGGGGCTGCACGGTCCCCCCTGGTCTATGCGGACCGGCGTAAGGGGCTCTATACGACACGGCGAGAGATTGGCAGTCGGGATGGTTTTGTCTTTGCATACCTTGACGCAAGTGTTACTGTTCAGGTAATGCACTAGCGTTTTGGATGGCTCAAACATTAAACTTTACAGATCCCTGCCTTATTCAAGGAATAAAACTTAAAAAAATAATCAACAATTACAAGTGACAAGAAATGAAGATAAAGCTTTTAGATCTGAATTTCTATTTTAGCAAACGTACCAGTAGGAATACAAAGGGTTCCATCAAATTCACCTTCATCTTAACTGCAGATCAGATTAAATTTGACCCTTATGCATAGACGAGGCAAAAAAGCATTTTGTTTTATTGCGAAGGGAGGGAAAGAAGGTTCTTAATTTTCTTTAATCTTTGCAGATGACAGTTGTGGATTATAACAAAGACATGAAAGGCAACAAAAAAGCTTTTGAATGTAGTTTTGGGTTGTTTTCTTCTCTTTGCATTTTTAATACAAAATGGAGCAGTGAAAATCAAACAAAAATATGTTAAATTTTATGCATCTCATTGTTTCCCTCATAGATCACATTAAAGCACAACACTTTACAACAAGTAAAGGCACTTTGAGACTCCAGGGACTGTTCATTTTCTTTCTTGCCTTTGAAAACTGACTGTCATTTAAAGAATGCTGCCATTTCTGCAAATACTTCATGCAACAATTTCCTTTCATTTCTCCCTGACTTTGCTTTGCTTACAGAGTATGGAGAAATGGCTCACAAGCAAAGGGTCAGTTTGAGATCCACACACTATTTACATTACGAACAGATCTTGCGTAACACCCCCAAATCAGATACTGTGTGGATTTTAAGAGTGTCCTCACGTTAAAGTGATTTTTAGCCTGCCCAAGTGCCCGTGTGTAGGAATCCGCTCATACACTTCACTCTGGCTGACTTTCTGCAAGAGATTTTAGTTTGTTTACACCTCAATTCTCCAGCTGTAAAAAATAGCAAAACAGGCTTCCCTGACAAAATGTTTAGGATCTATTGACAACAGATGGAACGGAAGAGCTGAATATTGCTCTTCTTCGTTGGTAAAGAACAGAATGCCTAAGAATAACTCTTAATCCCAAATTATAATATAAATAATACAGATAGCCAAGAATATTTTTTTCTTTATATTCATTCATCGACAAAACAAAAAAAAGGAAGCTTTGTTGCAAGGCTTAGTTTTCAGCGAAAAGGATGGATACGACACTGTGCTTTGCCTTCTCCGGTCTTACTGATGTCTCAGTCACAGATGCCAAGGAGATCAAAACAGCTAAGTGACCCAGGCTTATAGATGCGCATTAGCTTGGATGAAAGACTTATTTTTTGCAAAGGACAACACAACCTCTCCTCGTCGTGCAACTTTCATTGTTATTTTTTGTGTACGAGTACCTGAAGAAACCTTGCCCACACACAAGTTAACCCTCGTGGTACATTAATGGCGCTTCCTCTGATGTCGGAAAGCATCTCGAGTCACAGCTATTCATTTTTTATTCATTTGTCCATATGTCTTACACTTCATTTTCTGCTACACTACTTTACTTTTCCTGAGTTTGGCTGCATTTGTAACATCAATAACAAATGTATGTGATACGCATAGGGATTTTTTTTGTTGTTTCGCATCCCTACCGACACGGAGTGCACTGAGCTTGCAATGCACCACGGGAGTTGTAAAGGTTCACATCTCCGCAGGAGACAAGACCTATTTCTAAGCATGCTCAAATTACAGCCTTTGCTTAAAAAAAAGCCCTGCACACTTTGTTATAATGCACACAGGACATAGCTCACAAGAGAAATCAGCAAGCAGGCATAATATATGATGAGATGACATCTTAAAAACAACTGTAAATATGGATTTGCTGTTCATCTCCTGAACGACACTAAAATAAAAGCACTTAACAGATTCTCATTATAAATTCTCTTTGCTCTGTTAAACACTTTCCCTAGCGTTTTAGAAGTTAAATATTTCCAGAATCAGCCTGAGTACCTACAAATATACAGGCACCCCCAGAATAGTGGGGCACATCATTGTCACCCAGCTGCAGCGACCTGTTTTGATGCCGTGACCTTCACTGGTTCACTGCAGGGTCATGTCCTCCCTGCGTTGCATGGTGCGCCCACCCAAAGGCACCATGGCTCCGGGGTAGGTCTGTGTTGACTTCACAGGGTACTTCACTGAGAGATGTCTTGCCGAGACGCAGCCTGTGAGAAGACAAGGAGGTGCTGTTGCTGAAGGACGTTGCTGGAGCTCACACTGTAGCAGAGTAAGGCAAAGCCCCAGGTATTGCTATCTAACCAGATTTTTGGAAGATGACTGAAGTCCTAGTTTATCGTCCAAAGAGCTCGGACATGCCCTCAACAGTTGTAACAGATTCAACGGTGAGGTTGGATTAAAAGTTACAGGTTAGGTAGTATTTGTTTGAAGTGTAGACGTGTAGGACCCCCCTCCGTCCCTCGTCCCTCACATCTCTGTGAAGCAGACGGCAGAACTGCGCTCCTGAGGGACAATTTTCAATTAACTTTAGGAGATACTTTAAGCGTGTCGGTGTATTAACATATCTTTACTATTTGTGCAACAGTAATACCCAGAGGTTCGAGGCGAGATTGGGGTTTCATTGTCTAGTTAACATAGAAACACAGTGTAAGGCGCTACTTCAAAGAGCTTATAGGCAAAAGACTAAAGGAAATAGAAAAAAAAAAAGTTAATACCACAGGGACTGAAGACACACAAAACCCAGTGACTTGTCCATCATTTCTTGAGATGTTTGTGACATACTGCAGATCTGAAGCCAAGTTCCCACTGTTCTCTATATTCACCTTCAAAACAAATGCTTTTTTCTAAAGAGGGCTTTAACACTCAGGAATTTTCCCAGGACAAAAGTTTCAGGTTTGGATGCCTCAGTCAGCACTCTACTTTTCTGGATCCTAAACAGAAGGAATTGATTTTCAGGAGATACTAGTACTCCTGATGCTTAAAAAACGTGTTATTTAGCTGACTTTGTTTAAACACTGGATGAAACCTTTTGGCATGGAAAAAATGTGCCAAATTTCCAAAACTTACATTTTGTGCTTTCCATTCGCAAAGAAGAGATTAGGCCCATCCTCTGTAACCTTGGAAAACGCATTCTTGAATTTTACAGCATTTGGCAAGTTTAACTTAATTGAACAAAGTTCTTATCTGTTATTATGGATTGTTCAGTTCACCAGAAGATGTAAATATATGCTAATTCTGTTGTGTTAGAGAAAGGATAATTCACAGGTAGGTCTCTTATTTTATTGAAGGTGATCATGAGCTCTTTATTACCCATTTTAGCCTTTCTGATAGTGACTCCCTTCCAAATTACCTGATATATTCGATGAAATAATATCACAGAAATTATCTCCTCATCCACCCCTGAAATGCAGCCGTTGCTGATGTACAAAGCGCCTAGAAGGAATAAAATAAAACTGTTTTTCTCTAGCTGACAACATGGGAGAAACTCATTTGGAGAATTTCACCGTGATAGTCTATTCTAGTGGAATATTTATAGTTAAATTTGCTAATATGATTAAAAGATGATTTTTTTTTTAATGTCGATATCATTTCCCTAGACGTGCTAAAATGTGCTTCTAAGCTTTGCTCTCCAGAGGAAGTGTATGTTGTCCAAGGAGTGGAATACATCACTTCTTGTGTCTTTTAATGGGGTTTAATCTGCTGGCCATTAGGTGCCCGGTGGATATTTGTAAAATCAGAGTCAAGGCGCCATTATTTTTGGGCTGATGGTAATTTCTGCACAGAGGTGGCCAAATCGCCCCAGGCTTCCTGACCCCCAGGCAAGACACTGCTGATGCTCTAATATCATATGTGGCACAGTGTATTATGCCTGGATATCTGGCTAGCCCTGACACTGCAGCTCTCAAAGCACAGATTTATTTAGTAGTCTGCTAAATGCAGAATGTTTTCTCCAAGGTCTGACCCAGGCACCCTCCCTTGTGAAGAGATTCCTCCTGAATTTGCAGAGAAACCCCTCCGATTCCCTCTGAGCTGTCCCACGCAGCAGGATCTCCAGGAGGAACGCCACCGGCTTTGGGCTTGTTGTAAACTTTATTGTAAACTGTGCTTTGGGCTCCTTAACGCATATAGGGTGGTTTCCGTGTTCCTGGGCGCGTTCCCCAGCCCTGGCAGTCTGGGCAGCCACAGCCCTACCTACAACCCTGCGTTTCAGGTCTAGGTTACCGAAGAAGTACGCTACATCTGAGACTGATGTTGGAAGTGCTTTTCTCTCCCGATTTCTCAGAATTCAATAACCTTTGTCTGCAGAGTTTATACTTCAATTTGACATTTGTCCTATAGATAGATTACCTTTCCCTGGCAATAAACTAATGTTACTAGGTCTAGGAACTGGTACTGGTGCTATTGATTACTAGGTGTAATGTTCTCACAAACCCAGACAGGAATAAATGAGGCTGTTCTCTGGTTGCTTTTTGAGATAATTGTGAATGACTGCTTTTCTGCCCTTTAGAGGGTCTTTCAGCATCAGTGACGCTGGCAGGACACGCAGAGCATAGACATAATTCTCTTGAAGACCCTCTCTCTTTTAAAAGAGCATTTCCCGCAGGAGTTACTCTGCTTACAACAAAATCTAGCATTTGTGTTTCCACTCCTTTCATTGCCAATAAAGGGGAGTCAGTATGCTTTTGGTGAAGCAAACGGTGAGAGCAACAGAGAGGACAGAGGGGTCCTCTGTCAGCAGCTGGCTTAGAACTGCCTCCTCAGCTCAGCAGCAAAGCCAGGTTTCTGCTCTCACCATGTTTATGTGAGCAGGTATTAATTATCATAGAATTACTGAGGTTGGCAGGGATCTCTCAAGTCATATGGTCCAAGTCTTTGTTCAAAGCAGGGCCAGCGTCGAAGGTAGCTCTGGGTCACACCGCTGTCATCTGCAGCTGACTTCTGAGCACCTTCAAGGATGGGCGTTCCACAACCTCTCTGGACCCCTGCCTCAGTGCCTGACAACCCTCATATTTATTTTTTTCCTAATAACTAACAAGAATTTCTCTTGCTGCAATTCCCACCTTGTCCTTTTACTGGAGGATATTGTCAGACCCCATCTGTTTTGACAAGATATCTTTGTTTCTACTTTGTCTACAGGGAGGCCATAGCTCCTCATGATGGATACCTTACTACTGCCTCTGCCATCCCAAGGGTAGACTCCTGTAGCCTACAGTTAAAAACAGCTTCGGGGGGGGAGCAAAAGATGGCAGGTTTCCTCCTCAGCAAGCTCTGACAGCATGAGCACGTTATTACACTGTACTCGTAGATACACGCTGGTGCTCAAGCAGAGTAGAAGGGATCAGATCTCAATGAACTGCTACTTCACTTTTGGTTAGGATCAGGAAAGGCACTGGCAAAGGCGTTGGGAGAAGATTATTGAACGTATAACTTATCTTTGTTGTTATTTTATTGGCTACATTGCATTAGAAGAAATTCAGATGTTTTTAAATGCAAGACAGTGGCTCTGAGTGGTATGATGGGATGAGCAACGTTTTCATGATGATCAGGAGACCCCATCTTAGCTTCGGCTCTCCCAGGGTACCGATCTGTAGAGCACTCTGCAGGTCCCTCGTGTCAGGTAATTGTTAAAACAGGAAATGAGAAGAGGACTTGAGAATGAATTTTTATTTGAGAGAGAAAGAAGCTGATCTGGAAAATCAGCAGAGTGCGCTACCCTCTTTCCAACACTGTAGTTTAAGGCGAGGAGCTTTCCTTGGATTGGAGTTCCCATCTAGTTGTCAAGCGTTTATTTTATATTTATAGTTTAAAGAGGAAATTAAATTATACATGAAAACTCAACATTTGTTAAAAGACCCCATGTAATGGCTGTAGGGATGTCACAATTTTGCACTCTTAAAGAAGAAAATAACTGTGGTATCTTGAATGAGTTGCTATTTGTTGAATATTTTCTTTCCAGTAACAACATCTGTCAGTAGAAGAAATCAATTTTGTTCATGCTTAGTTTGAACTTCTTGTCCTTTTTCTTTTTTTAAGTTGAACTGCAGAACACAACTTTATTTCCAGAGCATGTTCCACACCAACACTGAGATGGGGATTCTTGGCTGATGCTCTAATTAAAGCTGAATTCTTTGCTCGGCTTCTTCAAAGGCAAGAAGAGATTTCTTCTGAAAAAAAAAGCGTATAATTCTCTGCTTCTCCTGCTCCAGAATAGCAAATACAAATGGTAACGTCGTTGTTACAGGTGGAGAAACAGTCAGAATTTACCTCTGAATTCTTGCAACTGCACTGCAACTGTCATCTCTAAAGCCCCCGTTTCTTTCTTTCTTTGCGTTGTTTCTGCCAGGAGCGCTAATGACCCTTCTGCTCCATTAGCTGCTGCACTTACTAGTAGGTTTACACTAAAAAGCTTTCCTCGTTTGAACTCGCGGTCCAGTCAGTGGCATTTTACCAAAAAGAGCACCAGAATGACCCCGTAAGTGTTACAAGCAACTGTCTGCCACATGAAAATACGAATGCTTTTTCACTTTTTCATTGTATTGGACTAAACTGAACTCTAATACTGTGTTCAAACACTGTACCGTGGCAAATTGCCTTTTTCCCTCTTATCTAAGAGGAGACTCAAGCAATTATTTATTGCTCCAGTTAGCAGCAGCTCAAATTAACCACCTGAATTTTTCATGTTTTTAACAGAAAGCTACTGACTGCATCCTCATCCCAACCTCAGCTCATTTTTGCAAATGTAACCTTGCCCAGCCTAGTTATAAACATAAATCATATGTCATGTCAGTCTGTTCAATTTATAAAATTTGATGGACTATATATTGTGCTGTAAGGGCAGTTGTAATGAGGTATGTGCTATATAGTCTCCATTTTTAAATTTTCCATGAACTTACCACATTTTTCCACCTAATTTATCAATTTCTGTGAGTATATTTTTCATGATCAAATTAATAGTAATTCACTCGTTTTGCTTATTCATTATTGGGAATTCACAATGTTTTTTGATTAGACGTGACAGCTCTGTGGGCTTCTGGGGGTTTTGACAGTAATTTCTAGAATCAGGTTTCTCGAGTCATCTTTAACATTTAAAAAATCAGTGTTCAGCGTGACATTCTTTTCTGACTAATGTCTCGTTATTTACAATTTAAGCCAAGCGACGGCCGGACATCTGTGCTCTGGCCATAATCAGTGGAGATATGTACCAACCCTTAGAGGCTGATTCATCTTATATTTCTTGAATACCTATCTTAGCATGGGATGAATTGTTCTTCAGAGGTGCTTGTCTCTTCAGTCACTATAGGGACAGCCCTTATAAACTAAACCACGTGCTTAACTGACAGAAGGCAGTAAGATTAATCCACTGTCCGTCTCTGTGTGTCCCCTTCAATATAGTCACCGAGTTCACTGCTGGTAATAGCAAATAGTATGTCTCAAAGTCCTAAAACTTCGTCTTTTGGTATTCTTCCCTGCGTTTGCCACAGTCTAACCTAGTGAATGGTCTGTATTAACCCCTTGCATCACTCTGCCAGACGTCTTTCAAAACTCCTAAATGGGCACTACAGCTGGGACATGGGTAGAAGGAAGAGATGGAGTCGGTCTAGGCTGTGCATATGAATTTCTTTTTCTTCTGCAGAAACTACTGAATGTGACATTATTAAACTGTCAGCTAAATAATGACTTCGTGTCTCAATAAATAAATCTTCGTGTGGAATCTGGAGAGTTACAACACTTAGTTAAATTAGAAATTAAAAGTAGTATGCTAATATATGGTGGAAATCATATGAAAATATGTACTACATCTCTCTGAATACAAAATAATTTCCTTATGACTAATGATATTACAGTGAGTACCAACTGAATTAATAACCATAGAATACTTAGCGCAGGGAGTTATTAATGCACGAGTCATCCATTTGGCAATTTTTAAAGTTTAGCTCTTTTGTGATAGAAGCACAGAAGTCACCTGAATATTAAACAAATATGTCACTGTTTCTTCTGGACGTAAAATTAAGTACAAAATATGTGGGTGGAAAGGATATTAGTAACAATATGCAATAAGTACTTAAAGATTATTTACTCATTTCAGATTCACTGTAATAGTATTAATCATGCTGAGCTGATTTGGTGTTAATGTAGATGAAATATGTAATTCTGCAGCAGGTCTTTTGCAATGTCATGTTAATAAATGCCTCCTCACATACACACATTTGTTATTTTTCCGTAAAGAACTTTGAGGAGGCAGTTCCCATCTTTGGCAGGTGTATGAGCACCCACTGTATTCAGCTGCAATTTTCTTCTGTACAAATAGAATTAACAGCTAAAAAAAAAAAAATAAGGTGGGGAGATCAAGCAATTCACATGGGAAAAATCAGGAAAATGGATTGCCTTGTTTTTCTCAGAAAACAGTAGCAAAAAACAATGTGGAACTGACACGCTCATTTCACTTTATTTTCATTTAGGGATATATTTAGAGTAGCCCCGTGATAACCTGGGACACGCAAACCAGCGCAGCACATCCGTGCACCCAGAAGTTAATTCCTGTGTGTTATTTGTTGTCTGCCACATCCTTCTTATTTACAACAGAGCGTGAGGTGTTCTTGGTGAGGTAAAAAGGGTTAAAATGGCTATTACCAATGTAATTCTGACATCAAGAAATTAGGGAGGGAGGCTTTTTGCTCAGTGTCCGGCAAGCGATTACAGGGGTGCATGAACTGTTCTGGGCTGGCTTCAGGAGCATGCTGGAGAGCTGGACGCCTGCGGTTCGCTGCCACGGGTCGAGGATCCCAAGGCAACACATCGCTGGTGACCCTCAACCATCTCTTCCCGCATCATCCCCGGGACAGCAGCGCGTCCTCGTGAGGGGCTGTGCGGGGCTGGATGCCTCCCTGCCCACCGGAGCTCAGCGCCGCGGCCCTGGCTCCCCCAGCTCCATCCGGCAGCATGCCGGGAGCCGGCGGAAAGGCACTGGCACCCCGCAGCATCCCTCGCCTCCGTGTAGCACTGCACGTAGCACCGCGTCTGAGGCTTCCTCTGCTCAGAGCGATGGGTCAGGAGGTACGGCTGATGCACAAAGTTGGTTCCAGCTTTCTTATGCAGGCAAAGCTGCAGATGATTTAAAGGAGAACTTCAGCCCACTATTGATGAAGATAGCACCAGGAGACTGAGATAAATAAAGCCTTTGGAAGGGAAAGGAAAACGATGGGCAGCAGTTGTGCTCATCGCTTACTTTGCACAGGCGTTTGCTTAACTCTTTTCTTTTTTCTTGTTTTTCAGGAAAGCACTCGTCCGTTCCGCATCCCAGATCTGACTTTAACAGTGTGTGCTTTGTTTTGCCTCATTTGTTTTCTCCTGCAGAGCCCAGTTCCCACTACGTGATTTCCTTAAAGGCCTTCAACAACGCCGGCGAAGGGGTGCCTCTGTACGAAAGTGCCACCACCAGGTCGATGACAGGTGAGTTGCAAATGCTGGTTCATAATCTGCTCCCCGTCAGTGAACATTGGCCTTACAAAGGTGCACATTAGGCAAAACATTTTGGTCAAGGCAAGGGAAGAAAAGAGCTCTGCAACCTCCAGGTCCCTTGCTAGAATAAATCAGCTTCGTTTTCCACGTTATTCTAACTACGCAGATAGGATGAATTATTTACCCTTTCCAGAAATTGGCTGTATAAATTTAATGGGATGCTCACAATTGCGTGCTCTTTGGTGTGGGGTGGCTTGGGAGAAGCATGACTCCCAAACAATTTAAATATTTAAAGATCAGGGCAGAATAGTGGTGAATAACTTTGCTGAATTAAGCCCAGATGAAATTATTTTTTTTTCTTCATTTTTAAAGCAGCTTAAATTGAAATGAATTAGTTAAAAACACACTGTCATCATGCCCATTTACAGAAGCATGTAGAGGGGTTGCAAAAGGTGAAGGAATATACTGGTAAGATTTTCCTGGCAGGAGAAGGCTCGCAGAAGGGATTACCCAGCAGTAATGGAGCAGGGTGCTTTTAGGCAGCTGTTTCTCACAGATACGTTGTTGGGATGCTAGAAAAGTTGTAAAACCAGAATTGTTCTTGTGTAGCACTGTCTTCAGGACTGTCTCGTGGTTTTTGTGCAATCGCTGGTGCGTGGGTGGGACTGACGAGGGGTTAGAAGAACAGAACTGAGAAAAATAAACGTGTTTTTCCTCTGGAGCGACACCATCATTTGGTGAAGTTTTTTTCTCGCGTTTCACCCATGGTGTTCAGAGCTGCCTGGAAGGGGAGCTGTGTCACTGAGAGCAAACCCGATCACTGACGCTGGCTTGGGTGGACCACGAGGAATAACTCAACCAAATGGCACTTCTGTGGCTCTGCAAGGAAAAACAGCTTTTATCCATATGGTTTTGTGAAGTATTCCCATACGAAATCTTGGAAAGACAGAAGGAGAAAGAAAAAAAAAGTGATTAATTACACAATCAAGGGCAACCGTAACAAGCTACATTAGATATAATAAGTGTCAGGGAACTTATGGCTCAAAATTATTAATCTTTTTTCTTGTCTGGAGTCTACAGAGGTCATTCTTGCTGAGTGTGTGTCTTGTAAAATCTTTTTCCAGTGAGTTTGCCTCAGGATCCATATATACTTTTATTTTTAAGGTTTTTGTTCCCTGTCAATTCTATTTAAAAATTGGCCGGCTGGCCCGTGGGATTTGATTTTATGTCTGTATATAACCTCTCATAAACAAAACGATACCCAGGTGTGAAAAAGGTAATTCAGGCTGGGGCTCTGTTTTGGTGAACTGACCCGATGATCATCTGCGAGAAGTCCACCTCGCTGCTTCTCTCTTATTGCTGAGAGACGTCCGTACCCGGAGGTTCCCACCACCTCCCACCCACGGGATGCAGCCTCTGAAAGGAGCCGGTGGCCTGGGTCCTTCATGGAGGAACATCTCAAAAAAGGCACAGGGACTGTGTTCCCCAAGCAGCGGATGAGCTGATGCACTCTGGGCACCGAAGAAAACCGAAAACTGTGTCTCTGTGTGTCCGTTTAGCATATACATAGACATCCTTTGGTGTCTGCTTGTGTGGATGTGGTGTGCAAACTAAAGTTACCTAACGTGCAATATTCGCAAAACAACTCCAAAGAGAGCAAGAAACTGTTTTCTGTCAAGAGATTGCAATTTCCAAATGGCAGATGTCCACGCATAAATAATAGCAAATGAAACTTTGGTGGAAAATGGAGGCAATATTTAGAGACCTATTTTCAGCACCGGTGGATTATAGACATTTCCCTCTTCCTCAGGTCGGTGGTGACGTGTTTCAGAAACTGAATTATCTTGATTGAGTCTGACCATTTATTTTGCTAAACCCAGCCTCTCTTCATAATCTCCTCTACAGCGGGACTGAAGTTTTCAGTATGGGAAAGAAAAAGAGAAAGGAAGTGCAGTATTTGCTAAAATATCAACTCAGCTCCAGTCACATCAGCTCCCATCATAAGTTTGTAAAAAAAAAACCCAGCAGAAACAGGTATTGCTCACCTTCCAAAGTTTACAGCCAATTCTCTTGGAAAACTTCAGTTCAGGAAAAGAAACTGTTAACTTTCAGCTTGCAGAAGCTCGATTCACCAGGTTGGGTTCATTTCCTTCAACACTCATATTCAAACTTCTTACAAAGCAGTTTTTGATGGAAGAAGCAACACAAGAAGCAGGTTGAACCTAATGGCTTATCATACATGTTAAACATCCTTGTCTCCTCTGTTTTTCCTTCCAAAGGCTGGGACCTCCAGAAGTTCTGAGTAAGAATTACAAACCCATAAAACAGGAGTGATCAAAGAGTGTCAGGAGCTGGAATTGCACATGGAGCAGACAAACTGTAGCAACTGTCAGTGAGGAAATATTAGAGTCATTTATGCTTTGATTAATTAGCACATTATTTTAGGGGGAAAAACCCCCAGGCAACCTTTTGGAGTGCTTTTGCTGCACTTTACCCACTGCATTTTGAAACTGTATTTGGAAAAATCACAACTGGTAAATAGTGAGTCAGTAAGTATAGTTTTAAGTGATAGGCCAGAAGTTGACTGGGTGCTTCAACAAGGACAGAGGTATTTAAACCGAGCAGAAGCGGTCTCTGGTTCCTGCCTGGGTGCCATCGCCGTGCAGCCCCAAAGCGCAGAGGCAGAGCCCCAGAGAAGCCAAGAGCGTGGATGTCATCGGGGCCGAACCGAACGCTGATCAGGAGAGGAACTCTGTACACGGGTGGTTGGTGTTTTTTTTCCCGTGACTGTAAGAGCAGGAATCTGCTGCTGACACAATGTCTGGTTCCTCTCTCACGCCACCGTAACTCAGAGAAAACTCCTCTGCAACGAAGTGGAAGGAGAAGCGTGGCCACAGAAATCTGGACAGGCTCAGTTAACTGGATGTGTCAGCACGCCACTCAGGCCTGAACTTTTGGAAGTGAAATGAAATGTGCCACTGTCCCGATAATTAAGCCACCCAGAATTTTCCTCTGACATTGCATAGCGCACCGGCGTGGCCTGCGCATGGTGCTCAGCGTCTTGCTCCCCAAAGACCACCCGATCACAGACACATGGGAGAGGAACTGTTCTTGTTCCTCGAGGAAGAAGCCCACTTGAAAATAACCCATGTCTCCACGCCTGGATGTGCACATCTAACACGCTGACAGTATTAAACCAACAATTCCAAGTTCTTCACTTCAGCAGTGAAATTGTTATGTTGTTTTGCCTAACAAACGTTTAAGCAGATGCAGAATATGTTCCTTTCAAGGGCCTAAAACAGCAAAAGAGCCTGAAAGAGGCTGCTGAGAGAGAAAAGCATAGGTAACTCCTACACGTGAGAGTATGTCATGTCTGTAAATCAAGTTGGAAGATGACACACTCTCCACTCTGTAGGTGTTTCCAATAATGTATCATTTAAGTGATTGAATTTTTTCAGAAAATGTAAATCATTTTAAGGAGAGACACTGTGCATTGACTTCATCTCGTGTGAAGAAAACGCAGCATACCTGGAAGTATTTAAACAAGTCATGAAAAATAGCACTTAGCGCTGGTTAGTTTTGTTGTAGCGATGTAACTGAAATGTTGCTGATGCGTTCTCATTTTGCATTAATGCCTTTCTTTCTGTTCTCCTCATGTTCCTCCTCCTCATTAATGCCATGCATTTAACCCATTGTGATGTGTGCCCCTTGGTGGCTGTTTGTGTTTTGGTTTGTTTTGGTTTGTTTTTCTGTTTAACTTACCTATTCATTTATTTTGGAATGCTCATTTGGTGATGTATGGACCCAGACCCCATTGATCCATTAGAAGTTGATTTTTATCCTTTGCTTGATGATTTCCCTACCTCAGTCCCAGATATCTCCACCCCCATGCTCCCACCAGTAGGTGTCCAGGCTGTTGCACTTACGCATGATGCAGTGAGGGTCATCTGGGCAGACAACTCTGTCCCAAAGAACCAAAAGACTACGGAGGTTCGCTTCTACACAGTCCGATGGAGAACGAGCTATTCGACGAGTGCTAAGTACAAGGTGAAATTTTAACACGTTATGAATTTATGAGCTATTTCGTCTGTTCATATTTTATTTGCAAAGGCTCTGAATTGGCTTTCATGAACTTCCCTCAAGCAAAATTCCCATTTCGGTCAAAAGGAGACTTGACTAATTACTGCTTCCTAGAAACCTATGTGTTTAGTTGGATGAAAATGCTGTACTTTAATTCCACATGCCAACTGTTGAAAGTTTTGATCTTTAATCTTTACCAATCACATATAAATTAGTCACAGATTTGGTAGCACAATATCGTAGAGTGAATAGGAAGAAATACCAATTGCAAACCCACCCACACCATATGGCAATTCCACTCACCCATATCATGTATTCCCAAATCGGAAAAAATGAAGGTTAGTTTATGAGAAAACTCAATTTGAGTGGATATGACAGCAGCATGCTACTTTCTGTATGAGAATTTCTTCTCAAGTCCTAATGAAAGCAGTACCAAAACCCGTGCGGTGCAGCGAAGAGATACGGTGGGACAGGGAATGGGAAGGAACAAGCACAGCCTTTAGGCTTTTTTGTTTGCTTGGTTTTGGACAATAAGCTACCTTTCCCCACTATCGTCAGCTTATATATTGCATCTCATGTAACACCCACCTTCCCCATGATGAGCATGTCCTTCCTCCCGTGCCCTACCATAATAGTTGTTTTCGCTTGTCTGAAGGATCGTATTGATCCATAGTGAGTTGTTTGCTATGGATGTATTTTTATACTGCAAGTGGATGCCTCATTTTTTACTGTTCTCTGTCCTAACAAAAGCGGCCTCGTACAAGTCATTTTTACAAGGACTGTGGAACAGGCCGTGCTCTATCCAGCACCGAGGCTCCTCCGATTAGAGCCTGAATGATGTGTCTAAGTAAAGGTTGGCATTTCTAAACCCCAGAGGATGGCTCGCCGCCTCGTTAGGTTTGGGGTACACCTGTACTCACAGACTCTCATCTCGAGACCTTTCCCAGGTAATTTTTGGACGAAGTGGGAATGATGGTGGAGAAGCTCTTGCCTTCAGTCTCTTTTCTGATTGTGATTTTTCAGCTCTCCCCCTCACACATCTCCATCAGAATTTGGCTGGCTGGCTCTCGGCTGAGTCCGTGTGCTGCCGTGAACTATTGATTGCAGTTGCATTACCCCTGATTTGCATTCACATCAGCTGAGAGGAGGCTCAGGCCAGCTGGCTTTTTGCTGCAGGTGCTGACCCACTGTAAAGCTTTTAAATAATAATAGCACATCTTTACAAAGTATAAAGCCCATACTTTGCTTTTACGTCTACTGCCGTACTTCTGACACCCTCAGATGCTGGCATGATGGTCTGCAATATTAGACCCAAATTTTGTATGCTCATGCAGTTGTAGCAAGCTCTTAGGTAATTAAGGATGCCAAAACGATGCATTGTAATGTTTTGAATGCCGTACCTTGATCCGACTCCTACTTACAGATGGATTTCCATGCCCAACAAAATGCAGAGTATAGCACAGGGAAGTACAGCGGGTCACAGTTTGCAGCTCTAGTGATGAAATCAAAGCTCCAGAAAAGACAGCATTATGTTTTGCCAATCACAGTCAATCAGAACGTTTTCTCTGGTTTCCCAATGCATTTGCTGAGCTGCATGCAGTGGAAAATGGTGGGTAACAGGCAAAATTGATCAAAAATAGCCCTATTAATTTGCTGTGCAGGAGAAGCATGTCCTGCTCAGAGGTGTCGAGCTTGTTGGCCTTCTGCTAAAACGAGCAGGTGGACATCTCTCACAGAGCCACCACACAGGGCTCCGGGAGCCATCAAGGAGCAGGAGAAGAGGAGAGGAGCAAGAGTGAAACTGCCTTTTTTTGCCATTGTCTCTAGTTTGACCAGTCTGTGGGTAGCATGTAAAGAGCTGGTCTGATTCATTTATTCCAGTTCAATCACCCAGAAGCAGAAACAATCAAAAATCTTTCAAGAGGGTCTGCTTTCTTGAAATAACCACATTTTTTCAAGAAAAGAAGATAAAACCTATTATGTTATTCTTTGAAAACAGCGGGGAAAACTTCCGTTTTCTTCAGAGGGGTTTGGATCAGGCTCACAAATAGGTTCCCGTAGCACTTGCCTATGCATTGGCATTGAATTTCCAATTCTTTTGAGATTTTCCCATTAAAGTCTCCCATTGCTCCAAAAATATATATCACATCTAATATAATGAAGGGTTTAGCCTTTCCCATTGAAGTTGGAAGTTTATAAATTTAACTTTGCCCTGCCAACTTTACTTTGTACAAACTGTCCCAAACAGGCATGGGGTGGCGTTACTAAAGGTACTTGCTACAGTTACACCCCCTTCATCTCAATGTGATATTAACTTCAAGGATGTTTGTGGCTATTGAAATGCTAATATTTAGTATTGAGCGAAACAGTCAAAGAAAAACACTCAGCTGGAGACAAATAACTTTCTTTTTCCAAAAAAAGAACCCAATGTCTTTATGTTCCACTAAAGACTATTTTGTCCAGGAATAGGTTCAAACCCTATTGTTTTTTCCATGTGCGTTTTTCCTGATCCTGTAATATCTGAGCATATCAGATATCATATCACTTCCATAGTGATAGTTAACAGATTTAGTTACCCTCAGTCATGCTGAGGAGTATTTTATGCCGTAAATAATTTAATTTCTTCCAAAATCTTTCCTGGGGGAGAAAATTATTGTTCCCCATATTTAAATCCAGCCTTTAGTCAAAGAATAATTTGTATAAACTCTAGCAGGTAGATTTTGCCATCTTTGGCAAGTGGCTGAGTAGTTTGGTTGAGTAGTTTATGAACACGTAGGTTATAAGTGCTGTCTTTGCTTCAGTAAGACTTTTTATAGAGGGACATTCTCTGCTGGAGTAAACCCCTAGTACAGGTAAGTTGCAAAACTGCTTAGTTCCAAGAACTAGGAATTTTAATGGAGTATGAAGAAGATAAAATCTGGTATTGCATTAAGTCTTCCTATTAAGTAGCATGCAAAACATCTGTCAGAGCACTTGTGATAAAACAGCGTACCGTGTAGGCATATATAGCCCATTCATTAATGTCTCTGCAAAGCAAATTCCTCCCACGCCCCCTTGAATGTCACTGCTTTATTCCGTGGTGTGCTGGCAACTTGAGGTACCATTTTTAGTAAAGGTCGATTTATTTTGGAATCATCTGATGATTAGCATCAGAATGGCATTACTGGTGCATGCCAGCAAGATGCCTTCTTCTGAACTGCGTCCCAAATGTGAACACCAAGGTAGTCAACCAATGCAAAGTCGTGTATAAGTTGTCCTTACTCAGTAAACTTTAGGTCCATCGGTATATAAATGTGTGAAAGTGCACGGCACCTTTAACTCACTGGCCTGTAAGTTGTTGACGCTGGAGGGTTGCACACCAGGCTCTGCAGCTTGAAAAGCGTGGGGATTGATTTTATTCAGTTGTCACCAATTTGTCCCATAATATTCTTCTCACTCGTCTCTTTTGATACTAGTGCAGTTTGCCTCGAATTGTTCCTTACTGCAGGCTGAGGTTAAAAGCTAAATCAGCTAAAAATAAACGTACAATGTAATATTCACATCAACATCAATATGTTTAGTTGTTCATCACAGTGAGGCAGATCAATAATATGCTTCAAATATAATCTAATATATAAACATATTACATTTAACCAAGCAAAACTGTGTCTTATGAATACAAAAATGCATCTTTATGCAGGGGTCCTGGGTCATATTTTGATCTCTATCATAAATATGTGTTAACCCCAGGAACTGGGAAGCCTTAGTCAGGACCATTCTAGGGGTAAAAATGCTTTCTGAGCCTCCACTAAAAATCCGTAGATATTAAAAACTTTTTTTTTTTTAGAAGGAACCCATCAAAGAGGCTGGAAATGAGTGGTTAAGTTATGGAAATGTTCCTATTCTTTTCTCTCATATGGGCACAGATGAAGGACATAGCATTAGCTTCCAATTTACATTTGAAAAAAACGCATGGCAAATTGCTTTGTCTGGGAAAAGAGAACGAGAAAGCATCACAATAATTTATTTAACTGCCTAAATTATAGGTAGCAAGTTTAGTATCATATTTATGGTACTAAAAATACTCCCGTTAAGGTACACAGTAGCCATAGAGCTATTTTGCTTGAAAAAAGGAATCCATTGTAACAGTGTTTTGCTTGGCTATCAGCAAAAAGAGTGGCTTTAAAGACATTCTCCGCTCCATCTCTTTGCAGTCGGCAGATACGACCGCTCTGAGTCACACCGTGATAGGTCTGAAGCCAAACACCATGTACGAGTTCTCCGTCATGGTCACCAAAGGTCGGCGGTCCAGCACCTGGAGCATGACCGCGCACGCCACCACCTATGAAGCAGGTACGGCAAGAGCTGCTGGAAGGGCTTGCTTTGGTTTTCTATTTGTCATCAAAAGCCTTGTACAAGTTCATCCGAACTGCATAAACCCACAGCGTACGTACAAAACTAACTGTATTTCTTCACTTTTTTTCACGGGTAGCAAAGCAGAGCAGTCAGTCTACTGAGCTCTGGTGTCACTGCAAGAAGGTAGGAGATGGTAGTACGTGTGTAATACTTTGCCCAATAATATAATGAGTATCTGTGACATTTAATGCTAATGATTTAAAATATTTTTCACTTTTCAAAGAAACCCAAGATCAGGTGAGAACAGTTATTCCCTTATTATTAGATACTGATTTTGCTACTTTAAAATTTTGACTTATGAAGCTCTACGTGTCTCCCATGAGTTCCCATCTTACCCGCCTAGTAAAAAGGGCACAATGGCTGCTTCTATGTAACGCACGTCCTTCTTGACTCAAGGGGTGTGTTTAAAAACTGAACAACCACAGGTCTGATCATAATACTACGTGGACACATTTTAGCTGTTTGCTGTGCACTGTGCTGGTGACCAACGCACCCGTCCAGCCAAGACCTACAGTTACAGCGACTGAAACCGTGTGTGCAAAATTAGAGACAGAAATGGGGGGGGGGGGGGGGGGGGCAGGGTGTCAACTGAGCAGTCTTTTCAGCTTGTACATTATTTATTGTAAAGACACAATTATCTACCCTCTGCAGAACGTTGACTTGTATAAATGCCCTGCTGGCAGTTTGGTAAGGCATCTTTCCTGTGCTCAGTGGTTTTATACATCTGTATTTCATTTCCAGCAAGTAGCCATTGTTAAGATTAACAATATGCTTACAATAAACAAATACTCTTGGAAGGCTTAATTTAGCTGCTCTTCTCAAGCGTTTGAGTGGTATTTTCCAAGCAGGAAGCTATGACCTGAAAGATACTTCAGATTCTGAAGGGGACTAAATGCTGTTTTGATAACAGATGACAGACACCAGATGCATATTATATGTAACCCTAGTTCAGTGGGATAAAAATATTTGAAAAGGGATGGAGACGTAGTGATCTCTGCAGATAAGAACATCCTCTCCAAAACATAATTGTTTCTTTCTCTTTTGTGTGCCGTCAGTTAACTGCAGTAGGGAAATGGTATGCCTGGGCTTTACTTCTAGTTATCACATAGGCGTTAATGGAAGCACGTATCCTGATCCCTAGGCTGTCTTTAAACAAGGGCAGGGTCTTCCATTAAATTTGCATTTCTTTTAGAATAAGCTGTTGAGCCCACCTTTTGAAAATCCCAAGAAGATTTGCTTTTAAGTAAATCCACTGAACTGCATGAGGCCGTATACCGCAGAACTACTAGATTTTCCACAGCCTTTATGATTGCCTGTACGTCTTGCTGTAGTCCCTAGTCCATAGATAAGAATGCCTATGGTTTTGTTTAAAATATTTTTCTTCTTCATCTGTTGTAGCCAGCAATATGTACCTTTGGACACCAGTGTAGCATAGTACATGCTATATTTTCCTGAGGGTGACTAGTGGCCTTGAAAACACTCTAGGTGCCATTGCAAATCAGTTTCTACCAGCAGATACCAAATGAAGTCTGCTGGTAAATATTGATTTGTTGTTTTTTTTTTTTTAATGAAAACCACAGTACACGCCAGTTAATTAACAAAGGGAAAATAAGAGGGAATATATGTGTCCTTAGATTTTCCCATGTGATTGCAATGCAATTATCTGAGCTTGATGGAGCAGCTCTGTTAATTAAGGGCATCCTGCACTGCTGATCTTTATTGCCTGTTTTGTACCCATTCCGCATGTTGAATTTCCCGTAATGATATTAAAGAACGTACATATCAGCATCGATACAGAATTCACTGGAGGTTACTACCACGGCTGGGGAGAGTTGCTATGCCCATAATTCAAAAGCAACTATCAGAGCCAAGTTCCATCCCCAGATCTGCCTACACAAGTCTTACTGATATGAGGGGTGTTAATGAGTGCTAAGGGAAACATCTAAAGCTTTGATTTTTCTCATGATATCTTATGTTCACAATCTGCTGAAAGCAGAGCTCAGCTTCAGCCGCTCAGTGGGACTCACGTGGTAATCACCAGCATGGAAAGCCTATGGTACAGAAAGGGCTTTACAATTTTTACAAGCTTTACAATTTTAACCTCACAAAAGGCAGAAAGCCTAGGAGGGGAAAGGGTTAGTTCATGAAAACGTGTCAAAAAGGGCTAATGTCAGAAAACAGTATTTAAGATAAAGATGCTGTTTCCATACAGACAGATGGATGCACTTTGGTAGAAATACAATCATTTATATGAAGGTGGAGAATATTGCAGAATAAGCTTAAGCAAAAGTAAAGGAGGACAATTCTAGTTTTAAAATCGAGTGTGATTAGTTTATGAAAAGGGTTCTCTCTTTCAGTTCCCTGAAATAGCAAGGCAGTCCAAGATGTTTCTTCTAGTATGTTAAACTGATGAACCAGTGTCCCAAGCTGGCTATAAGCTGAGTAGCTTTTAAATGCAACACAACCTTCTCAAGGCATAATAATAATAATAATAATGATGATAATAATACTTAATTACATTAACAATAATGCAAACTTCCCTAGCAATGTGGGAGCTCACGTCATGCTGGGCATTGCCGAGGATTAAGAGACCTCTCAAAGATCTAGTTGAAGATGTCCCTGTCCACGGCAGGGGGGTTGGACTAAATGACCTTTAGAGGTCCCTTCCAACCCAAATTATTCTATGATTCTATGATCTGTGAGCTTGTGTTGTGGCCTGCCTGCTTCAGGCTAAGAAAGATGCTTCCAGCGAGGAGCCGCTAATGTGACGAGACTAAAGTGAAACACTGGGAGTCCCATTGGTGCTGGCTGTGGACATACCAGACTGAAGGTGTTGTTCCAGCACATATAGCAAAGAGATAATCCACCACAAACCTGCCACAGAGAGCACCAGCTGACGAGTAGTCGCCTGCTTAGTAATACAACAATGGTAAAGAAACTTTTGTTTTCTGTGTACGGATTTCTTGGTTGCTTTCTGGTTCCCACTTTTGAAAAGTTCAGCTGGTGCAAGTACCGTGAGACCATCTGCTCGGTGGTATTTCAAAGGGATCGATTCCTTGTGACCAGAGCCTGTACGGCAACTGGCTCTTTCCTTCCTTCTTGTTGTTTAAGATCATTAAATGTTCGTCACCCTGAAGATTTGTGTCTGTGCTTTAGACCGGGCTGGTTTAGCTCAGCACGATCCAACAGATTTTTAGAGCTTTACCTCGTAAAGTGACTTTGGAGCAGTTCTTCGAACATTCAAGAAAGTTGTTTAGTGGCCATATGGGTAGGACACAGATGATGGGATGCTCGTACGCTGTGTTCTCCGTGCTGTTATGGTATCTATATGCTCTAAGTCATCGACAACCTGTATCAAAACTAAGTAAACAAACGATGAGCTCAGCACCAATGTATTACCCCTCTCTCTCAATTATTTTTTAATAACTGCCCATTTTTCCTTTCTCCTCACAGTCTTGCGATATGATTTTAAAGTACCTGAGATGCTGTGCAAGACCTCATGGCCAGCATTAGTAAAGCAGGGTGCAAAGCAGACACTGCAGGCTCAGAAATCCAGCCTTCCGTCTTTAATGCAGTAGAAATAGAAAAGCTAAGAATTTTCTATCGTGTCTAAAATGTCCCAAGCTGAGCATATGTTTAATGAATATACACAATTATATTTGTTTTATACTGGTACCTACCTACAAATGTTCCTAACAGAGAGGCCACAATATTATTACTGTTATTAAATGTATAGGGCTCCCAGAGTATTAGGTGTTCTTGGATACCTCGGCGGTTGTTCAGCTGTAAGGACCGATATGAATGGTAAGAGGATCAGAGCTATCCACCACATCCTAACGTGTCCACACGCAGTGTTTTGTACAATTGCCACTTTTAAAATATCACTTCTGGACAAATCATATGTTACATGTTTGAAATGCATCTAAGGACACTCGCATTTGAAAGGATCTAACAAAGCGGTAAAAGCCTACTGGGTAGTTCGCGCCTGCTACGGTGTGTAAGAAATTCAAAAGAAGGTGAATAACTTCTGTTTTCAATTATTTTCACTATTTTCAGCTCCAACCTCTGCTCCCAAGGATTTGACAGTCATTACACGGGAAGGGAAGCCCCGGGCCGTCATTGTCAGCTGGCAGCCGCCGTTGGAAGCCAATGGCAAAATTACTGGTAAACATTTACATTATCCTGCATTCTCCTTTTTATTTTACTGTTCTGATCATGTGCTGCTTTTGTTCCCTATTTTCTGTGGAAACATCTCTGGTTTTTTTCTAGAATGCTATTTGATCTGACGTTATTTTATTTTATCCTGCTTTTATCAGCCAACTTGGTCTAGGATTCAAGGCAATGTTAGAATACTGCAAGATCTAGAACTTAGAGGATGTAGATCTTATATTTTTGAATGCTAAGAGCAGTAATATAAGTTTAAAAATGCAGCACTTTAAGCAAAGGTTATGTGGTACGTGCTGCTCAATGATAATTAGAAATGACTAATAAGTACTTTGGCAATAATGCAATACATAATATACATAATGATAGGTTGCTCGGTGCAGCACATAATGGGAGAATTTATTGGTAGATATTTAACTTCACAATAACAATTTAAGGCAGCAATGATCAGGAAAAAAACCCTAATATTGACTGACAAGAACTGAACTTAATAGGTGCTTCACAATGACAGATTTTATTTTCCAAAATATTGCACATAACCTTAGTGCCTAATTAAGAAATCCATTACAAACCTTTAATGTTAATTTAGTTTGAAAAATATAGTAGAGTTCTATCTGAGATTTTGCATTTAAATGATCATTTTAGTCTGCTAATAGACATCTCAGAGGCATATAATTATTAGGAGAAATACGGCTCATCTTCAAAAACGTGCACATTATGTTCACATTACTACAAACAGTTGGGTTAGACCAGTTCTACAACATATTTTCGTGTGGGAGAAAGCGTGCACACGTCACCATTACTGCTGGTAATCCCAGCGACACGCTGCTGAAGCAGTGAGAAATGTCAGTGTAAGAGGAAGAATGCTTCAGAATGACGTCCCGTGTGAGCCATTAGAAGTGAGGAGCGCTGGGTCAGATTTTAACGGTTGTAACTCGGCAGGGCTTCACTGGCATCAGATGAGCTGTTGTGAGTTACACCAGGAAGGTATCTCACTTTATGTCACCGATAAAATAAGGATATATTTCCGTGTGGACATCGCCCAGCAATAACGATTCCTAGGTTAGACTTGCATAACTGTGTATAATTTCACTCTACATTATCATCAGCGCTTGACAGTCTGTGACCGTGTCCGAAAGGAGGACGTTTTATGAAATGGCTCTGTTTACACTAACCTAATTTAGCCGTTAGAGAGAAGAAACGATCATTCTGATGGGCAACACACTGAAATGAGTGCTAATGGTCCTGATTCCCTATGACTAAAAGACAAAATAAAATAAAAGCTTTCCTGACTTCCAAGGTGTGAAATGACTCCACGGTAGCAACTTTTATATAGAGTTTTTCCATCGACAGCGGCATTCAGACCTGAGAGCAGACTGGGTCCCCTGACATCCATGCACAAACTTCTCCTTGTAGCACTTGGTTGAAGAATGACTCTCATAGGGATTTTTTTACTGCATATGGGGTCAAATGTTTCCTAGCCATATCAACCAGGGGAAACAACTCCTTGTGGATAGTAGGAATGTCCCTAACAACCAAATCTTCATCCCTGCAAATGCTTGAGCGAGTGTTTTTGTGTTAATTTGAGAAACATATCTATATTTTCATAACTTTATATATATTAATTCAAATGTCATGGTCAGAGAAACTGCTTTAGTAGCCCCAAACTACAAGCCTCTAAATAAAATCCCATAATATAAAACAAGAAAAAAAAAAACCAACACAAAAACATATCATTTCCATCCTAACTCTGCTTGTCCATGACCAGTGTAACCATTCATGTGGAATAAGTTTTGAAAAGCATCTTTGTTTCAGAAAAGAATAGGGAAATAGCAGTAATAAGGCTTACACCAATTTTGTAGTAACTTTGGATCCAGGCACAAAGATGAAGCCCAGAAGACCTGCTCGGTCTCCCTCTGCTCCAGTAGCTCACTCCTGCGGCACAGCACTGAAGACTGGACTTAGAGTGGGTTTTTTGCGTATGACTGATTTGCCAGGGAGCCTTTCAGGAAAAACAGGAAAGAAAAAGAAAGGAGGGGAAAAAAAAAAAAAGAAAATGTTTTCAACTTTAGGCAGCGCCTGGCGTTGCAGGTCCCCAGCTGGGGCTGGGTTGGCACAGAGGGTGTGCCAGACTTCTCAGCCTTGCTCACAGGCTTTTTTCTTCTTCCCAAAATTTCATTTGCTGGCAAGGTAATTCCTACAAACTAGTATCGTTTCCTGACACTGGTACTTCTACTCTCTGAGTTCTAAAACTTTCAAGTTTTATTCAGTGGTAAGTAGTTATCGTAGTACTCTTAAGTTAACAAAATTCTGAGTTACCAAAATTTTTAATTCTTCATTCTTTTCCCCAAAATACTTTCCCCTATAGTTGCCAAGAAATATTGTATGGCTTCCCATAAGCAGCCAGTAATTGATGTGTATCATTAATGCCGTTTAGTTTTATTTCGGCAGTGAAACACTAAAGACTTACATCGTATGGTTTATGGCCGCTATCAGACTGAATGGTGCGCCTGCATTTGAGAAATGCACTTGTAACAGCCTTTTAATGTGTGCTACCTATTTTTATATTTGTTAAATCTATATTTCTTACAGTGAATACTGTAATTGTGATTTTGTTCTAAAAATAGACAGATGCGTATTGTCATAATGTTCCTCAAAGCTATTTTTATCGGAGACCTGCCATCACTGCTTTTAAAAAGAAACCCCTGATGTTTAAGAAATCTGATTTTTATATGTGTTTCGTAACGGAAGCACGTTAAAATTTGATTGCGGTACTAACTGAGAGACTGTGTTTATTCAGCTTACATCCTCTTCTATACTTTGGACAAGAATGCTCCAATTGACGACTGGATTATGGAGTCCATCAGCGGCGACCGGCTCACCCACCAGATCATGGACCTCAACCTGGACACCGTCTACTACTTCAGAATCCAAGCTCGCAACGCCAAGGGAGTCGGGCCCCTCTCCGATCCTGTTTTCTTCCGGACGCTGAAAGGTTTGGATCTGTGTCATCTGGATATTAATGATACATAGAATTTTCTAATGCCTCTGTGGGAGCTTTGCAATTAATTCCGTGTCAGCCAGAAGAGATCCTACTACTTGAAACTATTATTGAGAGATAAAAGCAAAATGCTATATACAGTAGTTGACAAAAGTAAACCACATAATGAGGCAGTAACTATATTTTTAGATTCAGTCAGCTGGGGGAAAGCGTTCTGACACCACCTAACTTTCTACCATCAATAATAAAGCTGATTGGATCTGACTGGATTTCTCTAGGGAGGTCCCTTTTCGGTTTGGATCCTCCGGTGGCTGTAGGAACCTGTAATGACTCACTCCTATCAACAGAGTAGGCATGCAAAATTATGATTAAAAATCTCAGCAAACTGAGATGCAACTTGACTTTGCGTGGGGAAAGTTGTTGGTTTTCAACATGTTTTTCAGTACCTGTTATTAACAGACTAATTAATACCTGATCCCTCTCCCTTAGTGTGACCAGTGAGAAGGAGCAGGCAAAACAGGGGCACCCATTTTTTTTGGCTGGTATTTCAGCACCAATGTGTTTATGAGAGCAAAGGACTGCACTTGTATCAGACTCAATTTCAAATTAACATGGAGAGATATTCCTCTTCTCTCTTCCCCGCTGCCTGTCTGTGTGAAGCCCTGACATGATCTACCCAGAAATTATTAGTTATGAAGATGTAAGCAATATTACTGTGCGTGGGAAGCAGGGTGCTTGCCGCAGCTCTGCTCCTTATATTTTAACTGTCACTCATTCATTTGCACAAAGGTATGAAATTACTTTTAAAAAGACGTGTAATTAATGAAAAACTCAAATGACATAAACAGCGAACCTGTTCCAGGAAAGAAGCATGGCATATGAGAGAGCACGTTATCGCTGTGTCTTCTCTAGAGAAAATCCAGGGATCTGTATATAAAAATAACATCTTGGCAGAAGGTAATTGAAACTGGACGCAGGCTGGGCCCGAGGAGTCATGACTGGAGGGAAATTAGGGAAATTCAGACTCAAACCTGTGCCTGAGAGGCTTGGAATTAGCGTTCACACGCAAGCCTCTTTTTAATCAATTGTAAGTGACTTCATTTAACGCGAGCTGTACAAAAGCCAAGCAAAATGACTGCAGAGAAGGGGTGACACACAACCCCACATCATTCCCTTTGGGGGATTTGCTTGTTTGTTTGGCGAGAGCTTGTATTTGAGTTTGTCTTTCAGCAAACCTTCATATGAATAGCAAATTTTTCTGCTGCCTCTGAGGGAAGGAGGGGAAGCTCCATTTTAAGGAAGGATTTCAGTGAATGAGCCAGTGTTCTCAGCAGCACTGGCAGCGAGCTTGCCCTTTTTGCTTCACTGATATCAGTGTCTCTAAAGCATGCTATCGACCATTCAGGCTGGGAGTGAAAAGCCTCATACAACAGTTTTCACAAATTAGCAAGAGTCAGAAAAAAATGAAAAATTGTATCAATTTGTTCTGAGCTTATCACCGCCTGCCCAGGTTTGCAGGACTTACTTGTCCAAGTCATGTTTCACTTTGAATGAATTATTGGTAAGATCCTGATTATTCATTCTCCACTGCCATGAAATGTGAAGAGATAGCACTTTGTGGGTGCTTCATCTCTATCAAGCGGATGGTGCCAACTTAATTTCATGCTCACAATTTGTGCCAAGCAGAAGAAGTCTATTAGACTGAGTTTAAAATGAGCCAAGGCATCAAAATATAATAACTGCAGACTAATGAGATATGAGAAGATACAGAGACCCGGGTATCTAACTAGACCAAAAGATTAATGCACTTGATATCACCTACTTTGTAATGTTTACACAAAGTACCATAAAACTCATTTAGGAAATGAATTCTGGATCAGACAGCATCAACAGATACCAAAAAGATGAATTTATACATTTGTTACATCTTGTAATAGCCTACAAGGACTATGTCTAATACCCTGCCATGAATGCTTAATGATATCCACCCTAAATATGTCACGTTCAATAATATTCAACTGTTTTTTTGACAAATCTATCCCTACACTTGAGGTGAAAAGACTTTCTGAAGTCTTGAGTGCATTCTGAATTATGCAAAAATGTTGGTATCCTGCCCTTAATGATTATTAACAGAAGATGCGTACGTGCCATATGGTAATGTGTGCTCTGATGGCAAATCTATGTCCTGATCAGAGGGAGTTTTAAATCACGAGGAACTAAACAAGCGTCAAAGATCCCCTAAGTCACCCACTGTCTCGTTTCATGTATCATAGCACATAAAGCTCCTCCAAGGAAACCAAGCCATTACTTGTGTTGTAATTGCGATGCGAGTATTTGTAGGGACTTTCCTTTACTAATGAAAATGTAGTGATCTGTGAGAAAGAGATATGTTTAGTAGTAAATAACACTACCACAGAGCAATGAGTTTCTATTCTTCCACCTCAGCTCCACTGATGATAACACAGAGGCAAACGGGCAAATCCTTAGCTTATGTAAATTGTCGTTAAACTGTGAACTTCAATCAATCTACGACAGTTTACATCAGTTGAGGATCTGCTTTGTATGCTCTGGCTGGTTAAATTTATCACTTAAAGGATGAAGAATCTGATACACACATTCCTAAGGACCTGGAATAGAAGGGTAGAATGTGATTGAACATCCCACCTTTTTTTTGTTATATTATTTGGGCCAAAATTTGAGGTCGTTACTAGGATTTTTCTTACTCCTTACTGAGTCTGGATGACTTCAGTAAATATTATGTATACATGTATATATGTATATGTGTATATGGAAGAGAAGCAGAGGGTGCCCAAATAGTATGTGTATTTTGCAGCCTTTCGCAGTGTATTGTCACGGATTGCCCCTGAAGTTACATTCCAACTCTCGATGTTACGTTACTTTTATGGCATGTAAATTTTCAGAAATTTGTTAAGTTGCAGAAGTAAATAAATAGCCTGAAATTTATGTGCAACTGCCCACTGAAACGTGACAACTAAAGAGTGAATGAACGAACCGGTGACAGGCAGGTAGGAAGGAGGATTTCCTCCATCTTTTAAATAACTTGTCAGCGATTTTTTTTTCTCATCTATTACAGAAACAAGCAAGTCTCAGAACTGCACTTACTAAATGTGCTTATGCTTTCTTCTGCTCAGCCGTACCTATTCTGGATTTCAGCCAGCATTTACAAACAGACCTTCCCCGAGTGCTGAGCTCCTTTAATTACAGAAAATTAAAGAGTAGCGTTCTGCCTATCGGAATCACACAAAACATTACATCAATACATACAACCTGAAAAAAGTTGCCTGTTAATGCACCTATAGACATAATGTCAAGCGTGAATAAAACACTGGATCAGATGTGTTTTCCAAGGGATGAGTGGAAAGGGGGAGAGAGGGGGAGGAAGAGGTCATGGGCTGAGCTTCAGTACACTCTCAGATATTCCCATCGTGCTAATCTGGGCAAGGAAAACTGTATTCATGGGCTTTCTACAGGACACCAGATTAAAAGTTGCCACTGTACCATTTCAAAAAGAGCCCTGAAATCGCAGACGATGCCGGTCCGCCCCTGGAACCCCCCTTTTGGCAAGGATGGTGTGGGGCAGCATTTCTAGCACTGCAGTGCCCTCTAATGCTGCCTTGGCGTCGTGGTTCAACAGCGCATCCCGGTTCATAACCGGCACCAAACGTGAACCCCCATGACCGGCCAGAAGCAGATATTACCCAGCCGGGCTGCGGCATTTCATGGCACTGGAGGTGTCAGGGGTTTCGCCTCCTCCATCGCCTGGAGAAGGCAGCGAACGCTGAGTGGTGCCAGGGCGGCGTCTAAGTGGCATCGGCGCTCGGACGGAGGTAACTGCAGTCACGAGCAAGGTTTCATGTTTTCATGAATACATTTGTCCTAAGGGAAAGGTGATAACCCAGGTACGGCTCAGTGGGGAAGCGCAGGCTCACAGATTTCTAGAAAGTTGGAGGCAATGTGCTCCATATACCCTGCTTCTCTGCATCCATGTGAAAAAGTCTGAGAGGGGAAAAAAAAAATTAGCTGAGGGTTTGGGGGTCATCGAAGGAGCTATTCCCCCTCTGCCACAGGCATGGAGCTCACAGCTGTGTCTGTAAATGTAAAATACTGCTAGTTCAGAACCTCCGTTTGTTCCTAGCGTGATGCCATGATCTAGAGGAGGTTTTGTCGTGATTTTAGCAGCGAGGGGAGCAGCACGCTCTGCACCTGCAGGCAGTGGTTATTTGACTTCCAGATTCATGTGCCAAACCACTTCTTTTTCCCCCAATTTCCTGTGCTTAAGATTCTTGCATAATTTATTAAGCAGAGGACTCGTTAATGCTCTACGATGGTATCTACTTATGAATCCAAGGAAAGTTTAATTCCCTCAGCCATATCATAAATAGTCAGAAGTTGTAGCTGTGCAGGAAAGCTTTTAATATATCTATTGAATTTTGAAGTCTTGTCTGGTGCACTTCAGATCACGTTATCTTTTATGGTTATTATGCAAAAACATGTAAATAGTTTTAAACCCCTTTGTAAAAAGCTGGAACAATGATAATGTAAGTCAGACTGAGCCTTCAACTTGTAGGTGATTTGACTGTAATTATTTAAAGAAGCAGTGTCTCTCTCTCTTTCCCTTCTTGCTTAATTAAACTTCCCAGATCATACCGAAAAAGAACAAGAGAATGAAAAAATGCTGCGGTAAAGGGTTCACATTTGGAAGAACTTGGTGAAAATACCTGGTATAAGGCATGGTTCAACCTGTGTTCAGAGTTCAAGGCGTGTCTGGACGACGCTCTTAGCCAGATGGTTTAGTTTCGGGTAGTCCTGTGAGGAGCAGGGAGTTGGACTCGAGGATCCTTACGGGTCCCTTCCAACGCGAGATGCTCTGTGATTCTGTGGTTCTGTGATTCTGTGTTTGTCCCCTCAGTTCTCCAGGATCTCTCTGAAAAAGGGAACGGTAAAGCTCACCCTGTCCTCCTGCGCCGCCCGCCCCCGGTGCGGGAAGGCAGCACCGCCCCGCGCCAACCTCCTAACACAATAGTTCATGCGATGTGTCGGCTTGCCTGCGAGGAGCTGTCAGCCTCTAATGACATTGTCTCTTTCTTGCAGTCGAGCACCCTGACAAAATGGCTAATGACCAAGGTACGGTGCCCTCAATCTGTCGCCTTTCCTGCCAGAGCCTCGGGGGCGCGCCGGGGAGGGGGCCGCGCTTTTCACCTGGGCTGCACACCTGATGAGGCAGACGCTGGCGTGATAATTAATCTTGTTAATGAAGTTCTGCTTGGCTGAGGCTGCTGCTTTGATGGGGAAGATGTAAATTTTCGTGAGAGAAAATTGTTTTGTCTCTTTTCTGAAGGACCAATTAAAATGTCAAGCTTCTTTGTATGAAATACATTTTTAGTCTCTCTGCTGCACTTCTGAATAATTCACATTAAGTATAATTAAGCTCAGCATAATTTCAAGGCTCCTCTTGCACCCTTTCGTGGGTTATAGATTAAAGTTCAAAAGCCTCACAGTGAGAAATCATAAATCATCTTTTCTCTCAAACCAGCAGCTCCTGTTTAGTAATAGCGAAGCTTAGTCAACTTTTCAAGGCATTATCATTACGTTTTCCGAATATGAATATATGTCTGACTAGTCACAGTTCCTTTGCTCCTATCTCCTTTTGAATACTTTTGAAGTCGGTTGCTAGGATATTTTTTCCTTTTTTTACTTTAGACCAATTATTCCTAAGTATTTCTTTCAATTACAGCTAGAGCATTGTACGTTTGTGTGACATCTGCCCAAGGAAACAGTCACGGTGACATTTGGAAAACTCAGGCCTGATCTTGGGAGGTTTATTTGGATTTGAACTCTCACTTCACACTAGTTTAAAAGGCAAAGTGAGGTGTCAACCTCAAATTCCTGGCTTCACGTAACAGCTCCCGTCTTATCCCAATTTAGTGAGTTGAATTAACCCGCAATAGATAATTCCTAGGGAAGACAAGAAAGCGTTATTTAGAAGATCAAAGTCAACTCTAGGCCCTTTCACAGGTTTTACTTTGACCTGGAGCATCCCTGGAGGTAACCGAGAGCATATTTCTTCATTAGGGTTTTGCTTTGTACCAGGTACCACATGCAGTCTCACAGCAAGGTAGCACATTGGAGAGACCCGCTCTCAGCCAGTTTTGGAAAAGCACCCTCTGATTTCAGCATATGGTTTGCTGAAAGAAGTAGAAGTATACATATTATAAAATTAAAAGCTGGTTTTTCTCAGTATGATTTTTTGCACCACGGCACACACAAATTGAAAATGTCAGGTTTGAATAGATAAAAACTATTCTTAAAGGGTAAAAGTGTTAGGTTACAAAGAAGCCTGAATGTAACTTGTCGGTATATTTTTCTCAAATTTGCATTTAAAATGTTTTCAGGCAGGTTTGGAAAACCTAGGAGAGGCTTCAGCACGAGGTATCATCTGGTAAACAGGGCTGAAAAAGTGTCAAGTTCAGTTTAAAAAAAAAAAAGGGAAAAAAAGTAAGGCTGGATGGAAATCAGGGTTTGTGTTTTAGTCCTTCACTGAGCGCGTAGCTCTGTTTCAGCATAACTGTATGGTTGTATGGCCATACTGTAGTGCTATTTAATGGACCTCACAGCATAGCACGTGGAGCATCTGCCTTCTCCGCAGATTGTGATTTCCAGTGGCAAAGCCAGCACCAGAGTCACAGCAGGCTGCCAGGCGTAACCTGCTGTAGCCATCGCAGGACAACCGCTCCTATAGACATGGTCCGTTCTTTCTCAATACTTGTCCCACGTTGTCTGCTGGTGAGGCAGATATCTGTGAAAGCAGCGTCAGGCTTGTTCCTGAGTTTCTGCTTGCTTCTTGCCATGTAACGCTGCAGAAAATCCCGAACTTCTTGGATGCTCTACATACTACTTTTGTGATGCTTTATGGGAAAGAAAAAAAATGTAGGCAATGTGAAAAAGCGTTTTTATGTTCCACGGAGTGGTGAACTTATGTCCATCACAAGGATATAAAGAATCAGATCCTCTGCACAGAGACCGGCCTATCCCACCTTGTGCTGTAGTTTAATTAATGGGGAGATGTAAATAAGCATGACAGATTAAGTGCAGCTACGCTGTATGTGGTAAGTGAATACATATTCCTCAAACTACCACAGAAAAAAAGAGGTCTGGGTCGTTTTCCTTCTGCGCATCGTGTTCCTCTGGGAACGCTGCGCCCCTTGCTCAGGTTTTCCTTGCTATGGAAAAACTGTCACCAGAATAATTCATTGTTCTTGTACAGCCTGAGCAGTTTTTGCAACCTATTCAGTGAACGATACTCCGTATAGACTTTAAAACAGGAAAGATTTCAAGCAGTCTGGTACAACTACTTGCAGCGTGATGTCTGGCTGAAGCATACCCCCTGGGTGGTAACTGTGTGTTGGGATTGCAGCCGTAGCCTGTGAATTCCCAATTGCTTCAGGTACGGTGGGTTTTTTTTTTTATTTGATTTGAGTGAAATAACTTACAAAAATGAAATTAGGTTAGCGTGTCTTCAGCAGACAGCAGGTATGCAGAGCATGAGTTAAACACAGTCACTCCTAGTACATAAAAACTGTCTTTCACCTGGGTACTTGAAATACACTGCGTTTTCGTTCTTTAGGACTGTAGTATATAAGGAGGAGAAATTCTCAGCCTTTTGTTATATCTTCCATAGCCTTGTTGATATTTAAACCCAGTTTCCATTTTTATGTGCCCCCGATGATGAATTCTAATAAGACGGAGTCTGAGGTCTTCACTGGCATTTACTTGATCTTTAGGCAACTCTGTTAAAGAGAAGTCGATGGGGCCAGGTCTCGCTGTAACTGTACTCCAAGCACAAGCATTAAGACAAACAAAGTCAAAGTTTCTAAAAGCTCATTTGTCTTAGAAATCATCAGAGCTAATTCTTTAATCATCCTGAACCAATGCCTACTGAAGGCAGTGGGAGCCTTTTAAATTACTCTGTGCTTTGGACAAGGTCCTTAGGGCCATCCCTGCCACAAATGCAATTCTTATTGAGTGACACGAATTAACTCTGGTAGGTCATCTGTCTCTAAAGCCGGCTCGTGGTTCCCGAGTTCAGGAAGCAAAATGCACTTACGTGGCAGCAAAGCACTGTTGGAGGGTGTGGGACATGCGAGGGGCTTTGGGCAGAGACACGGAGGTTTCAGGGCATGAGGTGGTAGAGCTTTGAAGATCCCAGATGTGGGGTCAGCTAGAAGGGCCGGTACAACTGCTGCCATCCTTAGATGCAAAAAAGGAGATGGGGAGGAGAGGAGAGTTTAGGGAGAACTTCAGAGGTTTCTTGGTCAGGGCAAATGTGCTCCCTGTTGCTGCAGCTCCCTGGGAGAGCAGAGACCAGCCGCTGCAAGAAGGGGCTACCACTGAGAAGAGGAAGGAGGCAGGAGATACATAACCTCTGTTACTTCATTCTTGCCCATAAGTGATGGACGTCCCGTCCTGTGGAAGCTTTGGTCTACAGCTGTCTGAGGGAGAATGAGAAATCCTGTTGATGAAATGCAAATAATGCTTCCAGGGTGCAAACTCTGTTATCCAAAGGGCAAAAAGAGGAGCGTCGGCATCTAGAGAATCAAATCACACGTTTCCCAAGAGAGCCCTTAAATCTGAAGTGGGTGCCAAGCCCGTAAACGTGTCAGCTTCCTTTCAGATTTTTATTTTGCCTGTATGCAACTGGTAGAGCAGGGCATATTCAAAGGTAGCAAAAATGGTAATATAAAAGTAAGAATAAAATTACAGTTTCAGATGCTCAAGAGAGAATTTTTGTCACAATCCTTATGCATGTGGGACACGACAAGCTGCTTTCAGATGAGCTGTGGTAGAGGCTTCCTGGAGTCTAAAAACTCTATTTATGATTTTCATCTGAAATATATAGAGGCAAACTGGGCAAAGAAGAGATTACTTCATTGTGTTTTATCTTGCCCCAGTTTCCATTTGATAAAACAATATTAAATTCTTTAGTCCATATTTTGTCAGTATAGGACTTGTCAACAGTTATGTGTTGCCATCGGAATTCGATCGCTGCAAGAGCAGAAAAAGCTGATTTCTGCTTTTGGACTCCAAATGTTTTATAAGGTCCCCTGTAAATGCTGATAAAAGGAAACATACACAATTTTGAACAAATGTTTCTCCTTATCTTAGGAAATTTCAATACGTTTTGATTGTTCAATTGTTTTCTGAAAATGTGCCTCCCATGAAATGGGTCATATAAACTATCTAGATAAATTCGTGTATCACTATGGAAAACTGTTACATTTGGAATACAGGTACGATTTTTTTTTATATGACATTACTCTTTTTAAACCATAAACTGGACATTTACAAGTTCAGATTTAAAGTTTACTGCCATGGTGAGGCCAGTGGGAGGTCTCCTGTTCCCCATGCCCAGAGCAGGGCCAGTGACCATACACAGGCTCCACAAAAAACCCGTGGAGAAGATCATCCGAGACAGAAATCCACAGCTTTTGTTTCCAAATCCCGAGGAAAACGGGGGTCTGCATTGTTTTGCATCCAGTCTGGAGGCACGTGGAAGGGTTTCCAAGTGATGCTGGGGGACTTTGCCTCTCCTGAACAGGGGATGGACGCTGGGTACTTGACCGCAGACCTGCTATTTTACACCTCGGTGCTCCCCATCTCACGAGTTAACAGTGCACCACTTGTTTCAGCTTTCAGAGCAAGAGGGTTTGAAGCGCAGTCTAGTCATGCCTGGAATTTGGCTTTTGCAATTCAACCTTTGCCATGTTGGATTATTGCAGGCGTGTTGGCTGTTTGCCCATTTGAAACCTTCCTGTGCTGGCGTTTCTGCACATGCCTTCCTGCGTGAAAACGGCTGCCGGTACCTCTACAGCCTGATATCAGCCCCAAAACAGTCACATCGTCTCATACTGTGACTGCAGAAGGCATCAAGTTTGCCTCTTTTTCTCTGTTAAAGCTTTTGATGGCTCTGGGCTTTCGGTTCTGAAGCTATTTTGCAAACTCTGAGTGTAGCAGGAGTGAAAGGATGAGCAGTTCAGATCTTTTTCAAAGAGCTGCTTCCTAAACAAATAATGCAGTGGTCTGTAACACTTTTTGCTAGAGAAAAGAAATAAAAAACATCCCATTTATCAGAATAACCCCTTCTGGGGGGGAAAAAGAAAAAAAAAGCCTTTTAAACTCTGTCATCTGGCTATGTTTACCAAGCAGGTGTAGGAACTCTTTCTAAAGGTCCAAACAATGGAAAGCATCTCAGAAGGCAAGGCATGCTTGAAATTTAAAGAAGAAGGGTTATTCCTGCATACTGGTTGTGTTTCCTGCTACGCTGAGACATAGTTGAGACAACTATCTCTGGATGCACTTGATACAGAAGGACTAGAAAGTCAACAGGTATTGTGGTATCTGCTCACCTAATCTTGTATCTCTGCCCTGAGCCCCAGCATCGTGCCAAGAAGTCTGCCAGTTTATACTTGCTGATAAGCAAACTTGCAAACACCCCTGCCTTCACTGAGCTCTTCAGCTGTCACCAGGACAACGTGGGTGTCTCCTTCGTGATCAGGTGCTGACCATAGACGGGAAGAATCATAGAATCATAGAATCATTGAGGTTGGAAAAGACCTCTAAGATCATCGAGTCCAACCGTTGACCCAACACCACCATGCCCACTAAACCATGTCCCTAAGCGCCTCATCTACTCGTCTTTTAAATACCTCCAGGGATGGGGACTCCACCACTTCCCCGGGCAGCCTGGTCCAATGTTTCACCACTCTTTCAGTAAAGAAATTTTTCCTTACATCCAATCTAAACCTCCCCTGGCACAACTTGAGGCCATTTCCTCTCATCAAGAAGACACAAGTCCTCGTGCTCTGACTTGTTTAAACGCTAATAGATGCAGAACCTCAGCGGTGAAAGCTAATATTGTACATCCCAAAGTCTGCCATATAGTGTGGTCAAGGGGGAGAGGGGGGTACCTTCAAAAACCAGCTTTTCCCATCCAAGATAAGCAGGTTCAATTGTGGTTGTGAGGTTTCCTTCTCTCATCGTTGACCAAAGAGGGAACTTGTGAATGGCCGTGCACATGGAGGTGGATCCTCACCTTGGTGCTCTCTGAAGTCAGCGTGTGACCCACCGCTCCTCCTCCCGGCTGGGTGTGCGAATATGCGATGTGGCCGCACAGCATTACCCATCTCAGGCTGATCTGGTGTCCATCTTCCAGGATGAAGAGCAGCCTCTGGAGCGATACTGAACTGCATAACATGTCTTATTCAACCTTTCTGACTTCTGACTTGTATTTCTGCCTTCCCAGAAGATGATACCGAATTGGAACAATGTGCTAGGGGTTTGCTTTCTTTTTCTCAGATGTCTGCGTGTCTGCTCTGGGCAGAAGCTCCCATTGTGCCTTTCTTTTCAGCCATCCTCCTTACTCGGCTTTTACTCAGCTATGTCTGAGCTTCCTTATTCCACCAGGTTTCTAGGAGGGCTGCAGGTCAGCAGCGAGCTAGAGCTGCCCCCTGAAGGCAACTTGCTATCTTCTATCTTCTGCTCTATCCTGGAGCAGGTTTCCAAGTGCTCAGCACCATAACTAAGGGAGCTCAGCTTTTCCGTGGAAGCAGAAGAGCAGCTTTTCTGATGGCACCGTATGCCTGACAGCTTGTGTTGGCTGTGAGAGCCAATGACTTAGTTTGCATGCTTGAACCTCGCTGGGGACACCCATGGGGCAGGAAATATCACTTACAGTCTCTGCTGTCTCATATGAGAATATTACTCAGCTAATTTTCTCTGTATTTTGGACTGTTTAAGGCAAAATACAGCAACAGTGGTAGTGCAGGGCCATGCCTGGTTCAGAAGAGGCAGACGATACAACGGCAAGCGTCATTCCCCCTCCAGCTCTCCAGCTCAGGTAGTTGGCTTGCAGCAAGTGTTTTGCAAGGAGAGAGCATTCGCTCAACGTCTGCCAATCTGCTCGTGCCGCGCGGGGATACCTGAAGTTTGCAAATAAGGAGGCTGCTCGAGTAAAGCATGCAAAAGGAAAGAGATTTACAGCAAAATGACAACAGAATTTTTGGCCAATTTCCAAGTGCTGGAGACCTGAGAGGATGAAGAACTGTTGTTGTCACCCACAACTTGATTTTTTTTGCCTTGACAAGACCAAGTTGAAATGTTTATTTCATATAATGGCACCTGAGATACAGCTGTGGGAAAAGGATACGCTTTTTCAGAGAAAGACTCGAGTTACTGAAACATTTGAAAGACAGACCTGGGGAAAAACAGAAGTTAAACAGAGAAGTGAGAGGTGAGAAATGATATGTAGGTTCATATGGATGCAGGTTTTCGTACCTCTGAAAGTTATGTTACCACCTTTAATACAACTCATTAAAAAAGTAGGAAAATCAAGTTTAAAGACTGTTTAACCTCCATTTAAAAAGGCAGTTCTCAAAGAAACAGCTGATTAGTCAAGATTTTATAATGGTTTGTTCCAAAAGATGGAATAATACAAAGACAAAAAGCTCCACTGGAAACTGGTGGAAGTTGAAGAGGGAGTCCATTGTCTGACCCCAAAAAAACCCACATGAGATCTGGACGCGTCTGTGGAGTTATGCCCACCTTGTACGTGACTTTCCGGCTGACACCGAGGGTTTACATCTAAACTCAGTGGGACAGGAGTTTTGTACTTGTCTTCTGTAAGACAAAAAACCCACTGGTGGATTTGGGAAGGAGGTGGAGAGCGACAGCAATAGTGAGTACAGTGTGAACAGGTGAGCGCGGTAAAGGTGTTGAAGATTAAGTGGAAGCACACAGGTTAGCTTACTTTTTAAATTAGATTATTATAAAGGTAGTCGAAACCTGGGGCCTTGAAACTGGATGAAGCAATAGCCTCGAAGTAGCAATGCTCTTGCACGTCATTTGAGTTTTTTAAAGGGAAATATAACCTAAACTGTTGCCGAGTGAAAGCTAAAGATAGAAATGATCCGTGGAGGGGTGTTGGCTTGGAACAGAGCATGGATAATCCTTAGGGGTTTAAGCCCTACCTACCCTTTAACATATAAAACCTTACAATGCATCAGAGATTTACCTCCCATCTCCTAAGTGCTTAGATTTCCGTGTTCATCCAAATATTGAATAATGTTTGTATGTCTTAATAGCAGAACAGAGCTGAATTACCATAAATTCAATCTTGGCTATCCCTGACAAACAGTGTTGTTGAAATACTGTTTGTTAAGAGTTATTTGCTTTCCTGCCTCTTATCAGTGAAATTGCCTCTGATCAGAAGCTGGGCCTTTTGAAAGAGTTACCCTCAGTGAGTAAAACTGGAAGACTCTGCTGCCTTGGGATGGTTTTAAAACATAAATCGTTTCAGAAACATTTCTAGCCCAAGAACCCTCCGAGATGGATGGTGTAGCCCGAACCTTTCCCCGGTTGCTGCCTGGCTGCCTCCGTGTCGCAGCCCTCCCAAATAAATGGCATCTCCAGGTGCCAGTCACCGTATTAGAGCCAGGAATGAAATGGGCGGCTGTTTACACAAATACTTTTACAATGAAAGTGTCATGTATAATGCCTTGAAAAGTGTTCTAACGTTAATTAAAAAAGTACTAAACTTCAGAGCCGGGCATGCAGGTTTAGTTTTTTTAAGTCTCCAATATCCTGACTAAATTTTCCAATGTGTTAGGCTCCCGCTAAGATGTTTCAGTGTGGGCTAAATATAAAAAATAGTAACATTTAGCAATGTCCCATGGAGATACCCAGTTTCCTCAGCACAATATAACCCCGGGGTCACAACGTATTCACTCGCTGCAGTGTAGCACTATGAATAGGACTGCTTTAGAGCATCACCTCGGTAAACAGAATTACTGTATACCTTACATTTATCTCTATTTTGTCTGCTTTTGCAGCTAAACGTTTTGCAACCTTGCTTTCTTGGGATGAAGTTGTTGTAGCTGTGCAATTATGCTGATTGAAAAGATGATTACATTGAAGTCTCTTCTGATGATAATCATCTGCCATTTATTTAGGGCCATTCATCACAAAATACTTTCCAAATTGGTAGACAAAGTTATGCACGTGACTGACTTTGTGATCCACAGAAATACAAGTACCTCTGGAGAGGAATATGGCAGTTGTTTAGCAGTGCACAGCAGCAACAAACAACTGCAGGAAAGTGAGAAAATGGGGGGTTTTTTTGCTAATCTGCCAAGAGATCTGATGTAGATGGTGGTTGTCTGAGGTAGAAGTTATCTGCAATAATCCCTGGTAATTCCCTGCCCTGCGCTAAGTTTTCAGAATTTTTACATAATCCCTTCACCAACCCAAACCCACCCTCAGGTACTATTTGTCTGACCTGAGGGATGGCAGAGCCAAAAAAGACAGTGCCCAGGGGTCTTATGCAGTCGGTGTTGATGTGCTGCTCCGGCAGCCTCTGCCCGTCCCGGGGGAAGATGTCTTTTCCCCGAACCACTGTCCTAGCAGAGTGCGACTGCGTCAGCTGAGACTGTGCCACCTGGGAAGGCTCATTTGACTTAAATGAAAAAATAATTCGCTTTGGAGGAATTAGATGGCCACGTTCTGGGCTTTGCTATAGTGCAGTATGCCCATACCGAGAGCGTGCTGTTGGCATAAGCTTGGTCTTTGCCAGAAAGAGCGGCTTTTACCCCAAACCACTTCTGCCGTGGACTTTGACTGCTCAATCCCATACCGGTAGAGACAAAGAGGTGCTTGGTAGGACTTTACCAACCTTTGCGATTCTTCTTCTGTCGGACATGAGGAAGCAGAGATGCTGCTCTTGGCAGAAACATGGACATACAATCGTGGCTATTCAGCCCAAAGCTGATAAATAGGAGAAAATAAAGCAGAGGAAAAGATGAACACCTCAAATTTTACTATATTAATTTGGAGTGCAAATGTTGCCTCAACAGCCAAAACATTTTTGGAATAATAATTGTATCCCTTCTTTTTGCTTTTTTTTTTTTTACGTCAGGGTTAGAAAAGAGGCAATCTTTTTGTTAAAAGCAAGCAGTTGCGGAGTTGTATTTCCACAACTGTGTTTCCACAAGCGGGAAAACAAATTAAAGAAAGCTTGCTTGATAGTGGTGGAAAGCCACCTGGCAGGTGGAGAACGTGCCGGTGATTTTCTGTACAGCCCCGTCCCTCTGCCGCAGTTCCAGCCGCTTGTGTGCAAAAGCAGCTGAATTATTCCCATCACCCGTGGAGGGGGCACAGCCGGGTGCTGCCATCACACCTTAGTTTGTCACTCTGACATCTGGAGGAGGGAAAAAACCCAACAGAACAAGGCAAGCCGCTCAAAGGGCTGAAATTCAGCTTGCTTTCCAAAGCCTGCTTTGATGACAGATTTTCCCCAGCACATATGGGATGGCTTTTCCCGCACTGTTTAATGGTTTAAACGTTGTCAGACAGGCGCTGTCTCAAGCAGCAAACTTGACTTTGCTGGTTTACCTGCCACACCATGTCTGATGCATTTTTTCTGCCAACAGGTCGTCACGGGGATGGCTCCTACTGGCCGGTGGACACCAACCTGATTGACAGGAGCAGTCTGAACGGTAAATACAGGCTCCGTCCAACCGCCCTCCATAATTAAGTGCAGTTTTGGTGATAACCTCCTACTTTTCTTCTCTTTATTGCTCTCTCATTCTTCTCTCATGGTTTGGAGGCCACCCAACGTGCCCACAGGTCTCACGCTCGCTGTTTTGTAGGGAAGAGTTATCTCAGCTGTTGAAAGACAGTAGTTTTAACCAGAAATGTTAACAAAAAATAGGGTCAGGACACCATATATTCTGTTTCGGCTTTCTTAAAGCGGATCCCCAAACTACCCAACAGATTTCCAGCTGATGCAGTACTCCCAAAAGTATGTCACTGGGTATGATAATCCCATCGCAAGAAAAGTTTTAGATACATCTCAGGCCATGGGAATGCCTCTAAAAAAATAACAGCTTTAAAACAATTGTGAAATGCATTTTACATTATTATATTTCAATTTAAGCTTTCTGCAGAAAATACCATTTTTTAATCATTAATCCTGCCCTAAAATAGGAAGACATGAGAGGAAACCCTGTGGATTAACAAAAATTAACTGAACCTAATCAGTGCCAGCTGGGGTGTAGATACGCTATCAGTAACTTCTTATTCCTGACCCCATCTCCGTTACCTAATGGAGCATTGTCATCTCACATTATCGAATGAAACAACAGACAGGATTCCCTCAAATGTGGTATCAAGTGAGGTTTCAAAGTACAAAATAATTACAAGGCACATAGCTGATTAACTCACAGTGATTATTTTCCTTAGTCAAGACAAGGAGGGAATGCAAAATTTTGTTACCTTTTTCTGTCGTACTTTGCTGCAGCCAACACACCACTGTTTTAGGCTTTTCTCCTGCTCTTTATAGCAGCTCCTCATAAATATAGGAAAACGGACTTTTGAGAAGTAAAGAGAGTTCCAGGGCCTGCAATAAAGGGTAGGGAGAGAAAAAAATGTGCTTTTCTTGATAGTTGCTGTATTTTGTGTGGTATATTCCTTCAATGCCTTTTACTCAGCATGGAAATGAAAAGAAACCAAACCCCCAAATCTTTGGGATTTCCGTACTAGAGCGTTGTAATGCTGAAAGGATGGCACTCGCAGCTGCTTGTCTTATTCAGTTGCCTGACAAAGCTATGAGAAAAGGACAAATTATTTAAACAGCATAATTAGTTAAGTAAAGAAAGGCTATTAGGTCAGAAAATCAAGGCAGAATATTACAATTAAATTACGTCTATCGCTAGCTAAAACTGTTATTTGGAAAGATTTGTCCTTTTTTCCTTTCACATTCAGTTGTACTAAAGGCAAAATGAAATCCCAGACAAGTATTGTTTAGTTTATTCATGGGACGTGGTGGGGATGATGCCATATGAAAACTCTTGAGTTACTTTTCTTTTGAAATCTTGGACATTCTGTAGCACAGCTCTTCCCTTGGCATCCCATTGCACCAAATATTCGGTTTTTCTCTAAGCTTAAGTGGAAAGATATTTTGCGGTTTGTGAGTTTGTAATCTTATAGGATGCCTATAAGATCACCTTAGCAGACAGAGCAAAAGGATCACCCGCTGTTTTGTGCAGGTGTCTTGTAACGTTTGGCCCAACGCTGTGTAAATAGAGGCGTCATCCAACAAGATTATAAAAATACAAACTGTGCTATTGCCAGTGCAATGGGGAAAATACGGCTGAAAGCAAGGGACCGGTGTGAAGTGACCACTTGAAGTCAGTTTGACTGCGACTTGACACCAGAAATGATGCTATTTTCAGTCCCAGTCTTGCTGCTGCATTGAAACTAAGGAAGCTCATCACTTCAAAAGATTGAGCCCTTAACCTGCTCGAGCGTTGCACAGGGATCTGGTCAGCATAGCAAGAAACGAAATATAATGTGATGTGAGACTGGCTGTGGGGTGAATGCAGTACTGACAAATGAAGCAGGCGTTCAGGTTGGCTGATACACAAGGTTATGTATTTGCCTGCAAATGCCGGGAAAGACTATACGGGCCATAAAGAAAAAATCCATAGTCCCTGTATTTCCATTTTCAGCTGATAATAGCAAAAATGAGCTGAGAGTTATTGACTCCCAACATCAGGTTATTAACACCCAGAAAATGCACAGTCATTACTGTTTAAATATTTTCCTGTTTGCTGTGCCACTGAAATGCAGCAAGACATAAATTTCAGCTCTTTCTGACACCCTTCTGTACCCTCCGTCTGCTTTTTCAGAGGAATTCAGGCCACCTGACAGGCTTTATGGGTTTTATTTTATGGGTGACTCCTAAAGAGGGAGGGGAGCAAATCCAGCGCTAACCATCCCCTCGTTGTCTATCTTCTTTCAGAGCCTCCCATCGGGCAGATGCACCCTCCCCACGGCAGCGTCACGCCCCAGAAGAACAGCAACCTCCTCGTCATCATTGTCGTCACCATCGGCGTCATCACCGTGGTGGTGGTGGTGGTGGTGGCCGTCATCTGCACCAGGCGCTCCTCGGCGCAGCAGAGGAAGTATGTTCTGAAATCACGGGACAGAAGGAAAAGGCAGTGATGCTCAGCTTCAAAACAGATATGGGCAATAACATTCATACTGTGGAGACGTGGGTTCTGGGACCAAACTGCATTTGGGTTCTGGATCTCTTGTAGTTTTTGGAGGCTGGGCTTGGGGAAGCTGGCCATCGCTGGTGTGTGGAGAATGTCCCCTGTCCCCAAGGCTGCAGAGTAATCCATGGAGAATAAGTACCCCTGACACGGCGAGCCTTGAAAAATAAGTCTGCCATGCACAGCTCTCTGTTGTTTGTATTGTCAAGTGTAATTCAGACACAGGAACGAATCAATTCCATTGATTTAAAGGAAAAAAAATAGTACTTGTCTGTGCCTGGTGATGCTGTCGGACTTTCTAACTCCACAGCCGTGCACCTGCACAGCTGAGAAACAGACAGTCCTGCTCACTGGCTAACCTTTGTGAGGACGTTATCCTCTCCAGACAGTCTGTCTCCAAAAGTCTTCCAGTAAAAAGCATCAACAACTATTTCTCCAGATAATTCTCATATACTTGAAAAAATAAAAGTCTATAGAAAAATATGGGGAAAAAACCTTTAGGATTCTTCTTAAAGGCTATAAAAGGGCAGCAGCCTAAAGCGCAAAGGTTTTTTCAGTTTTTATGAGAAATTAGAGGTGGGTTTGAAATGGAGGTGGGCTTGACACATTTAATTAATTGAAAATTAGGATACTATTCATTATTCTACTATTACTTCATTGTATTATTATACCATTGTGAAAGACTGGACATGAGAAAGTTTAGTGATAGCCTTCCCACAAGAACAATACATGTTCGCACTAAGGGCAAGACGTTATTACATTGATTTGCACTGATGCTTAAAGTGTGGCACAAGGAAAGAAGCGATGGTCGGGGGACTGAACAGCTCCCATGTTTGCTGAAATCAGCTTTGGGCTGGTCGAGCACAGGCAGGTGGCAGCTTGTAGTGTTCTACGGTCCCTGGGGGAAGAGCTTTCTCTAAAGATGGATGTTTGAGGCTAGATTTTTTAAATAAGAAAGCTCTCATTTAGGCAGAAAAGTAAGGGCCCGTGCTTTTAGGAGTGCTGAGGTAGTTGAATGATGGACTGATTTGAAAATCTGTTTCTATTGTGAGTCTTAACATGTGAAAATCAGGCCATCATGTGAAGGCAGTGGAAATTCTTCTGAGTAGTGTTTGGTGAATCAAGGCTAAAGCTCTTTTGAGTTTCTAACAGGGAAAAGGGAATTACAAGAAAGAGAAGCAAATAGAGAGATTAATCTATCCAGAATTAGGTGTCTAAAACTTAAATATCCAAGTTTGAATTAATCAACCTTGACCTCTTCTGTAGCCCCTGGGGAGGAACAGGAGCGTTCAAAGAATCATTCGTCTTATCCTAAGACGTTGGAAGACTTGCCGTCTGAAGATGCTTATTGCTGTCCATTGATTAAAAAAATGTGAAGCTGGTGGATTTGGATTTGCTGTTTAACGTCTAAATGTCTATACTATGGGCAGGTGAATCGCACCCAAGTTACCCTAAACCAACCGTTTCTGCACTGAAAGTGGGGAAAATATAGGGCAATAAAAATTAAACAGTGGACCTTAAATTTAGCACAACAGGAAAAAACATTGACTTCCTCAAAACAGAGGTTGTTGGTGGGAATTACTTTGTTTCTGACCTGCCTGGAGAGATGCATACTGTGATACAAAGAGTTTAGATTCAGACTTTTATTGGCAGCTGGTTCTTAGTTTAAAATCACTGATGAACTACTGAACAAAAGGACTGCGGTAAGGGTAGAGGCCAGGTCTCGTTGGATAATGCGTATGTCCTTCCCCAGAGCAAAAACTTGCAGGTGATGGAATGATCTCCTGTAAGCCTTCAGTGGAGGAAAGTCATATTTCTTAAGTTAATTAAAACTTGGCTGAACAAAGCACAATAAAGCATATTATACAGAACAACCTGGTACTGACCTGGGTGGCTTAGTAGGTATTTTCTGTCTCTGCCATCTAGGGAAGAATGAAATATCAGCCATACAAACCCTGTGACAGTTTGACGACAGTAAAAAAATAGGGGAGAAAAATGTGAGTAAAGATTCAGGTGCAATAACTTAGCCAGTTGTGCATAAGGGGAACGTATGGCTCCTGCAGTAACTGAGATTCATACCCTCACCGTAATTACATCTTCCGCAGCACGAGATGCTCGCTGCCTTGTGCTGGCAGTGTCTGCTGATGTGGTGCCATAGAGGACGGAGGACGGAGGATGGGGCCACCCATCAGCTCCGTCCTTCAGTGCACTCCTGGTCCAGGCAGGTCAGTTCAGAGCTTAAGCTTAGAGAAGACGAATCCCCGTTGAATCTTAAAATAAGGGAAAATACCGCTTTGTACAGCATACACCCGAACTGCAGGACCTGCTTCTTCCAGGAATTTTTTAAGGCTTCAGGGTGTAACAAAAATTTGCAACATGCCAGAACAATTAGCCTGTGGACTGGTAACACGAGGTTATGACTACACGGGAGAGAAGGTGAAGGTGGACATCTAGTCCGAGCCTGGTATGTAAATAGTGCATATTTAAACCATTAAAAATGAAGCATGGTCTTGGACAAGTGCCCAGCCAATTAGTGTGCTGGGTGGGGGGGCGGTGTAAAAAGAGGCTGCAAAAAATAAGCTAAGACTAGTTTAAGTCCTGTGTAAGTAATAGGGTTGTGTCAGTATACATTTGGGAAGGCTCGGGGGAGGCATTAACCACAGCGTAATCAAACTCAAACTAGCGGGGAATGAGTTGGCAGCCACTAAAGAGCCTCCGTATGTCACTGCTGTGTTCCCTGGAGATACTCCTGGTTTCTGTGCTTCCTCCACGCCGGGGTTGCTCGCTAGCTGTGGCCTCTGCCCCATCTCTTGCACGGTGGCGTGAGGCTGGATCTCACCACGGGGGAGAGGAGCACGAAGGCAGATGATGGGAGAGACAGGTACTGGTGTTTCAGCTTTTCAGGATGGCTGGCAGGAAATAAAGAGGCCAAAATGAAATAATTTTTCATCTGTAAACACTGGGGGAGATTTTCTGGAGAAAGAATCGTTTTGTCTTCTTTTTTTTTTGTGTACAGGACTTCTATACGAGTTGAATTGCCTTTAATACGGCCCAAAAGGCAAAGTGCACATTTTTTTGCCAGGTTAAGAGTAAAGAGCAAAAAATATAAAATACTAACCCATGCATCAGAGGGATAACTAAGGTGAAGTAATGTTCACATTCATTGTTGAGTATCTTCAAAGTGCTTTGCAAACAGTAGCACAGGAGGCTCAGGGTTCGTGTGGGAGGCGGTTACGTCTTATGGGGCCATTGCTTCTGTGTCCTGCCTCCGAAACTGTCCCTGCTCCATGAGAAAGGCATCTGATCGCACCGGGACTGGGTGGTTACCCATGGGGTTTTTTTTACAAGCAAAAACTTGTTTTGCCCAGGAGAACAGTTTATTTCTGAGATCTTCAGATGGAGACATCTTCAGTTGTTGTTAAAAAAATAAACTAGGCTGAGTTGTTATAACCGTAACTGTTTTCTCTGGGGTAATGTAACTCCAAAATGAAGGCAATGAAGAGTAATCTCACTCTGGCGTATTTGAAAAATTATTCTATGTAGCATGTGTATATTGTTAGGACCTATGTGGGTGTGCTGTATAATTGCTGGAGTCACTGCCCAGGCGGTGTTGTGCTGGAAACCATAGAAAGAGACAACGAGAGTTTCCTATCCAGAGAGCTTATTTGTTTTGAAAGTACAGCTTAAGTTCTGCTGTCGTTATTCAAGATTGCGTGACCATAATATATAATTTAAGGGCAGAGCTGAACTCTGTTTTTATATCCATCCTTGGGAAAAGAATGTATATCATTATAGTATGCAAGCAGGATGCACTTAATGTTGTAAAATAATTGAACAACAGAAACGCTGCCATCCAAGATCAATTTTTCTATTCCAAATTCTTTGTCTTCCCAATCCAGTTATAATATGGATAATGGACTAAATTTGAATCCCACTGTAAATATCAACACTCAAGTTCCAAAGCATGAGTTTCCATTGCTGCAGCTGAGGTTTGAAGCTGATGTTGAAGCTTTTATGACTGTCTTCTGTAGATATAATGTGCTCGCCTGGCGCAGCAAAGGTCCTGCCTCTCCCTGAAATTGAGGGTAGATGCATTTTCAGAAGCTGAACCTCAACTTCTGCATTGCATAAACAAAACATTCCAGGGGAGGATTTATTTTCATCTGTTATTGATGACCTTTTCGTATGCGCTCCTGGCTCTGATTCAATTTGCTACCCACGAGCTGTCAGAACATCAATAATTTGTGAGAAAAAACAATGCAAACCAAGCTAGATCATTGCATATATTTTTAAATGATATCATTGCTGTAGTGGTTTTATAGTTATGGCTGGAATGACACATTCATTATGACCCCTTATTTACAGTTGTGTCTAAAATTACTTTAGGGCTGAAATTTCTTTTGCCTAGCTCAAGTCTAGAGAAATGAATTCTTTTCAATTGCAAGTGACAAAAAAGCTGCTGTATCCCGAAGTGAAGAAAGTAATTCCTTGTTTAGAACCAAAATTACGGTCTTTTTTTGAATGAGACAGAAAGAACAACTTTACTTTTTAACTTCAGGAGGGTCATACCTGAAGGTTTGAATGAAAGTGCTCATAATTATTCTTGTAGGTGTTAATCAGGATGGTACTAGGGTCTGTGCAAGAAGGCGTTAAAGAACTGTCTTTATTCCGTGTTCTTTCTTCCTGTTGTTTGCAATACTGTCATTTTAAATTAAGTTTTGGCAATTAGCAAGTAACAGACTAAACATAGGAAGCAGCTATGACCAGAGGCCATCACTCTTATTTCTTGTGGGCTATAAACAAAAATCTCTGAACGGCCTCAGCGTCGCCTCCGCTGCTAACTTTCCAGATCGCATTTTAAAATTAATCTTTTGACCCTTGAAGAGCTTTTGGGGTACCGACCAGTCAAAGGACCTAAAACAATTTCTGCCTTTAAGGGTGGCAGTTTGAGGACTGGGATATTTCTGCTGTCATTGCCATCGGCTCCTGGGGCTGAGACAGGGCTGTGCCCTCGGTGACATTTTAAATTATAGGATGTGTTTGTTCCTTCTCTTGAAAGCAAAATGTTTGGTGATGCACGTAGTTGTGACACGCATCTCTTGCTTTCTAGACCAGACTGAGAAAATTTAGAAAAGAACAGAAATTGACTCCAACAATTGGAGTTTCTCAAAGTTTAAAATTTCCTCAAACTTTCTTCTGCTAAAATAACCCCATGCCACCTTCCACAATATTGCCTGCACCTGTGATAGGAAGGGCAGTTATCTGAGCACACGTACTCAAATGACGCACGCGGAGCGAGTCCTAGGGACGCCGGTGAATGGTTTTGCATTGCTTTCCATGGATTCGGGAAAGAGCCTTCCCTTCAGGAGGTGCACAGCTGTGTTTTGGGGTGAACGTAGACGGGAATAACGAGTAGCTGAGAGCACTCAGTACCCCTGGAGATCAAGGTTTTCTTTGGTGTGTGCTCCCCGGAGCAGGTGGCCCGCTGACACGAGGGCGTATTGTAATACCTATGCATAAAGAGAGGAGAGTTAATGTCGCTCTGGGAAATGCTACTCTGGATTTCTGAGCTTTTCTGTAATAAAAATACCGCTTTAGTGTATATTTAAAGAAATACAACACATGCTGCACGCAGTTGCGGGGGGTATAAGATGCACATAACCTGGCGGAAATGAGCTCAGCAGTTTTCAGTCGCTGTTTTTAGATGCAGGCACTCCACAAGTGCTGCTCTTCCCGAGATGAAACCGGCCACTTCCCTTCTGTTCCGGGAAGAGTGGTTTCCCCCAGCTTCTACATCAGGGGGTGCAAAAAATGAGCCACCCTGCTGAGCCCCAGGCCCATCCCCTGGAGCAGACTCCAGGAAGCATAGGGCCACACCAAGATAACTGCTGTCCTTTGAAGGACACAACCAGGGGGGCTCCTTAGAGAGACACCAATGAGGAGACATCACTTTTTTGGTCTTATAAAGGGGAAAAACGTTCTTACGTGGCAGTTTTGATCTTTGTTCGCTGCAGGAAACGTGCAACCCACAGCGCTGGTAAAAGGAAGGGCAGCCAGAAGGACCTGAGACCCCCGGATCTGTGGATACACCACGAGGAGATGGAAATGAAGAACATCGAGAAGCCGGCAGGCTCGGACCCTGCAGGAAGGGACTCCCCGATGCAGAGCTGCCAGGACATCACCCCCGTCAGCCACAGCCAGTCGGAAACGCAGCTGGGCAGCAAGAGCACCCCGCAGCCCGGTGAGGGGCTCCGAGGGCAGGAGGGATGGAAATTGGCTGGTCTTCACTTGCTCTGTAGAGTTGGGGAAATTAGAATCGTAGAATCATAGAATGGTTTGGCTTGGAAGGGACCTTAAAGGTCATCTGGTCCAACCCCATTCCAGGTACTCCCAATTTTTTTTTCTCCATCACCAGGATATAAATTTTCTTTAAATTAATTTGATATTGCTGATTAGTGACCTTAGCCCAGCACGTGGAGTCTCTAACAGAGGGCTAAACCTGGCAAGATCCAGGAGGAGACTGGAAGAATTGACAGCTCTGCTACGGGTGCCAGGAGAGATGTTCCTAGATGATTTTTGCAGTGGTTTCAGACTAGGGGAATACCCATGTTTTTTTATTTTTACACCATTCTAACTTTTTAAGTTCAGGAATTCAACTGGAAGTCAAATGTTATTAAATTTGCATACCGTATTAAGAAAAACAGAGAGGAAAAAGGGGGCATGGAGAAGTAAGTGGGGGAAAAAAGAAATGAAAAATGGAGCAAAGGGAGAACGTGATCAGGAAGAAGGTCAGCAGCATCACCAGGAGCAGAATTTGAGCCAGGGAGACTGAGAAAACTTACAGATATGAAGAAAGAAATTCTGTAAGAAAAGTGTAGTTTCAGTGAAGTTTCCTCCTCCTTTTTTTAACCTTAGTGCACACAGCACATCACGGGTTTCACTTTAGCTGATAACATTTTTTCCACCATAATAATAGAAAGACTTGGGAGAGACAGGTGGTGTGTACAGAGGGGGACGGAGGGTGAAACACAGCATGGAAGTTGAAAACATAAACATATTTGTCTTGAGTTCATCATGAACACATTGCTTGTGGGTGACGGAGTGAAATAATTCCAGAATATCGGCTGGGGCTGTAAATAATGAAGGTGACTTTTTCAGACGCCTCTGATGTTTTTGTCCCTTTTCCGTAGCTCCTGTTCTTGCAAGGAAAGAAAAGTTAAAAAGGAACAGTTTTCAAATGTCTAAATGGATCTAATTTTCTTTTTCTGACATTGTGTTTTGGGCTGATAGTTTACCATTTAGAAGATAATTGTGACGGTGATTTCTGTTGGTTTTGATGCAAAGGTCCTCGTGGTATTAGACATTGGGAAAACATAACCAGAAGTTTCCCTTTGCCTAAACAGATATTGCTGATGATCAGGAGAGCTGAGCCAGGATCCAGAAAGATCAGTGTGAGAGCTGCATTGATTGCAGTAGGCTTGCAGTCGAGTGCAGGGTAGGAAGTCATCACAGCATATGAGCAAGTTAACGACGAAGGCTGGGCTAGATATTTTACGTGTAAACGCCTTGGACTGTAAATAAATGCCTTTATGTTTCTTCCCATTCTGGCATACACAGTTCAGTACTACTGTCCCTGGCTTTTCACTAGCAATTAGGTCTTTGGATGGCCATCGATAGAAGACTTGGCATTTCAGTCCTGCAATTCAGAGAAGAGTGATTTGGGAAAAAAATAGTCTTTTCATGCAAATCTTTTTCTTTCTTTTTTAAGGGATATGTGTTTGCTTGGGTACATCTGAGATGAATATTCTGAGTGGGCATTAAGCTTAACTGTATGACAGTACTAAACTGACTTCACCCATGGTTTATTCAAATAGCAAAAGTAACATAAATACAAGGTTCATGTGAAACAAGGTACGAAGAGAGAAATACAGCTTTTATTTCCTTGCAAATTACTCCACCGAACATCCAGTTCCAGGCACACTTTCTTTCTGACAAGTGTATTCTCTAGAATTTTTGAATACGTCCAGTATCCTATACTAATGTGACTAAATTAGAGCATCCATATTTCAATACCTAAACAGAATAGCTCATTTCTATAGCTGCTGGGACAGTTTTGAATTGGATCGGACATTAGGCAGCTTATCTCAGCTCTCTGATCTAGATGTGCTAGTTGTGATCCAGGACCAAATAAGGGGAAGATCCAGGCACATCTTTAACTTGCCATGGTTTCTGTAGAAAAAAAAAGATGCACAGGCTGGAAGAGCCACCATGAATTACCGGACAATCAGGACATGGGACTTTGTGGCATCTCACAAGGAAGGTCATTTTCATCCTTCTGATGTATTTCAAAGACAATTCTTGGCTGCCAGGTTTGGTAGGCACCTGAATTTATGCAGCCTTTTTCTGGTCTTGATACTTGAATTTTAAAATAAGTTTATAAAAGGGAAGTTACAAGAAAAATGTCCTATTTTTATGAAGCGAATATTTATTTATCTTATTATGAAGATAATTTCAGAGGCAAAGAAAAAGGGGACATGATATCTTAATTCTCTTACAGAAAAATGCAAACAATAATTTTATTCAGAAAAGGCAGCCAAAATCGTCTGTGCAGCTCTTTGCAAGTGGTGATATTTAATGATCGGTTAAAATAACTGAATTCTAAAAAAGCCTGTTGATCGTTCTGCTAGATGTAGGGTGAAGAGAAGCATGCATTTACAGCATTTTCAGCTGAGCTATCGTGTTGTTTTTCTCTAGGTCCTGAGACAGAAGATGTTGGAAGCAGCATGTCCACGTTAGAGCGCTCGCTTGCTGCCCGCAGAGCCACCCGTGCCAAGCTCATGATCCCCATGGATTCCCAACCAAACAACCCTCGTGAGTACCAAGACCTTCCCCCAGCCCCCTTCTGCACCCCACAAGCCACGCTCACCCATCTGAAGATCTCATACGATCTTTCGAATATGATCTAGTTATGCCTCATAAAGTTAAATAGCATTAGCAGTATTTTCTTCATCTAAAAAAAAGTATAAGGTCTGGAAGCTTGCCAGGGCTTCACAACGCATCAGTGGAAAAACCATGGAGAGAATTCAGAAACCATACTTCTGCTAGACTCAGCCCAGGCTAAGCCTAAAGAGTCATCTTTCCTATTTTTGCCAGGTGGATAGTGATGGATAAATCCCCCCGTCTCCCTCCCATAAGACTTTAAAAACAGGGCTAAGAGTTCAAGCTGCCAGAGCAGAAGGCTTTGCAATACATACATGTAAATTGTGATATTATTATTATTATTATTATTATTATTATTATTATTATTATTATCATCATCATCATCATAATCAGCTGGACATTATTTCAGTTTCTGCTGTATTTTCTTTTGTCTATAGTAGTTGGCCACGCCACTATATGCTTTTTTAATATGGGGCAGCTCTCTTATAAAGCCAAGTAAATGAGGAGACAAGATATTTTTAATAGGTGTTAAATTTTAGTGACCACAGAGCGTTTATCATTGAACAAATTTCATAGGTGAAGTGAATCTTTTTCAAAGCAGCAAAGCACGCAAGAAAGACAGGAAGGCTGGAGAACATTAGATAGGTTCTCCCATCCTGCAGAACTTATTAAAATTTCTGAAGTGACCTTGTTCCACATCTGAGCAAAGGAAAGGGATACGTGCGAGCCCGAGGCACTGGAGACAGGGTTTGGCACTGATCAGGTTCCTGGGGGAGGATGAGGCTTCAGGTCTCCACCTTTCCTCTGAGCAGCCCTGTGATCAGTCTCTTGGTAGCTCTCAGCTTTTAGCTAGAAGTTCTACCTTTGACCTCACAAAATAGACCCGATGGAAAATCTATAGGAATTGGTACATCCGTGTAAATAGTCGGAGTTAAGAAAAATGAACATACACTGACAGAAATCCGTTTCATCACAAAATTTCTTTCTAGCTCTGATGGTTAAATGAAAGTGACTGTTTGTAGGTTTATGGAAGGGCACATCACAAATGATATATTAAAAAAAACCAGAAGGAACTGAATGAAGGGGAGGGGAGGGAATAACCTGCCATGGCTTTGTTCAGTAAATTAGTTAGTAGGAGCTAGTATTGGTTCCTCCGATTTGTGTTCATTACGGGTGAGGTTCAGGTCGTGCTGCTCAGCCTCAGTACCCAGCCCTTGCGAGGATAAACCACAAGTGCCCAGGGAGAGACTGGATGCCAGTTCTTCATGCCTTGGGCTGGACATATCTCCACATTTCAGCCTCCACCCTCTTTATGGTCTGGAAGGAAGACCTCTGGGTTGAGGGGGAGAAAGCTCTTACTCCACCTGACCATGCCGCAGGAAATATTCCCATCTTGTAACCACACTAATCTCACAATCAGGCAATTTGCCCTTTGCTCAGTGGGAATCCTCCTGGGTTGGCCTGGGTTGAAGGAGGGCAGCAGTCCAAGAAAATGGATGGATTTGGAGCGGTGTAAGCAAAATCGGAACCAAATCAGTTGTAATTATAACGGGTCAATAGCAGTGTTAGTTAAGTACAAGTCAAGTCAACATTGTTCTACAGCTTATAGATAAAAGTGCTCTTAAACATACTTAGTTTTTTCAGTCAAATGATGCATTTTGACAAATGATGTCCTCTTTTCTATATATTTATATTTTCAACAGTATAAATCTAATCTACAGTGACAACATATTATGATTGTTTGCAAATAAATAAACTCAGATTTATAAAAGTCTTGTTTGTGCATTTGTGCAGGCTGAGTTACACTTAATATGTTTCTTTCCCCAGAAAATAGAATCGAGGCTTTGTCAGATTAGATGCTTTAATTAATTTCTCTCCGTTTGCCTGATACTGAAAGAAATTGTCAGCAGTGAGCGAGTAAATGGATTGAAGAAGCAACATCATAATTCTGAAGTAAAAAACGCATACTGTTAATTGTTAAATACCAAATCTGGAAGTATTCACGCTCATCTCAGTAATCAGTATTTGCAGTCTTTGAGAACAAATATACTCCATAATGCGCCTTTGCATACTGAAGTGGAAGGAGCATGAACCAGATAAATTTGATAAGATTTTAGTGATGTCTTTGATGGCTCTAATGCTACTGAAATACAGGCAGTGACAAATACCAAGGCTGTCGTATGGAGAGGAGTATATACAGAGAAAAATAATTGAGAAAGTCTTTGCAGGGTTTTGCATTCAAGTATTGCAGTTCTCCTGTTTTCTGTTTGTAATCTTTACTTACGGAAGACGAAAATAAAATGCTTGCAGAGTAAATCAGTTTGGAGAGAGACTTCTGCTGTTTTGGGGGAGGTTTTTTTCTGTTTATCGCCCTCCCTAAAAAGGCAGAAAATCACAACAATTCTTTTTTTCAGGGAAATACGAACATGTCGACTCAGTTGCTTTGGCAGCCTCTGGGGTGCTTGAATGCAATCCAGAGTGTCCTACTTTGTCATTTCTGTAAGCTGTTCTTGGGTGCTGCTTTTTTTAGATGATACAGTACATTGTAAATGTAGACCAGTGTTTAGGGAGCTCCATGATTTGGTCAGAGAATTTCTGTTTTCAGTGTCTCAGTATATCAATATTAAGTGCAAATTCAATTGCTGACAGGCTATGACAGAACAGATTTGTTGTCATACCTGCTTGAAATTGCAAAGATTTATTGAAAATGTTTGATGTTACCTTTTCTCCAGCTTCTCTACAAGAGAGTACTGCAATGAATAGTAATCCGGTCTTATTTTAAAAATGAAAGCGCTAGGTATCTACAGCCTAAAAAGAAATGAAGGAATGGACTTTGAAAAACAAGTTGTTCTTTAATAGGATTCAATAAAGAGTGATATTTTTCACTGTCAGCAAGGTTATAAATATTGTCAATAAAAATGTCTTATACAGACAAAATGAAATGTCTGAATAGTAGAAATTCTCTTCTAAGAGTGGTTGAATTGAACCCAGACAACTCTGAAGCTCAAATCACCCAGGTTAGCATTTCTTCATGAGTTTTTTTCATCTCCACACTTGTCCGTTACCTCTGGAAGTGCAGCATTGTCTCGCTGAAAGCCGTGTGCTTAAAAACACCCTCGTAAAGTCTTGGCACCGTCATGGCTTCTTGCGTGACCTTGGGCAGGTAGCCCAATTCGCCACTCTGTGTAATGGATGTAGTAGGAGCTAGAAGTAATTGTAATTACTATCTTAAGGTTTACAGCATTGTTTATAATTCATGTGTGAAAGGTGCTAGATAAGCCAAACCTTATCATCAATGAGCCAAAAATCTCTACTTATTGTTTAGCTGGGCAAAACTTTAATGAGAGTTTCCAAGTTTTTCCTAAAAGCTACACAGGAATTTATGATTTGTATAGCATTATTATCACCCACTCTTCAAGCGTTGACTGTTGAAAATAAAGGAGATAACTCACAGGAAAGCCTGAATTCATCACGCTGTGATGAATGTTTTGAGATTTTCAAATCAAAGCGTTTCACTTCGATTCAACTCAACTTCAACTTCAGACTTTTAGCTACCGGTTTGCTGGCACACCTCACCCCTGTTCCTTACAGGCTTGGGCATTCCTGAGTGGGGAATGATGCCCAGACAGCCTCAGCTGATGGGTAAACAGGGGGGTCCTGTGCCACTGGGGACATCCGAGGGTGTCAGGGACATTGGTGTGAAGCTGGCAGACATGATGGAAGAGTTGCAGGAGCCCACACTCCTCCAGAGCAGCGGCTGAGGGCAGCAGGCTCTCCTAAGGCATCAGAAATGGCACCAGGGACCTGTGCTTAGACAACTGAAATAAGCCCTTAAATGGCCTGATCCATTCCTTCTCGCTTATTTGTCAAGGGATATAAAGCACCCCCCGAAATGCGGCTGAATAGCTGGAACACAGACAAAAAGCTATTTAATTTTACAGATAATAGCAGACTGCACTTGCAGTTATCCAATGTGTACCAAAGAGGCGTATTTCTGTATACAGAGGTGGCTTCTGTGGGCAGAGGCACGTTTTATACCGAGCATTTGGGTACTTCGCTTGCGAAACATGGTTGTTTCTGGTTCCCTACTGACCCTCTAAGGACTTTTTTTTTGATTTTACGAAAGCACCCATTTAATCTCTCTCTCCTTCTTTCCTTTTAGCTGTGGTCAGTGCCATTCCGGTGCCAACACTAGAAAGTGCCCAGTACCCCGGGATCCTGCCGTCCCCGACCTGCGGATACCCGCACCCGCAGTTCACCCTTCGGCCGGTGCCGTTCCCGACCCTCTCTGTGGACAGGACCTTTGGAGCAGGAAGAAGTCAGTACAGTGCTTTTCTTCTGCTCTTCGCTATTAAAGTGCTTGGAAATAGGTTGCTTTGTATCATTGGGATGTATAAGTTCTAGCCAATGCAAATCATGCTGCCCTGCTTTTTGGGAGCCAGGGTAAGTCCGGTCTGGGTAGCAGCAACTGGCCATGGGCTGCCTCTTCTCCAGCAGCAGCTCCAGTTGGAATTTCCAATCTTTACTGAACACCTTAAAGGTTAAAAGTCACTGCATCTCTAATTCATTCTTGTCTTTTCTGCAGGTCTGTCAGTCATTTCACTGTTCTTTCATTTCCTTTGCTTTATTCATAAGGATATTCCCAGAAAAATGCAGGCTTCACGAGCTCTTCTTCATCCCAAGGCAGAATCTAGTATCATCACGCATTAAATTCATCCATGATAGCACTTACACGACCTCTCCACACAGTGTCTTCCCGGGCTTAGCTGCCCTCACTGCTACGAACATTTTCTTTAATATCTAACTTGCTAAAATTTAAGCCAATTGTTTCTTGTTTCGCTTATAGCAGGCATAGAGAACAGTTTATTTTCTTCTTTTTGCAGATCCCTGTATACATTTGAATAGTGTTATCCTGTCTCACCTCGTCTCTTTTCTAGAGCGAGCTCTATATTCATATTTGCTCCTCTGCAGTAATAGATTTGTGGCTCGTGTGTTCCCATAACTGTTCTTCACCTTCTCATGGTCTGGGGAAAGTGCACGCACGCAGCGCGAGCCCCCGGCCTCACCTTCACAACTTACTTGTAAGCCTCTTCCCCACCGGCAGCCATCTGTTCTTTGTTCAAGCCTAACGAGCGTGCTCTGGCACATTAATTACAGTTGGAGGGCTCATATTTTCTTATACTTCTCCCTTAACTCTACTGCATATCAAGTCTGAGTTATTGACAGATGAATGTCAATCTGTTACACGTTTTTTTCACATCACAGAGAGTCTGTGCTGCTGGTCCATGGGGAACTCATCTTGAAATGACTGATTTTTCCTGTTTGATTGTTGCTTTCAGTCAGTTCAGACAGGTCCTTGGGGGCCGGTGATTGAAATCCAGTGGTGGGATTGTAGGTAAAAGGTGGGTTCTGGTGTCCTAGTCATCACCCTAATGCCATTCCCCCTCTCTTCAGCGTGGTTGCTGAGGCCCTTTCAAAGCTAGACGGCAATTTCCCCTGGAGGGCCTCGCTGGCATAATCAGGTTTTGATCTGCTGCTTAAATTAATACCAAATCCACCACAAATGCAATGCACAGAAACAAAGTAGATTCAGTTTCTTGCTTGGCACACACTGAATGTTGGGGGGAAAAAAAAATAAAAGTAACTACCCCCTGCCTGATCATGGAGACGGAAGAAGAAAAATTTGAAGACTGAATTGTTTGCTCAGCCATCATCATCTCGGCTTGCTCGTAAAGGACCTGAGCATCTTCAGTCCTCAGATCCAAAGTCTAGCTGTGAAAGTGAGGGAGGTTTCCCTAGTTCTGCTGATGCCTCAGGGTTGCAGGCAGCTCAGCTGGTAAATACCATACGGAGTGCTGGCAGGGACACGATTGCTGAGGGATCGGTTAGGCACAACCCCCAAAATCACACATGCCTGGTGCATCCAGCTTCTGCCTGGTCCGGCCACTAGATTTACAGGTGTAGTAGTCTGGAGGTGAGATTTTCAAAAAGAGGAATGTCTTTGAGATCCTGTTGGATCCAGTGGCTGTTCCTGCGGGAAGGTCTGTATAGAAAGGTCTGGGTTTGCCCAAGTCTTTCAAGTGCAGCATGCTTGCGAGCTGAACAGATGATTGCTAATACACAAAAGTTTTCTGCAAGAAGCTCGATTACAAAACAGCTTTAATTATTCAGAAGACCTGATGGGCCTTGGAAAAGCTCAAGCAGTGAAGACTTCAGATAATTTAGGCAATTTCCCATTAAATAATTCAAAAGCAGTGGACATAGGCTTGTTTGGATAACGGCTAGTTTCAGATTATTGAGGGCTGGGTAATGAAGACTCTGTGGTATTTCGAGAATTATCTAAGCCCGTTACAATGTGCAATGACAACCTGTTACAGCCATTGCAGTTTTGCTCTCTAGCAAAGGCTATTGACTTCCAAAGCTCCCAGATCATACAGAATACCTCCAAATGACATATTCTCTTCCTTCGCTGTGCCTTACATTTTCACCGCCACGGCAATGAAGCGGAGCCGCAGACAAGGACGTGGAAATAGTGTTTGTTTTCTAGTGACACTTGACACCGTCACAACCAGCCAAGCGGTTCTCTAGGTTTATATAATGGCAGTGTTCATTACTTTTCAGTCCGAGGAGGGATGAAGGGATAGAAAAAGTACATTTCTAATATGATGCCTGAAGCTTTTCTCAGCACCGGTGCTGTTGCTGCCGAATGCTGGCGCTGGCGATGTCAGCCCATCTGGGGGAGCAGTCAATCTCCAGCGCATCCGACTGAAAAGCAGCTGCTTCGTTTGTGGCTCACCTCCCACTGCCTCACTGACCACCTCGCTGCAGCAGAGAATGGGGATAGATCAACAAAATTACTCTAACACTTTGAGTTTATTTCTTTTTTGTCTGTTTTCTTAATATGATCATGCAGTTGAGAGCAACTAGCAGTTAAAGAGACTGTAGAGATGATACATAAAGCTTTTTCGTGTGTTTTACCCCTCAGTGAAAAATTCACTTGACGCTTGACCAATTGCAGCTGTGTCTGAAAAAGAAATACCCAGCGATAACTCCTCCGAGACAGAGCCTACCTGCGGTACTGCATGACCGAGCACCCTATTGATCAAGATGTAGCAATCCCTGAATAAATCATATGCCATGCCATTAGCAAGGGTGTTGCTCTGCATCCTGCCGTACAGACAATGCTCGAACACCTTCCTCTGTTTCTGAAGGCCTTTTTCATTGACCCGAAGATTCGAGTGCTGCAACTTATCTTTAGGACAAATGTTCTACTGAAGAGGAAACTAAAGAAAATGGAAAGGAGTGTCAGGCCCCAGCCAGAGCTGGGGCAAGCTGTCTTGCCTGTTTAATTACTGCTGATGACACTACTAGCCATAAAATACAATTGCTAAATATCATTTTTTTCCAGACAGAAAACATGTCTGAGCCGTAATAAAGTGACTGTTGTCTGGTCAGCAATCCTTCCCATGGTTTGCCGCCTTCTTCAGTCTCCTGCAGAGCTCCATCGCACCCGCTGCTTACAATTTTATCAAGACAGGTAGGGGAAGATGGTGACATGCCTAGTTTGCCATGTGTTACAGAAGGAAGAAGATGTTCTTTTTCTTCCTCTGCCGCAGGTACTGGAGATGCTGAGCCATCACGGTCTCCAGCAGGGAAAGAAGAGAGCTGGAGGAAACCATCTCCCACTTGGGAGGTACTGGGGTGGCCCCATCCCCATCCTGCCCCATCCCCATCCACGTGCTGGTCAGCAGAAACAGATTGTGTTCTGGCCCCATCCTGATCGCACTTCTACAGGAGGCAGAGTACTTTTCTTCAGGCTAATCGTAAAGATGACAACTGGTCTAACAGCACCATTTTTAGAGGGAGCCATTCATCAGTGTATCGCCCTAATAATCCACATAATGAAAACTTGGAGATGTTCAGAAAATATGTTTTTTTAAAAATAAAGATACATTATTTTCTAGTATTAAAAAGAAAGATGGAAAATAGTGTAAACCAGAACAATAAAACAACAATTATATTAATAGCTTGAGACAGCCATAGAAAAGTATTATGGAATGGAGATAACTTTACCTACATTAATCTGTTAAAGTGAGGTGCACTAAAGCAAATATTTCCTGAGCACATTTCCTCTTGGAGCTGGCTTTCTGGCTGTGAACAGTCAGCTCTGCAGCGAGCCCATCCAGCTGGGAAGCTTAAAACCCTTCTACCATAGTAGCTGCGTTCTGGACTTAGTGGAAATGGTCATTTTTATTCAACGGTCCAGTTTGGTTTCAGCAGGGGATGCCACATCTCACAGAAGCGGGATGAGTGCTGTAATGGAGTTGTGGGTAAGGTCCTGTTTAGCGCCTCGCTTTCTTTGTTTTCCTTTGCCAACAGAATCATCAGCAAAGCAATTTATTTTTTTCAGTATGTAATTCTTTGGATGTAACCACATATGATTTAAAAATGCTTCTGCCATGTTCCCGTGATTCAGGTTTAGATTAGCAATTTTTTAAAAGTATTTCTCAAAAGTATTCTTTGGGACATACCTAAAATTGCACGAGTAGTAACCTGACAATAGATGCATTAAAAAAATATTGCTGCTTGTGCTACGATAACATCCAGAGATCCCAACAGGAACGAGGCCCTGGTTTGTCAGCATTAAAGAGGTATATAGTCTTGGTCACGTGACATTTATAACCTGTATAAGTTAAAAAATACACAGAAAGTCATTAGCAGATATGGAATAAAGTTCAGTCATTTTAAGTCCCCATCTACCATCACGTACTTTGAATTGTTACTACCTTTTGTGTTCAATCCGTATTGATTTTTCATTACCTCGGACTGTGGCAGAGCCGATAGCTACAAATCCAAGTGGGAGTATTTCCAGTGTTACTTCTGAATAGAAGATATACACTGTAAAAATATGTTCAGAGACCTAAATTCTTTAAACTGGTTAACAGCATTGTACCAACCAACAATTATGCAAAAGCGAAGGGAAGATCAAAAGACTTGGTATCAGATATTTATTCTTCTGCTTGGTGAGCAGTGTCCATGGCTATTGAAGTTCAAAGCAAGCTCATTCTCAGTGTTCCTCACACGTAAAGTGAATGCAAGTAGGGCTTTATGCAAGGCTTCTCCAAAGCAATGAGAGACCCTAATTGGTTTTACTGGGCTTTAGAACAGATCTTCATGTATAGCATAATATTTTCTTTACTGTGGTAAAATATTTTACTAAATTCAAGAGCGAAAGATCACAACTGGAATGCAGCATGGTATTATCTGCTTCATCTTAAAGGTCAATTGGGAGTCTACTTTCTGTAAAAAAAAAAGGTAATAATTGGATTAGTAGAAATAATCAGAATTCTTGGGCACTTTTGTTGAGGTGTATGAAGGCAAATATCTGGCTGCTAGGCAGGGGATTCTTGTAGGTGATGCAGGCAGCAGCAGCGATGTGCTCGTCTTCATCCATCCTTCAAATAAACAATCCATCCTCTCTTCCTGCAGGGACTTGTGTGAATTGCAAATTGATGGTTCTCATTATGTTTGCAAGCGTGCACATCTTATTTTAGAAAAAAGTCTTCTCAAGCATGAAGCACCTTCATTAGGCCACTTACCTTCAATATTTAAATCCCAACTCTAGCTTCTAATTTTAATAGAGTCATCACACCTTTCTCTTCAGTAATAGCTGGAGGAGAACCTGAAGTCTTTTATGTAATAACAGTTATGTAGGTCTCCAGATTTTACAACTAAATCCATAAGATAAAACATACCCATATGCTAAACCAGTAATTTAATACAAAGGCTTTTAATGCAGAGACCGTTACGCTGATGCGAGCTGATAAAGCTGACAAAGCTTTGTTATCTGAGAGCACCACTGCAGAAAATACCAAGAAGGTATTTGATGGCGAGTAGCAGTAAGTGTCTGATTTACTTGTTTCTCCAAGCAGGTCAAGAGCATCCCAAAAGAACTGTCCTTAAGGACACAACGAAAAGCGTTGGGCTGCGTAGGAAGTTCAGACTTTGACAAACATGTTGAAAGACGTTTTGAGGCTAAAAGCATAGACAAAAGGCTTTATTTTTACTTTAAGCGAAGGCCTTGCCAAGGATTTGCTCCAGAAAGCATTGTAACCTCAGATGCATACCTCTGTGAGACTCACATGCTATTTTGCATCTTCCTTGGCTGGGACAGGGTGAAGGGAGAGAAGAGCCCCATGCCCATGGTAGCTTAGAGCAGCAACACGCTGCAACGTACACAGCAACACCTTCTTGAATGTGTGAGCAGTGAGTAAGGGTGGAATGAGCTAAACTATCATCCTGCTCTACCCTGTTACAAATAACCTCAATACCTCTGGCCTCCTTAAGGAGAGTGTTAGTCCTCGGAGAAGAAAACAGAGAGGGGTCTGCTGGGCAAGGAAGGAAATGGAAAAGCAGAGCTTGGGTGATGGCATGATAATGCAAAGAGCCTTGAAGGTGGAACCAAGGAAAATGAGCCACAGTCGGGCAAACTTTTACAAACTGTAGATGATTTTGACCTTGGTCTGATCCTGTAGTTGGGTTCCTATCCGTGGTGTTCAATATTGCCAGGGATGTCTGCGATATTGCCATAGGAACAAACAACGGGGCTGTGGAAATGAGGAGAAATCCTCATTTCCATTTTTCAAAATGGTTTTGCCACTTAGTAGGCTGTAATTACTTATATACTTTGACATTAATTATTATAAAATGCCTTGAGATTTGACTTGGCTGTGTAATTGCATGTTATTTGCACAATGAGTTCTGGTTGTTGCAGCAGGCTTTGAAAGAAACCAGATCCTCTGGAGCATTTTGGGTCCCAATATAATAACTAATTCTGATATCTGTGTGTCAGGAAGGTTGTTTTCTTCAGTAAAAGGTTGAGCTTTTGCTAGTTTTCTGTTTCCTGCCACAAGCTGCATGATTAACGGTTGTGCTGTGAGCCATCCTGGCTGGCATAGATACTGTGGAGACACCAGACAACACCAACACGCTCAAATTAAGTAAGCTCCTGTTGTGATCAGGCTCTTCACTAACCAGTTTGCTTCCTTCCACTGTTCTGCTTGCAAATAATGTCAGGCCTTGTGGGCACTCTCACCAAGGGGAGAACTTTCTCCAGTGCTGCTCCTTGGGGCAGTGGGGCAGGAGCTGGGAGAGGGGCCAGGAGAGGCCACAGACCCGAGCTCTGGGGAAGCCTCAACGGCACTCGTGATGCAGGATTTGGAAAAGAAGATATGAGATGGTGTTTTCAATCCAATTCACTTATTCTCGTCCTGCAATAGGAAGAAAATAGAGGTAGAAGTGGCAGGCTCTTTCCTGTGGCATGGGGAAATGAACTTCTTGCTGCCATCCATAAAGCACCACAGCAGACTTACACTTATCAGTCCCCCTTGTAATTAATTCTTAACTAGTTCAGCTTGTCATGGTAGGCATAGTGGTCAGGAACAGATTTTAAAGTTTTCAAAACTTTGAAGGTGGTTGTTTATTCCAATTACAGTTCCCTTACAAGAGCAAAATAATGTTTTCTTTGGGATTCTTCTTTCTGTCTTTGTTTATTTTCTTAAACTTCTTAAAGTCTGAGTAATGTGGTACAGTATTGTTTACACTGCTGTGTAAACAGCAGCAGTGAGTTTCTCTTCGTGACCAAGAGTCAGTGTTAGGTAAAGAGCAGTGCCATAAATCCGGGCGATGCCACCGGGATGTGTGAGTGTGCATCCCGCCTCTTGTTGTCTTCTATCCCTCTTCCTACGCAGCATCTTCTTCACTGCACACACTCCACAGAAGACGCTCTAATTTTAGACTACAGGATTAGAAGATTTTGCATCTAATAAACCTCAGGAGAACCTTTTTCTGCATTCAAAGTACTGGTGATGTTAGACAACGCTGTGGGCCATACCCATCCTGAAAACTCCTGTACAATCACAATCATATTGTAATTTATAGTTTGGGTACAACATGGGTTTCTAGAGGGCTGTAGAAATAAAGGGCTTTTCTCTTTGTCTCAACCTTTGTTTTCCTTAATACTACATTTCCTTCTGTTTTCTGCCATGGAAAGTCCATGACAGAGGTTGATACTGAAAGCTTCTTTTAAGAAACACTGCAGAATATAGGGAAGCTGCCTTGTATATTAGAAGGTTGACATGGAACATTTCAGTCTCTGAAGAATTGACTTTGAATATAGGCTAATAAAACAGCAACCTACTCCTTTGGCACACTAAATGTTACAACTGTCTCAAGGAAAAACAATATTGGTGATCGGTTATGTGGAAATTAATTAACTCCTTTCTTTGTCTCTAGCTTTTCTCCACTATGACTAGAACAGCACCATTGTGCTGAATATAATGTTTCCATAGTCGTACCTTGTTTCAATCTCCACATGATGTATTTATGTGTTTATTGATTTTTAATATTTAAAACCACATAGAGAGGAAAGATAGAGAGAAGGAGATAAAAATATCATGCTTGGTTTTTGTTTTTTTCTTTAAAGGAAGATGCATTGACTTTCACATGGTACACGGCCGCTCTGAGGGACATCTGGTTTTTAATTTTGATGGAACTGTTTGCACATTTCCTGCACCTTCTTGGAGGGTGGAGGCTAATGCTGTCCCTTCTGCTGAAAATGACCATAAAAGTAGGAAATGGGACATAAAAACCACATCAATGATAGTTCTTTGTTTTTTCTTTTTTTTTTTTTTTGACTCTTCTCTTGCAGCTGTGAGCGAAGGACCAGCACCACAGCAGCCGTCCTTGCTACCGCAGACGCAGCCTGAGCACTCCAACAACGAGGACGCCCCGAGCAGAACCATCCCCACCGCCTGCGTCCGCCCTACACACCCTCTCCGCAGCTTTGCCAACCCCTTGCTACCTCCGCCCATGAGTGCAATAGAACCGAAAGTCCCTTACACACCACTTCTGTCTCAAACAGGTAAGAGTGATGGGGGAAAAGTCTCCGGTACCGCTCATCTGAACCACTGACTTTCAATTCAGGAAAAAATAGAGAGCACAAGACTGTCCCATACCTTGAAGAAATATCTGTAAGTTGTGGCAGAATGGAAAGTGGATATGTACAATTTTATGATCATAATCTAGTATTTCATTCTGACAATCTGGAATAAAAACTCAGGACAAGGCAATAGCTTAAAATCAGAGTTAACAAGTAAGTGATAAAAATGAATTAGATGCGATGCCAAATTAATCACTTGGTCTTGTTTCCAGTCTCCTGTTATGCTACAGTAACTTGAACGAGTGCCAAATGCTTGACTCTTGTTTCAAGGCTTGCCTGTTCAATAATGAAAGGACCATTTATGTATGCTGGAGAAGAACTGACTGCAGTCCACTCCAGTGTGCAACCTACTTAAAAATTAAATAGCAAGCGTGCAAGGAACAGAAAGAAAATTATTATTTAAAAAAAACCAAAACAAAACAGGGCTGTAGAATAGTGCCACTGTTGAATGAAGCCGTGGGCTGGTTTCGGGGTTAGATGAAATGGCTGCGTATGGCTGTAGTGAAGCATCCGTTCCTGGGTGGGGGGCATGGCAGCGTGGGGCACGGCAGAGCAAGAGGGAGCGGTGCCTCTCCAGCTCATTCCTGGGTTTGTTTCCAGAGCAGCACCATTTCTAGAGAGCTGTTTTAAAACTTCGCCGTTGGATCAAATGAGGACATTTCTATTATATATATATATATGGTATCTGCTTTGTTCGTAAAGTAGGCCCAGTGCTAGAATTGTTCTTCACATGGACTGGTATAATTTGAGTAACAACATTTGCCTTCGTGACCCTAACTACTAGAGCTATTAAGGAAAAAAAAAGGGGGGGGGTTGCAGGCTGGTATCTCATTTTAACTGTTTGCCCTACTCCTTCAGCTTGGATAATCTCTAGTTTGGCTCAGACAACCTTTGAGATTTCAGCTTTACTCTTTTCTATTCTAATGCTGCTCTCCGAGCATAGCTTTCTTGCCATACAGCATATGTTAGGTCGATGTTTGCAACAAGAAAGCTACCAAAACATCTCTGCATTTTTACTAGAAACACCTGCTATCCATCAGCAAGTAATCCAGTTTCTGACAGCGGACAGAAGTACATAAATCCTTATTTGTTGGAGAACTGCTTTTGCCAAGTAGTGCTGGTGAATTATTTTTTATATATAACAGAGTCCATTCATCTTTATGCAGTACTGCATTTTACTTTATGAGGATCCAATTCTACTTGTCTTACTCTAGTGAGTAAGCCTGGTTACCTCGAAAGGACTGTTTGTTCTCTAAGGCAATCAGAGTTTATATTTTAACCATTATAATTAGCAGGCGTGGTAAAGAGAGAGGAGGTCGGGGCATGTTACTTATCTTCATAAAGAACCCCATCATCCTGAAAAATAAAATTGCCTTTTTTTGAGTAAGTAATCTCACGTAAGCGGATACAATGTTTCCTACAAACAACATGCAGAACTTTGTTGCTAGGCAAAATTAAGACTTGAAAGTTGATGGCAATAATCTGCCATAAAGCAATGGAAATAAATAAAGCAAATGCTAAAGCAATGAAAAAATCTGTTTTTCTGGATTCTGTCACATAGACGAAAACGTGTTGCTGGGTTATATATGGCATTCAAACTATTGTACTCACTGTTATGCTGAAACCACAATTTTTACTTTTTAGAATTGTGTATAACTTCATTTCTGATCTGCCTCGGGCTATTTTGCGGTGTTGGGGGCTATTTATTTCTCTCTATGTATGGTTTCTCTTGCTTTTCTCAAGGTACTTGTCCTCAGAGTCATTAGCCAGACTGATGTTGTTTCCTTTACCAGTTTCTTGTAGAAAGGTTTCCTTTGTAAATGTTAACTTCTATTTGTGCCTCGGGGCAGTGGGGTGTGCAGAACTGATCCTGGTCCTGCACATGATCCCTCAAAACTAGGTTGCTCTTTCAGTACCCACTCCTGAATCCCATTCCTCTGGAACTCTTCTTTTCACTTAAAATGGGAGTGGAGAGAGAAAGCATTGAAAAAGAGATGTTGAGAAAGAGCACTTTGTTTCACCAGCAATTTTGAGTATTTAATACTAGCCATTAGCATGATGATGGGATCATAGAATGGTTTGGGTTGGAAGGGATCTTAAAGATCATCTAGTTCCAAGCCCCCTGCCATGGGCAGGGACACCTTCCACTAGACCAGGTTGCTCAAAGCCCCGTCCAACCTGGCCTCGAACACTGCCAGGGATGGGGCAGCCACAGCTTCTCTGGGCAACCTGTTCCAGTGCCTCACCACCCTCACAGTGAAGGATTTCTTCCTTATATCTAATCTAGACCGACCTTCTTTCAGTTTAAAGCCATTACCCCTTGTCCTATCACTACATGCCCTTGGAAAAAGTCCCTCTCCAGCTTTCCTGTAGGCCCCTTCAGGTACTGGAAGGCTGCTATAAGGTCTCCCCGGAGCCTTCTCTTCTCCAGGCTGAACATATATGGCTGATATCTCAGCCATTGTTAGGTACCCATGAAAGGGAAATTTTGAAGATACTTGTGACTTTACGAAGCTTGTGATGTATTTGTCTATTTGAGCAAAGCTCCTAGAAAAGATGACTGACACGTCCCTGCACAGTCGCTCCTCCCTAGTCCCCACTGGCAGAGCAAAAGTGGCCGAGCTCTCTGCAGGCCAGCTGAGCAAATTCCCTTATGGACCGCGTCTGCTAATTATACCCCACTTACGGACATCTCAGGTTTAAAAGGCTCTTAGGAAATTCCCATGTTGGAATAACTGTTACTTTCCTTAACCAGCTAGATAGAATTAATTAAATTTTCATTACATTTTTCTTAAACTCAAGACATTTTTACATATCCTCCGTAATAAAGTAATAGCACAATAAGTAATGGACTCATCATCACTTAAACCAATTAAACTACTCTTTGCTTTGCTCTCCTATTTTTTAAATGCATGTCAATCAGGTGTCTTATCCCTTCAGACAATACATAACTCTAATGGAACAATCCTGCAGAATTCAGAAGGGGAGAAAGCAACAGAGAACTGCAGAGATTGATCCAGAGATTTCCAGCAAAGACTTTAAAAAGCAGGAACGTGAAGTTAAGTGGACCTTTCCCTTGAAATCCCTTCACTGCTGGTTTGCAGACTCTCCTCCGTCTAGCCCTATGAGTTTTACATCTCCTTTTATAGAGTAGCTTGTATGGAAATGCCAGGCAGTGGTGTCCTCTGGTCCTCAACCATCCCCACCGCCTGCCCCACAGCCAACTGCCTGCTGAAGCTCCAGATGTATTTGTATATTGAGATTATAGTCCTGGAGCTGGTGTCTAACACTTGCCCTCATACAACATTAGTATTGAAATTAATTTTTGGATCCTGCCCAGAGGATAGATGAGTACAGGGCTTTTTCTTGGCTTTGATTGACCTGATGCTAAAAGGAGGTATCTCCTCCAATATTTTATCTGTTCAGTATATCTCTGTAGTGGCATTATAATTAGCTGTTAAACTCTATCATATGGTTCATAAAAAAGACATACAGAGATCATTATTCAGTTGCGGGGGATTTTGCCATGAGGATATGAATAAATATTTAAAAGGCTGTGCTCCTGGTTTTGGGTCATGACATCAGCCTAATCCAGAGCTAAAATCTGCCATTTTTCTTCTTTTTTTTTTTTCCTTTTTATTTTGCTTGAGCCCAGTAAATCTGAACTCTTCACATTAAGCCCTTCCCATTGATGTTTTATAGGAGATCTCACCTTTTCATCACTGCTTTGTGATCGAGCACTTGAGGTTCCTAATACTTATTCTGAAGGCGTGAGAATCGCTCCATGGTATTTCCAGTCCCCACTGTGGCTGCACTTGCTCCTCTTTGCAAATCATACACATAGGCATATAAGTGATTTGACTTAGTCCCCTTTCAGGTTAAATAGAAAATGTTTGATGGAGTGTTGAGCTTATTGCATTATAGATCTGACATAAATTCCACAAATGGACAGGAAGGATTTTTTTTTTTCCCCTCACAAATGAAAATTCCCTTTAGGTCTTGATGATCAGCTGCATTTTAAATGAACCTGAATTAGGAGGTCATTTTTCTTCTGCAGAAGCAAGCGTGAGGTGACAGAAAATACCGCCTGTGAAGTGGTGGTTTTCATATTGTGTCACAGTTCTAAAACTTCAGCCTTTTCAGGCTCCCGTATCTTTTGTGAGACTGTAAAAATGCTGCATTTTTTCTGTCGCTACTCCACCAAAAAAGTGTAGTTGGAAATCTAAATTGTCGTCCCCTCGGTCTTCCTGGAATCACTCAGTGATACCCCAGAGTTAAAAACCACTTTATTGTACAGCAATATTGAGCTCGATTTTCCTTCCTCCTGCTCAGCGCTAGGGTATGCCCCAAACTGGCTGTGGGCTCGAGTGCAGGGGAAGGGTTGCACTGCAGATGAACTGCACAAGATTTATTTCTTTGCCGCTTTGGAAAAAAATCCTGTCTTTTCGATGTCAGGTGGCTTGGGGAGTAAAAGTGAAGAATGAGGTGAAGAAATCTGGCAGTAAACATCCCTGTGTAAAAAGCAGCAGCTGGATATTGCCTGGACATTAGTACAAATCCTTCCCATATCCAGGCTGGCCCAGACACTGTTTTCATTACCAAATGGGATAAGAAAGCCTGATAAGAAAATGAGCTCCATGAGGTGTTTTTTGTGCTGCCTTTTTTTTTTTTTTCCCCCTATAGCTATTGTAAGAAAAGAACCAGAAAAACAAGATAAGAGCAAAGGTTCACAAAGCCAGTGTTAAAACCATGAGCTAACGGTCAAGTAAATAAGGGATGAAATCAAGAAGAAAAAAGGGTATATTGGTATTAAGCAGTGAATCCTGGGCCATAATGCTCTCAAGTAGCAAGGCTTTGGGGCCACAGTAGATGCTGAAATTACAGCGATCCTTAAAAGAGTGAATATAGAAAGAGTATTGAAAGAATTTTTCAGTCGTGCTGAAAATAGACTGCTCCTCACAGGAGCATTGGTAAAATCATTGTTACACAAGTATCTTGAATATCGGGTCTCAGGTGGAGCATTTAGAGGTGGAAATTCCAAGAACAAAACTTTTGGCTGCAAATTAGGCAAATTCTGGAGACATGAATTTAGAACTCTCTGGTGCTCAATTTATGCATTTAATTGCTATCCATTTTTTAGAGTGTTTAATCCCCTCTCATACAAAGTGGGGAGTTAATTTGTGAGTGCATTTATTCTGAACAATCAATTAGCTCTAATTAATTAGCTATACAACCAAATTCTGGGTCCTTTTTTTTTTTTTCTTGGAAGTTTACCATTCACAATAAAAAAATGCCAGTGCCAATATGAAACGCAAATGAAAACCTATTGCTTCTAATTTGAATTCAGCCATTGAATTGAAAGGCAACTAAGAACTCTTTTGTTAATAGGGCATAAAAATCTTTCTGTCGTAGGGGTTTTTTTTCTTATTTTAACGATGGGTGTAAATGAGATTATGGACTTCTTTTATCATAGTCTACAAGCAAGGTCTATAAATTCACTGAAAATATGGAAATGATTCATTCTTGAACCTTTTATTCTGAAATCCTAGCTTTTTGCACTGGTAACTTGCAGATTCAAAGGCAAATTATTCTTTTATTTCATAAGCCTTTACCTGCCCCCCCCCCCCTTCAATTTTGAAATGTTTTTTTCTTCCACGTTTCTTTTTATGAAAACAAGCTTTCCTCACTCATCTGGGAGATACATTGACACAGAAGTGTCATGAAAGGGTCAGTCCTGTCTATTAGAGAAACCTGGCCCCGGTCCAGCAAGGTTCAATTCGCCTGCAGATAACTTGAGACACCCGAGTCGTCTCAGCAAAATCCACGGGACTACTGGAAGGTGTAAAGTGAAGTGTGGATTTAGGTGCTTGTCTGGATACATGAACCGATTCCCTTTTGATATAAATGATCTATTTCAATACAAGGCAGCAGTCAAATCATTAAAAATATTTATCTGGCTAATTATACTGTAAATCCATAGAAAGATTTAATGATGGGCCGTTCCATCTTCCTGTGTTTCATAAGCAGAGAAGTAAAACTTTTTCCACTGCGTGTACAATTTCTCCATATTAATTTGGGACTGTGTGTGTTATCACTGAGCAGTTGCAGCCAACGAGTCACTTTTGCCCTAATACTTATTTATCCCACATAGTATTTCCAGCAAATAGATTAAAAACATGAAGAGCAGCTGCGAAGAGAGAGACCAAATCTCTCTCATGTTTCCACATACTTGAGCAGTCTGTGTTGTTTTTGTCTCGAAGTGTCCTTTCCAAGCTCACTGTTTCTATACCTATTTTGAAGCCGTAGCACGTAAAAATGTGTGAAGTTCATCAGTGCTATTTCAAAAGCCTCCCCAATAGGCAGTCCCAGTGCTTGCTTGGTACCGTGTTCTGGAGAGTGATTAAATGACCTCTTTCTCTTTTGTGTTTTCTTTTTACTTTATTTCTCCTACTATCTAATATTTCTAAATTGAACTTTGCCTTTTTCTAGAACAATTTCCTTTGCGGAATGAGCCAAGCCTCCATTGATTATCGCTTCAAAAATCATTTTTAGAAACTGAAACTGAAAATATTTTTTCATTTAGAAAATGAAAAATATTTTTCCCACCTGTAATGTAAAACAGCTGAGTCTTCAAATAATATTTTTCATATAGTTACATATTCTGTTCCCCTCAGAGGCACCGTCTTACTTAAACAGGAACATCCTGCCACAAGTAAGCTCACTTCTATATGTTATTCTCATCTTTATGTTTCAACTTTTAAGTCATTTAAACTGATGCTGTTTTTACAGGTGGAAATGTCAAATAACCTGTAAGTGGCATTTGATCCTTTTGTGATTTTCTGTTGTACTTTTATGAGAAAATTACCTCTTCAGACTGCAAGGTAAGCAGTATACCCCACCAGCTTTGATTACTTAGTAGGGAAAACATCTGGCTTTGCATCGCTATACAGCCCTCCTTCCCCACGCTTGAAGTTAAGGCTGCCAGTCTCCTTACTGTCAGAAGCATCTGGGACAGACGAAATTCTTAAATAATTTTAATTTTCCAGATTGATTGCTTTCAGTTTTGCAAGCTGTGACATATCTCTGTGGGAGCATCCTTGCAGATTCCCCCGTGCCTGCAGATCTTCGTTACTAGAAGCAGCTCTAGTTAATGACACGGATAGTGTTTGTCTTTTGTCCTGTTGGATAGAAAAAAATGTGGAAAAGGTGTGAGATGCAGGGCCAGAAAAGATTATCCTCATTTAGTTACAAGTCTGACATTACCTTCTGATTTCTGCAGCTTATTTTGACTTTTATAGTCTCATTATAGAGGATTCATCTTGGTACTCTTCATCCTCCAAGAATCTTCTCAGTTCTTATGAAGACAAAGGCTTGTTTGCACCCCAGTAGGTAGATCAATTTTCAGCTGCTTCTTCAGACCAGGTGATCTTCAACTGCAGATCTTCAACTTCACATCTTTGATGCATGCCCTGTCTGTTGGGCTATTGAATATAAGAATATATCTGTATCCCCAGTTTGGAAATTTTCTATTTAAATTTCCAAATCGGTTTTATGAGACATGCCCGCAAATACATTGCCTGATCCAAAATACTTTTTGCTTTGTTGAAAATCCTAAACCAACAACAAAAAAATCAGCTTGAGATTAATCAAATACTGAACAGAGCATTTTGTCCAACTCTGGAATCAGTAGACTAAAATGGCTGCAGGTTAAAAACTGGAACCAGTAGCCCATATACAGCACAACGCATCTTACTGCAAAATCCTCTTTTCAGAGTTTCTCCGGTGTCCTGTCTGCTGTCAGACATTGTATTTGATGATGGTTGTACGTGTTTACCGAGAGCAGAATATTAGGTTTTAAAAATGCTAGATGTCCTTTCTATTACTGTGGTCACTATCTGATGTTTTAGTCTAGATACGTCCTTCCTAAGCCCAACTGCCAGTGATCTCTGTGAAGAACACGTTGGCATTGCGAGCTTGATCCACATCTCGCTGAGGTTAATGGAAAGACTCTCACTGCCTTTGAGTTTTGCATTACCACCTGGCGAAACCAAATTCCCGCAATCTTTCTGAGAAGCGCGGGATTCACAGGCAAAGCTGATTCTATCACATTCTCTGTTCCATATCGTATAGACTCTTCCTCTGTGTCACTGGCAGTTAGTAAACCCCTCTCAACACTTTGTACAGTTCATTTTTTACTGCGTGCCAGTCCTCAGGCTTGTACAGAGCTTTCCAGACAGGATCTTCCCGATGCTTTGTAAAACGGCATTGCTATTTACCTTGCTTCTGCCAAACGTTGCTTCCCTCACACATCCAAAGATTGTAGTTGACTTCTCTGAGGCACATACCCACTTGTAGGCTTGAAATCAGAAGCGTCCAGGCTTTTCTCTTCCCTGGTTTCCTTCTGTTAGACCCAACAGGATTTATGGCAAAACTTCCCGTTCCTTCTTCTCCGAGATATGACTCATTCCTAGCTAATTTTAGACTTCTGATGAATAGGTGTCTGCTCTGTGCCAGTCACATAAGCTCACTGTGCAGCCAAAGGAGAGAGAGAGGATCTCCTGAAAGACAATTCGCCCAACCTCTCCGCAGACTTTGGAAGGTGCTTCTTTCCATAGATTACCGAGGGAGATGAAAGAACCAGCAGAGACTCATCCCTCACTTTTAAACAGCTGAAGCGATGTGAAATTCAGCTGAAGGGATGTGAAACACGGTCTCGCCTCCTTGCTGTGAAAGTCTGAAAGTTTGGCTGAGCAGCAGATAGGCAGAAAGGTTCGTGCAGTTCTCTTCGTGTTACTCCAGCTCCAGCTGTATTTCCAAGCTTTTGCTAGTAAATAGGTTTCATAATCACACACGTATTGTATATATCAAAATATTAAGAATCGGTCCTAGATCCGGATCTTGAGGAATTCCACTGGTAGCCGCCTTCTACTCCAGTATTCTCCATTGAGCATGATTTCTTGCCGTCTCACCATAAACTAGCTCCTTTCAATTTTTGCATTCATCTTCAGTTTCTCCACTTTAACTCTTTTTTTCCATGTCACTGTTTTGCATCGTCACCCAGAATGCCTGTAACGCATGAACCACACAAGAATTTTTGGTCTTCAAGTTTGATACAGACCCTAGATCCATTGAGTGCTAACATAGCGTTTTTTGACACTTTCTGAGTTTCCAGCTCACCGTGCTCCCTGCTGCCAGGGCCTGGCCTTTGGAAACCCTACAACGTGAACAGCAGAAACCCTGAGCCCTCTCCCTGGAATGAGTTGTTCTTACCTGGCTGAGTACGTCATCTCACGTTCCCATTTGACAGATCTCAAAATAAAATAACGCCAAGTAGCTCTCCCAAAGTATTGCTATCAAGAGGATGGATGCTATATTGGTTTTACTTGGTGTCCATCATGATAACATATGGCCTGATACGCACAAATGCATGTAGATTTAGAAAACTGCTTCTTTTTGACTTGACGCAGGATTGCACTGATGTGCAGTGCTCCTGAAATACCGAGGATGATACTGCAGTGAGTTCAGTACGGGCCTCGGAGAGGCGGTGGTAGCTGGGGTTTGCACCTGGTAGCCATATATCATCTAGCTAATGAGCCGATGAAGTGCTTAATAACCCTGCTGAGAAAAGGCAACTTTTAAACAGTACATCCATGCTGGGGCTGCTCAGAGTTACACCTGATCGGTATTGGCATCTTCTGCCTCTTGCGGCCCCAAGTTCCAAGGTTTCCTCTTTTTTACTTGTGAGACTCCCGCTGAGTTGGAGAACATTAGAAACCAAAGTGATTTTAATTTAATTAGCTACTCTTTTGCATAAATTAGTTTACTTAGCACGTCAAGCTTCTGCGTCCAGAATTCTCTTTGAGAGGCCTGCTTGGTCTTTTTAACGTCCTTTGGGGAAAGAGGGCTCAACTGTTGTACTAATTACGTATTACAGGCATTACCTTGGAAAACGGTCACCGCTGTAAAACATTTGCTGAAGAACTTGAAATATGCAGCTATGCATAAGGAAAATTTTCTCAGCTTCATTTTAGTTATGAGCATTACGATTTGCCTGTCGCTTTTTGTGAGCTAAAGGGCAAAAATATGCACAAACTGAACTTACTAATCATCATTATGGCTTCTCATTAACAATATCCAGGAGGGAACATCTGTCTTTGTGCAGAAAAGTGGGTCTTTAAGTCCAATTACTACAATTAATGAGTTACATATGAGAAACATGATTTTTACCACGAGATTTAGAGGATTACAATAGCAACATGCTCTGCATTGCACATGAGCTCCTCACCACCACAGCAAATATTTACTTCGCCACCGGCCCATGAAAATCAAACAAGTCGCAATGCGAAGTCACTTGTATAAAAAAAGCCTATTTGGGTCCATTATCTAACCAATGAACAGCATGGATGCAATTTTCTGCGGTGGCTGTATCTTATTATTTATTCTCCATGCCACAGTGATATCCCAGGACGCAATCCAGATTCCCTGTGACAGGAATCGGATAAATCTCTCTTTAGCAGGGCACGTGAGCGCTACTAGAACAGAGGTACCACCACAGCTGCCAGCTGCAGGGGCCGCAGCTGCAGTTTACTTCTCTGCTGAGCGCTGCAGGTATTTTCAAATAGGGGGAAAAAACCGTTGAGACGCTACAGTCTGTGCGCCAGGCAGCTTAGAGTTAATTTGCCTGCGGTGGCAGCTTCGTCACTTTGCTTTTTAGGATCAGGCTCTTGCGTTTCTCAGTGTGTAGCTGCTGGGTGCAGGTTTCGAGTGTCAGTGTGTGCGTATCCCCCCCCCCCCGCCGCTTCTTTGGAAATAAGCTTTTTTTATTAAGAAATGGAAGTGAAAAACATTTCCTTTTTTTAAAAACTGATTTGAATGTGCAGCACTTAGAAGATTGAATCTTTGGGGATCGCTGTATCTTCTACTCTTACTCTAAGATACAGGGAAGTTTGAAGGCCCAGTAGTTATTAAAGAAGTCTTTTATCTATTAAACTGGAGGTGGAAGAGTAAGCGTATCTTTCTGGCGATCTCTTTTAGCTTGTATTGAGCTTTCACACGTTCATAGCTTCAGCTAAACGGGAGTTATCTGCGATTCTCAGCCTTACAGAGAGGGTGTTTGTGAGTCTCTCCCTCTCTGCCCCCGTCTTGTAGCTCTTTACTGGAACTTTTAATGAACAGGCTGTTGGCAACTGGATGTCGGGAGGGATTTTGTTTTCTCTTCTGCTCCATTGTGTTTTGTCTGCCTTAAACTAATTAAAAATATAAACGCAATTCTTTGAAATACCGGAAAATTAATCTGCAACTCTTGTCTCCTGGCTACTCGCTGGAGCTGTAAGGATGCGGAGAGCTGTCATGACTGCAATGATTTGGTGGGATTTGGGGAGCAAGAGCCGTGGCTGCTCCAGCTGCAGCAGCTGCCTGCCTTCCTACGCTGGCGTTATTCTCCAGGCAGTGCCGCTCCGGGCTCAGGAGCATTGCTTTCATGATATGTTAATGATCAATAAGAAAAGAGAGGTAATCAGGTGGGAATCTAAAGATGAAGAAAACAAATAGGTGTTTAAAGTTAAGATTCATAAAAAGACGGTTTGGTTTTGCATGGAAACTGGGTGGGTTTCTGATCTGAGACGTGGATTTTGGAGTGAGCCTGTGTGCGTCCCGTGTGGATGGAGACATCTCCCATGCTCCTGGTCCCTGCGTCTCAGCTCCAGAGCCACAGGCATCCTCATACAAACCTGTCCTGTGGCTCGTCCTTGGGACACCCCTTCCTCTATGCACATTTTATGGCTGGAGTGTCTCAAGACCTATTTTTCTCTTTCTGGGTCCAATTCTGATGCAATGTCCGGTAGCCTGTTTGACTTGCTGAGGCTGATGCCTTTTAATACCTCTACTAAGCACAATCAGCTACTAAAGCGATGGCTGTTGTTACCATCATTATTACGGTACACATTTTCTTAATAGAAAAAAAGGCAGGGAACTTGCTGAAGGTCATAGTGGAGGAAAGACATAGAAAAAAGCTATTTATTTATGATTTGTCTTCTTTATTTCAACAGGAGTCAAATGAGCAGAACAAAAATTGTGCCCAAGTCCCATGGGAGACGGAAACTTGCCCTGTGAGACTCCAGAGTCATCCCCTGTGCCAGAGGGGATTTGCTGTTGCCTGGTGGGGAGACTGGGGGGATTTGACATCAGTACGTGATGTCCCCTGCCGAGCTAGTATCAGCCTGAAGTTTGCATATTTAGAGATATGAACACAAAACTTGCCTTAGGGCACGAGTAGGCATCAAAGTGGTTTAATGTCGATAGAGAGAAAGTGGGAAGAATAAATTTTGGGGACCTAGGTGGTTGAAAGAAGTGCCAAGGACCCTCACTGGAATGAGTTTGGCCTTGCGCAGGTGTAGGGATGTTTAAGCCGTAGCTTCAGGGGGAGCAGGATTACTCTGGCAGCAAGAAAGCTTGAAATTGCCGTCCCCATTTTTGGCCTTGAATCTATGATGCATGAGATATACATGATCTCAGTTTGGCTTTGTATGGCAACTTTAAAGCTATCCCAGTGTACTCAGAATAAATGTCTTGTGTGCCTCTGTTTCAGCTGACAGCCCTCGTGTCTCCACAGAGTCCTGCGTAGAGCCAGGCACTTTGTGCTGAGTGGAGGCAGACTGTCCAGGACAAAGTTTCTATACTTTGATGTTTTAAATCATTAAAAGAGACAAAGAATTTTTAATTTCCTCTAGAAGAGAGCTGAGACATCTCAGTTGATGCATCTTTAAAGGGCAGCACTTCAAACAGTGCTGCTGCTGACACCTCTTTTGCCAAGCAGCAGTAGTGCGGCTCGGTGCGGTGGGCAGGAGGAGTTTCAGCAGAGATGCTTAAGAAGGGAAGAAGTCCCTTTCTGTCAAAAAAATAAATCAATTTTGATTTTTTTCCCTCCTTCCAAGCTGGGATAAAAAGTCAGAAACAACTGGTTTTTTGGAGAAAGTTGAAATACAATTTTTATTTTGGCTTGTTCAGTAACCCACCTGGAGGGCTGCTGTCAGCTTGAGGGAGTTAGAAACAAAAATAGACGAGAACCATGGAAATAACTGCCGTTCCCCCAGCCTGACCACTGCTCTCTGCTCTTCGGTCTCACTTTCTCCCTCAAACACAACGTAGGTCTGACAGTTCCCTGCCAGGCAGGGGCCACGGAGCCCAGGTTTTCATTATCTTCCAGGAGTACCGGGTTTGTAGGTATTTTTCCCAGGAAAATCTCAAATTTCCATATGAAAACTTTTGGGTTTGCAGAATAGCATTCTTCACCAAAAAGTAATGACAACAGAAAACTGCAAACCTGCTGCGACTGTGAGTCTGCTTTCGGGAGTGGAGGCCATGAAATATCATTGAAGAGATTTTAGAAAGTGTTTGTGTTGGCTCTGATGCTCCTCCAGGAAGAAGTAGTGTCTGTCTAGGAAGGGGACTGTACGTTTACAACTGAAAACACAAGCGGCAATGGTAAAACCAGCTGCATTTTGCCTATAATCCCCAAATTTCACTGCAATCCCCTTTTCCATACCTACAGGTTCTCAATGTGACTTTTGTTTCTTCTTCCAGGGCCTAACCTCCCCAAGGCTCAGGTTAAAACAGCATCCCTTGGCTTGGCAGGAAAAGCCAGGTCACCTCTGCTGCCCGTCTCGGTGCCCACGGCCCCGGAGGTCGCAGAAGAGGGCCACAAGCAGACGGAGGACTCCGCAAACGTAAGAACCATCTTTCAGAGCCAGCCCTCTTGCAAGCCTTGTCACCATCGAGTTATATTCTCTAATCCTGCACAATTCTCTAATCCTAAACTCAATCTGCACATTAAGTTTTAGATAACGATCTGTCCCTTCTTACCTAAGGTGTAACGCTGGAGCTGATAGCTCTTAGGGAGCTAGCAAAAAGTTCTGGCAGCCGGTAAAATTTCGCTGTTGACTTTAGTGGACTTTGGCGTGTGCGATACAGGGGAGAAGCGAGTGCTTCAATTCTGTGTTAATATTATCCACGGGACAACTTGAACGGCCTCTCCCGAGCGCCCTGAGATACCGGGAGAAGAGAAAGAGGGGGTGAGAAGTGCGATAAGGGAAGAAAATAATTTTGGCAGGAAAAATGAGTATATAGTAAAACCAGATAATGGTGAGAAAAATAACATTGAAGAAGTAGATAAGTGAAACTGAAAAGGTGGTGAAATTAGAATAATCTTTTCACTCCTATTAAGACTTTCTTAGAGAAAGGTCTCATGTGATTCAGAAGACAAAATAGTGCAAAAGAAAAGGAATAAGGAAAAAAAGAAATATAGAATCATAGAATGGTTTGGGTTGGAAGGGACCTCTAAAGGCCATCTAGTCCAACCCCCCTGCAACGAGCAGGGACATCTTCAACTAGATCAGGTTGCTCAGAGCCCCGTCCAACCTGACCTGGAATGTTTCCAGGGATGGGGCATCCACCCCCTCTCTGGGCAACCTGGGCCAGTGCTTCACCACCCTCAGCGTAAAAAATTTCTTCCTTCTATCTAGTCTAAATCTACCCCCCTTTAGTTGAAAGCCATTCCCCCTTGGCCTGTCGCAACAGGCCCTGCTAAAACGTTTGCCGCCATCTTTTTTATAAGCCCCCCTTAAGTACTGACAGGCTTCAATAAGGTCTCCCCGGAGCCTTCTCTTCTCCAGGCTGAACAACCCCAACTCTCTCAGCCTTTATATTAAATACTTGTTGTATATCACCTCTTTTCATCTACTTGCACAGGAGAATTTTTTGCTAGGCACTATAGCAGTGATTTGTCCAACATCTTGTTCGTGAATCCTGTTATGGTTTCAGCCTGGCTAAAGGGAAAGAAAAAAGATTTGCTTTAGACGTACATATGGAGGGTTTGGGTCTGCCGCCTGATGAATGCAGGACAACAGTGTTTGATTCCTGCTTGTCATTACCAACGGCATAAAAATACACTTCTGCATATAGTTGCAGAAGGATTCTCACGTTTTGCTGGGAAAAAGAGATGCAGGATGATGTAAGAGACATGGAATCTCCTACTGGAATGGGAACGGGAAGGAAAATGCCCTCCGTGGTAAAACTGCTGTCATAAGGAGTAATTTAACACAGGACATTTGATAACACAAAGTGCGATTTCAGCTCTCAGTACCATATTTTATCACAGCAGCACGATTTAGCTCTCAAGAGAGACACTGCTCAAGCTCCACAAGCGTGAAGGCAGTTACAGGCAATGCCGGTGCAGGCAGCAAGCTCATTGGGTGGTCAGAATTTGGGGAGAAAGTCTAAAATTTGGGGAATTTTTTTTTTAAGCTTGACGCTGCGGGTGCTCTTTTAAGCTGCCTTCTCCATCCCACCTCGGGGACTGCAGGGCTTATACAGCGCTTTCAGATCTTTTACTTGGTAAAACCCACGTAAATAACTAATGTTTGAGCTCCCTCTCAGTGTCTGAAAGCAGAGGACCACTCCTCTTGCTCTTGCCTTGGTAATTTTTGAGGCCAGTGGTTCCCAAGAATAGGTGCAGTGCTGGTAATTTTAGGTTCCGCTGCAGATTCTCAGTGGACCGTACCCCAAAGGGTTACTTTCTTCCAGCCCAGTTAGGTGCCTCTGAAAACTGTTCCCAGTCTTCTGCTCCCACTGAAAGCGATCGTGGAAATTCCCAACCACTAGCAAGGGCTGAGAAGTTCAGCTAATTGCTGAACGAACTGTTGCAGCCTGCCCCAGGAGAGGGCATGTTTAGGTGAGCATTTGATGTCTCTGTTGGGTGCTAAAAAATGTTTTCATAGTCCCCCCCAAGCACGGACACACGTAACGTAAGGGAGGGAGCTGGGGAAATGGGGACGCAGGGAAGGGCCGTTAACATTTAATACTGCTCTAGCATGGTCACCCCTGGTTTTCAGCTCACGCGTTGAGCCCAGAGAGGCTTTGTTATCCAGCCTGTAAGCGTCAGCCCACCCCTGAACGCTCCAGGTCCCTGAGGGCCGTGCAGAGAAGATGTTCGGGTGGGGGGGCCTCGGGAGGTCCCTGCCACGGGCCATGTCCCGGGCTCTGTGCGGGGGTTTTTGGTTCCCATCCCGCTGCCCGCTTACCTGTGTGTGTTTGTTCACTCGCAGGTTTATGAGCAGGATGATCTGAGTGAACAGATGGCCAGTTTGGAGGGGCTAATGAAGCAACTCAATGCTATCACAGGCTCAGCCTTCTAACAGATCTTGATGAAGCGATAATTATCCCGGAGCATTGCAGCATACCAGGATTTCACGCATACCACCCACGTACACCACCCCATAAAATCATCTTGTTCCCCGTACCACTCCTTCAGTGCAAGGAAGATTCCTGCAAAGTCCTAAAAGGAATGATAAAAAGACGAAAAAGGAAAGAATAATAATGGAAATGTTACAGAACTGTAGATCTGGCATCTAAAGTGATGAAAGCGTGGCAAGGCGAATGACATCATCACTGCGGAGTCGTAGCTGATGCCACCGGATTGCTCATTTTGATCTACTAGTCTTCGTAGAGCTCAAGTTGTCATGACTAACTCATGTTTTACTCCGTAGAGGTTTGTAGCTCTTTGTATAGATCTAGTCTTACCTCATGCGAGTATGTTTTTAAACATAGACCATGCCGTTAATTAGACAGTGTTGTAGGTCACTCGTTTGTTTGTTTTTTTTTTTTTAAATATGTAATTACTGACTACAGAAACACCCATAGCAAATAATCACACCACCACACCAAAAATTTGGAAGTTTTCCCAACAGCACAAAATGAAAAGACAAATTACTAATTTCTTTTGTCGTCTCCGTCACTCATCTCGCACGAGTGGTGGGGATTAGCGAGTTGCTGTAAAATTCAGCCATTTTAGCAAGCGTTTGTAAATCCTCCCGTAGTTAATGTTTTATGTATGGCAAAGAGAGAACCAGGAATGTAAAAAAAAAAAGAAAAAAGAAAAAAAAAAAAGTCTGCATTGGTGGCCTGCTGCCAGCCAGCCAGTGTACACTTGCAGAAAGAGGACATAATATGCAATCTTCTCTGACACGCAGTCATTACATGCTTAAGCTTGTAATAAAACACGTCTGCGTATGGGTGGCCTTTGTGCCAGACTGCCCTGTGATGACATTGGGAAGCACTGCTGGGGCCACCGCGAGCCGGAGCAGAGGGAAAAATGGAGCTGAAGTTTCCCCGAGCCTTTCCCATCCCCACATCCCCCCGGGATGGCTCTGCTCCGAGGGCCCATCCACCCGGGATGGTGATGGGTGGAGGATGAGGAGGGTGAAGGGGCAGCAGGCGCTTCCCGCAGGCAGGACACGAGCCCGGGGGAAGAACCGCAGAGGCCGGTAAACAGGTGATAAATTAATTAGGAGGGCTTTTCCGCAAGCGCAGTATTTCCTGGTTGAGATTGGCAGTACTCCGTGAGAACAGCAAGCGAAGAGAGGTGAGCAGCAGGACACCACGAACCACCTTTAGGGATTCCCTCTCCCTCTTGTCCTAGTGCTTTAGCTGCGCATTACAGTGTTTATTGACAACGATAACTGGTTGAATTGACTAAATTTTGTGTGCATACATTTTATTGCTAAATTTTCAGCTGCATTCAGCGTTAATCCCTGTTTATGCAGCTGAATCACCAAAAGGGAACGAATTTGCATATTTATCAGTTAGGAGGCTGCAAAACCTAATAAGAGAGTTTCAGATGAATTATTCCATTCAGCTCTGCCTTTGATTTCAAGCTTGAGTGGGTCATAATTTTAAAAGAGCATGGAAAGGATAGGATCTTTACAACCTAATAGCTCCTTTTATTAGGTGGGTAATTATATGTGAATCTCCGAATAAAATATTTTGAGTAAAATGGCACTGCAACAGAAGTAATAATTCAGATTATTTTCTACGGCCCTGTGCTGGAAAGGAAATCAGATGTCAAGGAGGAATTCAAATGCTTCATTAAGAACTCTAGTGTGTTTGTGAAAATGCTCCTTTAAAAATACCCTGTTATTCAATTTACTAAGATTTTAATGAAATATTTCGTGAGAGTGAGGAAATCTCATTTGCATGGGAGGCTGAGCTTTCCAGTTCTGAAAGTTTTGTAACCAAAAACCTCTACTAAAAATAAAATGCACAAATCTTTCCCGATGAAAACCCAGCTCAGCTGTTAGAACCTATAAAATCACTACCTCCATTTTAACTTGAAGAAAGAAGGCTTAATGCAGCTTTTGAATAGCTCCCCATCCATATTTGCAGAGATTGACATTGTTGAAATAGGAACATAAGGTCAAATCTGTCTCTCACTTATCATTTATGAAATATCTTTTACCCTGGATTTGCAGCAGGATAGCTGGGAACAGAAACTGCCCCCAGGACGTTAAAGAGCAGCACTGCACCTTTTTAATCACGCAATACCCATCCAGGACCAAGTGTATAACAACCCCAAATTGCCTAAAATAAGACGAGCCACAAAGAGGTTTGCAAGTTGGATTTTGTTAGTTTTGGACAAAAGCGTTGCAGTGTCCAGGTGCTTTGGTATTGATCAGCCTCTTCGTTTTGTTCAGGCATCTCTCTTCAACTTAAACACCAAGCCCTGAAAGTCTGCAGATTGATCTGGCACTCCTCTGAGCGCAGCCTTTCTTCTGCCATTTGAAGCATATCTATTTTCAGGCTCAGCCCATTTCAATCAGTAACACTTGCAGACCAAGGCCGAGGTCCACGCCGAAACAAGTCCTCATGTACTCTGTCCGCGGGAAGGAACAACTCTATCGGCTCAGCCCGAGCAAGACACAGCCGCTCCCCAACCCCTGTTTCTAATAAATTAGTAAGAAATTTCTGCTTCAATTTAAGTTCAGCATCTGTCGGTAAAACTAAATTATTCCGTATAAACACTGAGTTTTGGGGTAGGTTTTGGGGGTTTTTTAAATTTTCCTTCAGACCTTCACTTGACAGCCAAGAAAGGGCTGTACCCTTCACCTCCCCTGAGCCCCATGACACTAAATTTGGGTGTCGTTGTCCTAAGAAGCCCTGGAGACATTCCCAACCTTCATTTGAGGATGATCTTAGTACAATTCCTAACTAATTAGTAAGCAGGCATTTCTTCTAAAATTTCACCTTATGTGTGAACTACATAACTTGCAAAACTCAAACGAGTGTTTTAGCATAAATCTTCCACATTATATTTTGCTGATGCTCTATTTCTTTGCAGTGAGCTCAGCTGAGAATTTCTTTGGATTTTGACAAATTCCTCAACTGTCAGAATACTTATAGCCTGTGACTATCTCAGCCATGGACACTCCCAGAAAAATGTAATGAGAAATGTGTCAGTGCATGACAGGCTTGTGAAGCTCGGTGTTACCGTGGAAGATCATTAGCTAATCAATACAACAGGGCTGCCATAAATAGGTGGGGAAAAAAAAACCCAGCAGCCAAAATAGGATATATGTTTTATTTTTTCTTCTCTTTTTTTCCCCTTGTTTTTATTGCTCCAAGACCTAAAAATGGAGCAATATCAATGGTTCAAAAGGCTGGGCGCTCCCTAGCTCAGCGTCTTTGTCTGTGGACTGCTTAGATTGTTCACTTCTGGGGAAAAGGTTCAGTCTTTGAAAAGCTACTTAATTTTTGGAAGGAGGAGGATAATCTGCTTGTTGTTCTTGCAGATGATCTTGACTATGTCATGATTTGGGGCTGGACATCGATACTGCCAAAATTTTGCCGTAGGGTTTGTGGTGTCACTTCTCAGGCAGCGAGGACCATCATATCCCCTATACCGGTCTGGCTGTTTGTGCACCCTCACGTTTGGGAACTGGTAATTCCCAACTAAAAGGCAGCCAGAAATTGGAGAAGCACAGGGATAGTCTTGTAGCTCCGAGCAGGATTGCCCGCTCCAGAGTTTCCCAACAGGTTTGCAAATGCTTCGAAGCTTGGTCCTTGCTCTCCCTACGGCACCCGGCCCACCGCCAGCGGCAATGCACGTCCCAGTATGCTCTGGCAAATTTGCACTGGTAGCAAAGGAAATCTCAGCCACGAGGCTCCTGTGCGGCTTGGGCCATCGTGTGTCGGACGCTGCAATAAGATTCTGCTGCAAAGTGGCTGTTCTTTGCGTGGGCACTCCTTGAGCCTCTTCTTTTAGTAGCCTTGTCTTTAGTTGTTTACAGGAGCATGTTTTCACCAACCCCTTCCCAGAGCCAGCTCCTTAAAAACCAGCTTAGGTAGGATGCTGCATGTCTGGCCTGATTCTCTCCTTGACATTTTTAAAGACTAGATGATTTTTTAAAACATTTCTCCAGAGCTTCTGGACATGTTTGCAGTGCATGCTCACTTGCTCCTACATGTTCTACCAAAACACACGCTGCAACCCAGAAAACACCAGGCAAAACGATGGCAGCGCTTGTTCACACGTGGAAGGATGGGAGTGAGTGAACAGTGAGGCCATTTCTGGGTCCTTCCAGCCCTTGGGAAGCGTCAGACGTGTTCTTCTGTAGTCAGAGCTGATGGTGTAATTCCTGCTGTAGCTCACCGCGGGTCCTTTCCTGGGACGCCCTCCTAGCTGGCACCTAACGCTGAATCCTGCAAATCCATACGCAGATGCTCGCACATGCTGCCGTGAACAGGCACGAACCACCTTTCGCAATACCCATGGTAAAACCAGGCACAAGCGTTTGCAGGGTGAGAGCTGGCTTACCGAGGCGCTCATTAAATCCCGAAGTAGATGTGGGTAAGGGAAGCGCTCTGCGGGCAACGCCAGTGGGTAGCGGAAGGCGGCGAAACTGCAACCTCCTCGGCCTCATTTCTGAAATGGATACCTGGAAGCTGGATGGAAGAAGGTTTTTTTTTAAAAAAAAAAATCATCGCTTCATAGGTGATCAGAGATTATTTTTCCCGTCAGCCTTGTTTCCCCGCGTCCCCGTTAGCTGCTCAGTGTCCTGTCTGGTGTTGAACTGGGTTCTCGGAGGCTCCATGACTTTTTTTTTTAACGTTCTCGGCAAAAGGCATTGAACACATCCTCATTCTGGTCTTGGCTGGCTGGAGAGCACGGTACAGCCCACACGTCGCGAGGCAGCACGAGCCAGCGTGCTTCACTGTATGCTGTACATGTATTTCCAAGCGCGAGGAAGCAACGTCGGTAGGAGAAGGAACGATGCTGTTTTTATTATTGTAAAATAGACCTGGCAATTCCTACGTTCGCGAATTGCCACCATGTTTGGGATGGGGCGGTTGGGGGGGAGGGTGTACTTTTTATAAGTAATATTTAATTTATTATTTAGAGTGTTTTCTTTTGGATAATTTATGATACAAGGGATACCTGGCTGGAAACCTAGAGCGGGCTGTTAAAGCTGCAGTGTGCCCATGTCCCCGCGTGCTGGGCTCTGGCCCTGCATTACGCACCCCGAGCGAGAGGATTCGGGAGGGTCGGGCAGCGGGACCGTGCCACTGAGTCACCGGTCACCGCGACTGTCACACACATCCCACGGCTGCTGTGAAGCACCGGCTCCAGCCTGCTAACTCGATGTCCTGGCACTGGTGAGTGCCATTTAAAGGGCTTTGCAAGGTAATTCAAAAATTCTTAGCATACTAGTGATATGTTTATCTGATAGAAATGGGTTATACTACAGCTTTAACTAGCCTTAGTTTAAAAAAAAAAAGATCTTGTTGTTACAGAAGGCCTAAAGATGGCATTTTGAGCCTATAAACAGTTTCTTTAAATTGTCAGACTCTAGCATTGTTAACCAAATTAGAATAGTGACTGCAATATTTAAGTGTAAATCTTGTTCTATGAGAAAGGAAACTTGCTTACGGTTTAAAAATAAATGACTGTTTCTACACACAATCTTGTATACTACTACATGAAGAAAAAGGGGGTTTTGTAATGCACTGTAGAACAGTCTCATATTCATTTTTTATAGAAATGTTATTCCAATGGTGCATTTTTTTGTTTAATAAATAAAGTTTTGATACAAATTCTCTCTCTTTGTCTGGTACGTTGTACAACAAGCACTGGCTATCGGTCCCTGCATCCCAGGGCAGCCCGGCATCTCCCACCCCAGCACATCCCGTCCAGCCCCGCAGCATCTGCTGGCTCCATCCCTGCTGCGTTGCTCCCCGCCCCAAGCCCCGTGTAAAGGCAATTTGCAATTTAGGGGTCAATTTAAGGTGAATATCAGGGTACACTCTGGATGCTGCAGGAGCTGTGTCGATTTGGGGAAGGCATTGGAAGGGAAGAAGACGACTTCTTGCGTAGGAGAACAAGATGCCACCATGCAAACGGTTGTGCAGGAAGGTAATTTCACATGCTTGGGAATCAGCCCCGTATTAGTAGAAAAAAGTCGTGCTGGGCTTGGCTTCTCAATGCCACCAGCAAGCAGAGTGCTAAAGCAGCCGCAGCGGCTGTGGCTGCTCGGCAGCGGCTCTGCCCTCGGCCATGCTCAGGCTGTGCTGCAAACCCGGGAGCTTTAACGTCCGGCACTTTTGATGTCCCTGAGTTGGGCACGAGAGGCTTCCAAGACGCTCCTCCAGCTATTACATTTCACGATCTATTTTCAATCTCCCTGTAGTGAGGAGCCGGGATTGGGATTTATTTCTGCTCCCCTCTCTTCCCATTGCACCTTGATCCTACTGTTGTTTCCCAGTGATTGTGGAGCCTATCTACCCTGCCTTCCGCAGGCATCATGACTTAGTAGTGAAGTTATCCAAAACAGTGTTGGGTGACGTGAGCAACCTCAAAACATTACTGTTGAGCTCTAAGCACTCAACACATGGATTTCAACAGCCATCCTACCTGTGAGCACCCGCAGGAGGCAGCAGCCAAGAGGGACGGTGCTGCCAGCTCCTTCTCTGACCCCGTAGCCCAAGGACTGCATGCAGCAAATGTTCTCCAGACCCTGACGGGTAACTAAGGCAGCTGGTTTGGTCCCTCATTACAATTTACAGCCTTCTTTCCTCTTGTGCCCCATTTCTGTTGTTGCAATTGTTTCTCCTTTACCAGAGTGCCCTTGTGCTCTGCCACTAGAGTCATGGGCGTTTTCATTGCTAAGCCAACGGACCCAAAATGCATCGGCTTCCCAGGTTTCCAGGTTTTGCCCTGCAATCAGTTTGCAATGAGGACTAGGTGGGAAGGGCGCGTTTTACATACATTATGCCCAAACCCCTCCTGTCTCTTGCTGTCCCATATGGGTGCTGAGAATGGGTGCCTTCTCATCGGATCAGAGGAGACAGGGCCAAGTCCATATTCTGAATAAAACACAATTAGAGCAACTCTCTAAGCTGTGCAAGTTCTGAGGAGCTGGTGCCCACCGCTGCAGCCCCCGTGGCTGGTGTCGCATCCTCCTCGGTGTCTCTGCTTCCCAGCAGAATCATTCCTCATGCTCAACGTCATGGCGAACTCCCTGGCGTGCCCGTATTTGTTCTTTCACACAAAGCTTTTCTTTCTCATCTAATTTGGAAGATTCTGGGTAAAGTGAACATTTGGGGGGGGGGGGGAGGGGGCGGCTTTTTTCCCCCATTATTCTCAACTTTTAGGGCTGCATAAAAAAATATGACTCTCTGGAAGGAATTGCTTTTCTTCTCTTGCTGTTTGCTCTTTCAAGGTCTTGTCCAAAAAAAGCAGTGCGGTTTATGGGGCCAGAGCTTTCATGTTCATTTCTAAAAATTAATACCACTTTGTGGATTCTGAAGCCCTTTTTATCTTCTTGGCACAACCTTTTTTAATATCAAAACTACTTTTATTTCTAAACTCCAAGCGGTGGCAGGTACCAAATCATCACATCAAGCGAGTGGGAGGATTTTTGTTTTTGAAGACTGAGATATAAAGAGAAATAAGAAGCTATCTCTGTAGATAGATGAGGGTATTAATCCTGCTTTTGAAGCAAGGCAAAACCTGACAGTTTTGTACATTTGCAGTGTTGAGAGTGACAGAGGCAGGTAGGGTCTGAGCAAGACTGGCTGGCCGCAGGCTGCCCATCCCACGTGCTCGTCCTCTGCCCACCCGAGCACATTCCCATCCAGGCAGGGACCAGGCGCTGGGGACCTCGGTGCTCAGTGGGAGCTATTGCTGTGTGCCCAGGGCTGTGCTCAGCAAGGAACGAGAGGCGGTGGGGTAGCCCTGTACGTTAAGGAGTGTTTTGATTGTCTAGAGCTGTTAATGATGGTGACGATAGGGTCAAGTGTTTATGGGTAAGAATCAGGGGGAAGGCCAACAAGGCAGATATCATGGTGGGGGTCTGTTATAGACCACCCAACTAGGATGAAGAGACAGATGAAATATTCTATAAGCAGCTGGGAGAAGTCTCACAATCGCTAGCCCTTGTTCTCATGGGGACTTCAACTTACCAGATATCTGCTGGAAATAATACAATACAGCAGAGAGGAAACAGTCCAGGAGGTTCCTGGAGTGTGTGGAAGACAACTTCCTGACAGCTGGTGAGGGACCCAACTGGGGAAGGCGCCCCGTGGACCTGTTGTTTGCGAACAGAGGAGGACTTGTGGGTGATGTGATGGTTGGAGGCCATCTTGGGCATAGCAATCACAAAATGATAGAGTTTTTGATTCTTGGAGAAGTAAGGAGGAGGGTCAGCAGAACTGCTCCCTTGGACTCCCGGAGGGCAGACTTTGGCCTGTTCAGGAGCCGGGTTGACAGAGTCCCTTGGGAGACAGTTCTGAAGGGCAGAGGAGTCCAGGAAGGCTGGACATTCTTCAAGAAGGAAATCTTCAAGGCGCAGAAGCAGGCCGTCCCCATGTGCTGAAAGATGAGCTGGTGGGGAAGAAGACCGGCCTGGCTGAACAGAGATTTGGCTGGAACTCAGGAAAAAAAGGACAGTTTATGACCTTTGGAAGAAGGGGCAGGCAACTCAGGAGGACTACAAGGATGTCGTGAGGTTACGCAGGGAGAAAATTAGAAGGGCCAAAGCCCAACTAGAACTTAATCTGGCTACTGCCGTAAAAGACAATAAAAAATATTTCTATAAATACATTAGCAACAAAAGGAGGGCTAAGGAGAATCTTCATCTTTTATTGGATGTGGGGGGAAACATAGAGACAAAGGCTGAGGAAAAGGCTGAGGTACTTAATGCCTCTTTGCATCAGTCTTTAATAGTAAGACCAGTTGTTCTCGGGGTACCCAGCCCCCTGAGCTGGAAGACAGGGACGGGGAGCAGAATGAAGCTCCCATAATCCAAGGGGAAACGGTTAGTGACCTGCTACACCACTTAGACACACACAAGTCTATGGGGCCGGATGGGATCCACCCAAGGGTGCTGAGGGAGCTGGCAGAAGTGCTCACCAAGCCACTTTCTATCCTTTATCAGCAGCCCTGGCTAACCGGGGAAGTCCCTGTTGACTGGAGGTTAGCAAATGTGACGCTGGGTAAAAATCTGGCTGGATGGCCGGGCCTGAAGAGTTGTGGTGAATGGAGTTCAATCCAGTTGGCGGCCGGTCACAAGCGGTGTTCCCCAGGGCTCAGTATTGAGGCCAGTCCTGTTCAATATCTTTATCAATGATCTGGATGAGGGGATTGAGTGCACCCTCAGTAAGTTTGCAAATGACACCGAGTTGGGTGGGAGTGTTGATCTGCTCGAGGGTAGGAAGGCTCTGCAGAGGGACCTGGACAGGCTGGATCGATGGGCCAAGGCCAATTGTATGAGATTCAACAAGGCCAAGTGCCAGGTCCTGCACTTCGGCCACAACAACCCCATGCAGCGCTACAGGCTTGGGGAAGAGTGGCTGGAAAGCTGCCTGGCAGAAAAGGACCTGGGGGTGCTGGTCGACAGCCGGCTGAACATGAGCCGGCAGTGTGCCCAGGTGGCCAAGAAGGCCAATGGCATCCTGGCCTGTATCAGAAATGGTGTGGCCAGCAGGAGTAGGGAAGTGATCGTGCCCCTGTACTCGGCACTGGTGAGGCCGCACCTCGAATACTGTGTTCAGTCTTGGGCCCCTCACTACAAGAAGGACGTCGAGGTGCTGGAGCGTGTCCAGAGAAGGGCAACGAGGCTGGTGAGGGGTCTGGAGAACAAGTCTGATGAGGAGCGGCTGAGGGAACTGGGACTGTTTAGCCTGGAGAAGAGGAGGCTGAGGGGAGACCTCATCGCTCTCTACAACTCCCTGAAAGGAGGTTGTAGCGAGGTGGGGGTCGGTCTCTTCTCCCAAGTCACAAGCGATAGGACGAGAGGAAATGGCCTCAAGTTGTGCCAGGGGAGGTTTAGATTGGACATGAGGAAAAATTTCTTCACTGAAAGGGCTGTCAAGCATTGGAAGAGGCTGCCCAGGGAAGTGGTGGAGTCCCCATCCCTGGAGGTATTTAAAAGACACGTAGACGTGGTGCTTAGGGACATGGTTTAGTGGTGGACTTGGCAGTGCTGGGTTAACGGTTGGACTTGATGATCTTAAGGGTCTTTTCCAACCTAAACGATTCTATGAAATGCAAGCTTTGGGGGCTTTTGCCTTCATGGCACTTTGTAAATGTTAGGTTCTCCTCTGTAGGAAGGGAAAGGCCCCCTCAGATACCCTAATAAAAGAGCTCAAGCTGGCATCACAGTGTGACTTTCCTCCAAAGAAGGGCATGAGCTGCCTGCAGTTTGGTTTCTTGGGCTGAAGGCAGGGCTGCTGCATCCTGCGGGAAGCAAAGGTGGGTCATTGTCCCAAAGGAGGATCTAGGAAAAAAATCGGGGGGGATGCCCTAAACCATTGCTTTTGTTTTTATGCTGGAGTCCTTCAAAAGGCTCTATTTGGGGTTGTTAGTGGGGACTAATGGAAGCCCGTTCTAGTACACCACGTTTAAGCACAGAGGAATATGGCTGTAGGGTAAACCAACCCATGATGAACTGCATGCGTTGAGGCTTTAGTTTGAATTTTAAATGGTGGCATTCTAATAAATTTATCATGGTTCAGGATTTTATTGGTCAGGTGGGAATATTTTTCTTCATGCACAAAAAGATGGCAACCCCTCTTGGGGCCAATAAATTAAACCTATTTGAGCTTTTCATGTAACAAAATAGTGCTAGCATAGGAAATGAATCAGTGGACGGTTTAGAGGAAAGTGTTGCTTTACTTTAAGTCCAACTGACTGCTGGATCAATGTGTTTTGGTCAGAGACCTTTGTCTTCAGTATTTGCGGTCGCAGTGTGGGTTTTTTTGGGGGGAAGCGTTGCATGTCCATCACCTTGCTTTTCCCGGTGTCAAGAAGAAGAGGCTGCAGCCAGCCTGTAAATATTAAACCATCATAATAAATGAATGAGCATCTGTGGCTGAGACATTGTTTTCTAAGCATGAGTGACCCGCAGCCACTCACGGGTGGGTTCGAGCCCTGCATTTGGTGGCTGGTGACTCCGGCGCTTTAGCAATCAGCTTGCTACAGATGCACCACGGAGGAGCCAGGTGCCGCTCGCCTGGCTGTGAACCAGGCAGTTAGCCACGGGCCGAAAATAATAACAAATCTGAGCTGGCCATCAGTGTGTTTTCTTTGTAAAGTAATTTGCAGACTACCTCCTGAGAGGCTCGGCAGCTCACCGGTGGCTTTTCCCTCAGAATTTCTCCAGCTATGATTTCATGATGACTCCACAGCAAGATGCTGGAGCGCGTGGCTACAAAATGAAGTCAAACATAGTAAAAAGAGCTGGTGGTTTGACAGGAGGTGCAGAGCCTGTATGCAAAAATCACTCCCTGGACAAGCACCAGCACGGGAAGCAGCTCGGGAGAGCACTTACTTACATGTTTTGTGTGTGTGTAAAAACTTCCCCTTAGCCCAGTCCATAAAAGAAGCAAACCTGGGAAATGCAAGGAGGCGAATCTGCTGTTGCGCAAAAGCACCTCGTGGTGATTTTTATTATAGCAGTTGCACAGGAGCACGCCGGCAGTAAAATAGGAAAGGGTTGGGATGCAACCCAGCACCATCACTGGTTACGCCTGGGCATGGAGCATTTCCTCCATGTCTGCTTTTATTTCCAGCTGGTTTCAAGCAGGCTGAAGCACTGGGAGCTGAGGTATTTGCAGGAGCAGACGATGTCATTGCTGGAATACATAAGCAACCTCCAACCCAGGCGCCTGGGGGTCATAGCTGGGGATGGCTGAGCTGCATTTTGGGCTGGGACTGCACAGAGCTATGTCTCCGTAGACTGCTCCTGGCTTTGCCAGCTCAAGTACACTGGAGTAGCACAATCTTTTTAATAAATATAATTCTGTTCCTTGGGGGTAGCTTTGAGGGCAGGCCTTCATGCACATAAGCTTGTAAGCAGCAGATTGTCTGGGAGGCTTTCCTGAGGCTGGGATATGCAGTCTCATCTTGCAAAGAAAGAAAAGAAATGAACTTAGACATTTTCTAGCAACAGGCACTGCCTTACGAAAGTCCTCTTTAAGAACAGGCAGGACTTAGATGCATAACTACACCTCTCTGAGGAAGTTATTCTATTTTAAAAGCAGTTAGTTTCCCCGAGCCAAGGAGGCAGAGCCCCACGGTCATGCCAGGCTCCGGCTGCCTTTCTGCTGAAGTCCCAAGCCACAATGCTGTTCACTAAGTGCATTATAAAAATGGTCTTTTTTTTTTCCTTTCGAACATCAGAAACTGTTGATTTGAGGCTACTCAAGTATTTCACTGAAACATATTGTATTTTACAGAATATGCTCAGGAAATTATCACAATGTTTTATTTCAGTCTTGTTTCAATGTGGCAAAGTATTTGGCTGTGTTATAAATATTTTGACTTTTTTTCATGTATCATGCTTTAAAGCTACATATGTTCCGGCTGATATTGTAATGCAAAAGTCCAGATGTAAAAGTCAGAAGAAAATGTTCTGACTTTGCTGAAATAGAAAGTGAGTAAATCAAATACCTTCACAATATTTCTTTTTAAAGAAATCTATGAATTTTTCATTTTTCACCCTGGTTTGGGATGAAAACAGATTTTGGCTCCATTGTGGAATAGCTATTCAATTTGCTAGCAGTCTTAAACCAATATGCTCTGCTACATCTGCTGTTGCTGGCACCCCAGGCAAGACGGTCCATCTGTAGCAACCAAGTGAAAGGCAAACAACCTTCCTAGCATATCGTGTTACCCCTGGTTTGGTGGCATGTTCTACTGTTTGATGAAACACCTCCGGATAGCTGGGCTTCATCCTGAGACCCCAGACATCACTTGGACAGGAGATGTTGTACCCTGGCTGGGGGTGAAGCTCCAAGCAGAGCGGCAGATTGAGTTTCCTTACTCTTGGACAACTCCTGCACTCTCCCTTCCATGGAAATCCAGCTGACCTGGCTGATTTGTTCAGGTACCTCAGACCACAGTGAGATATAGTGGAGATTTAATCTCATGAGCTGTAAACCTGCTTCGGGCCAGGTGGGAACAAGCTTTTTGCTGTACTTGCAGAATTTATCCATTTCTTCAGGTCTGCGTGCCCGTGCTTTCAGCAGGCAGGGATGTCAGCTCTGGGACCCCATCAGCCGTTGTGGACGCTCTCCCTCTTCTCTGAGACCGGGGGGGCAATGAAGCAGTTAATTGCACATTTCTTTCCACGTGGGAGTTAATGTGAGTGCCTTTCTCACCAGCAAACTGAGCAAAGAGCGCAGTCAGAGCAAGCGGCTCAAGTAGCGCTGATGCATTGTCTGTAAATTACTGCTTGGAGGATGCTGATTCGGTGGGGAGTGGGACCGCGGCATGTTGCCTGGGGCAGTGCCCAGAGTGGCAGGATTTGGTAACGTGCATGGTGGGAGACACGTGGCAAATGTCTACTTTAAGGCCCAAATGCGTCAGCAGAAACGTGGTGGCATGGTAAGGTGGACACCCTGAGCGCTGTTCTCAGTGTTGCATTAAATCCCTGGTTTGCTTTGCTCTCTGCTTTGACTCAGAGGAACTTCCCAACAAAACTGCTTCTTGCCAAAAAATGCTGATCCACAAGCCCGAAGAGCAGGTTTTTCTGCATGGAGTTCCAATTAAAACCAGTCAGAGAAATAAGAGAAAGACAATGGTCGTGTGCTGCTACTGCAGACATTTACAGTTGCTGTTGGAGAGCGACTCCATGCCTTGTTTTGGGCTGTGGCTGCCCTGGGCTATGGACGGCTCTGCAGCCTCCCCGTGGGGCGTGCAGGGCTCTGAGCTGCCCCCATAGCCCCCCTGGGCTCTGAACATCACGCCACGGCTACCCCCAGTGAGCTTTCCCCCTCTCATCGCCTCCTTTTCCATGAAAAACTTCAGAGGCAGAGTGGGAATGACTATAAAATCATGAAAATGTTTGTAAGAAAAGGAAAGTCATTCCTCCGATGTAATGACAGAGCAGGTTAATGTATACGTTAATTTTAAGTGTCTGGGCATAATTTGAAAGAAGGGACGGTTTATCTGATTTAATAAATTACACCCTTTCTCAAGTCTGGAATGAAACTCTGGTTCTTTATTTGGGCAATACAAATTTAAGTTATTATGTTTGGACCATACAAAAAAAAAAAAGAAGTAGGCATGTAAAATTCAGTATCCCTTTATTATGACAATGTGCTACCCGGCCTCCCAGCACCCTGCGCCAGACATGAATATTTTAGTAACCAAGGAGGAACAGCGTGAGCTGGAAGCATAATAATCGGTGTAGCCTAAGCACATCTTTTAGCACCAGCTCGGGAGGATGTCTCCGCTCACCGGAGCAGAGCTCGAGAGGGCACCCGTGGGAGGGTGCGACGGGGGATGCACTGGGAGCCCCTTCCCAGAGGGTGGTGTCCCAGCACTGCTCTGCCAGACCGTGGGGACACCCTGCCCCGGGACCAGGGATGGAGAGATGATGCAATGGCAATGGTGGCCCTCCCACCGCAAACGCCTCTGGTCCAGCTGGTTCCAGACCTTGCACCGAGCTGGAATTTCCCCAGATAAGCAGGAAGAGGTGTTTTGCCTTCCCTAAGACACTGTTTCGTGGACGTGGTGTGACATGCTACAGCCACCAACTTTGGTCACTACCCGTACCAGGGTGCTGCCACCACCTTTGTAGCCCGCAGTTGTCCCCTGCTCCTGTGTCAGTGCAAAGTCACCGAGAGCAGAGCATGTCCCCTCCTGGTATGGGTGAGACCAAGGTGGGCACCCAGGGCCTGGTGGGACAGTTCTCCTTCCTGTGGTGAAGCCTGAAGCTAAGCACATGCTGAACTGGAGCCCGAGAAGTCAACAGCTTGTGGGATCAGGTCATGAGATGATCTGCAGCGTCTGTAAATACAAACATTTAACTTTCCAGCTCACCAAGTTTCATTAAAAAAGAAAGCCTGAGTAAGTAGAAACAATTTTATATTGCTGCTAATGAAATTGGATTAAGATAATAGGGTCTTGTCTGAATCATTACACATTTCAGCTGCAATTTTTTTTTCATAATTTCTTTATTCAAAACTCTGTGTATTTGCCATATTCATTAAAAAACAAAGGGCAAGAGACACAACCTTAGCACTGAAAAGAAAATAAAGCTTGTCATGAAGAGAGATATTTTTACATTGTAAGAATTGTTTTCCTTTGTACTTGAGAACAACGAGATACAGTTGGAAAAATGGATTTATTTGGTCTAGAAACAACTCTTTCTTACCTCTTACTACCTAAAGCAAACATCCGTGAAACCCCTTAGACACGTGAGATATTGCTCGAATTAGTCACCTGGCAACGTAGGCAGTCTCCTGGCAATCCAGAAACAGTACTTCAAAAAGAAAAGTATTCCACAGAAAGGTTGATAGCTTAAAGTATTTAATTTGCACACAGGAAAACCAAGGATTCGAACCCTGCTTCTAGGGTTGTTATCCCTGTTCCTGCTGGCTGCTCCCGTTTCCTCAGATACTAAACGGCTTTTCAATCAGAACAAATATTATTATAGTTTTGATGACATGCCCTTTGCCCAATTAAAAACTTCTAGTTTAATTTAATTAAACTAAAAACTTAGTTTAAAAAAAATAACTAAAATCTTTAAAAAGTTAAATTTAATTAATTACATCTAATTGGAACCCTTCTGACGGTTGGGGAAAAAAATCAATTCTCAAAGACTGGGCTAATATTCAGCAAGAAAAGGTGGTGGTGGTCTGACTTGTCCCTGCAGGCAGCACCAACGGCTCTGACACCAAATCCGCTCTCTCTGCTTTTACCGAAAGATGGGAGAGGCTGAAAAATGCCAGCACCACAATAACGACTGGGGGGCTGGAAACGGTACCTTTCTGTGCCTTAAAATTCTCCGTTTTGTTAACTTTTCGAAAAAGAGGATGACAAGGCGATTGGATTACAGGACATTAGTACTGCAACCTAATGGCTGTTAAATCTAGCAGAGGGGGGGTGGCAGGGACCATGGCTGGCAGCTGAAGGCAAAAACCCCCTAAGTTAGAAGTGACCGCTATGCTTTTAGCAGCAAGTGTAATTAACCCCTGGAACAAACTGCTCACGGAAAGGTGGAGTCTCCCTACATCGTCAAAGCAAACCAGGCTGGTTGGCTCTGCAGAGCGCGTGTTAACAGAACAGGTGGAGAATGTTTAGCCCACGGTGGGATGTGCGTGCCGTTTGATTTTGTTCTCCAGCCTAGGCAATACGCCCCTGGAGTGGTGGGGGGATGCGTCTGTCGATACCTCTCTAATTCACCGGACGCAAGACTAAAGCTGTCCGGCTAAACCCACGCTAAATAGCTTCCCGTAGCCTGGGATCAGGTGCAGGCACACAGACGCTTAGTGGAAGTCAGGTGCAATTTTAAGCTGTTATCCCTGCTGTCATGGGGAAGAGTTTAGGGGGAGTTAAGTGAATGTGTTCCTAATTAAAGGTAACAGAACAGCTCCCTGAAGACTGACTCCTTTTAGTCACAGTGGAAGTACCAAGGGCAGCAGCAGTGTAAGATGAGAAGCCTAAATTCAGCTGTAAGGCTGGAAAAACATCTCAGTTTCTGTGGACTACACAAGCCCTGGGTTTAGTGACCAGCTTGGCACTGGGGTACCACTGGGCGCCTCTTGGGCACGTAGGCTTTGTGTGGTCCTGTAAACATACTGAGAATGAGTACTGGTCAGTGTTTGCTGGTCAGTGAATGGCTTCAGGAGAGGTGGGGTCGGAGACACCACTGTGCTCAGACACACCGTGCCCTGGTGCACCTTGTTTGACAACACAGGTGTCTGAGGTGGTACAGAGATGCTCCTCTCCAGCGTGCCAAACAACGATGCTCTGGCACAATGAAAAATCCAGCTGCGACTCAGTTACCCAAGCACAGTTATCTACCGCTATTCATGGTAGGTGTCTGCTAGTCCAGGACATCTCCCAGGGCCAGCGGATGGGACTCGGCTCTTGCAGAAAACCCACATCTATCAGGACCAGCGGCTGCAAGCAACTTTAGGGTATCTCAAAGGGCATCACACACAGGTCTACATCTAAGCAACCAAACCTTAGCACCTGCCCCCCCCCCGACTTGCATGTGGGTTTACTCTCTGTGAAAGGAGGAAGTTAAAAAGCAAAAAAAAAGTAAGAAATACCTATATCCCAAGAACCTGTAGGCTGTCAGGAGGAAAAGCCTTCCCGCTGTGCACCTGAGAAGACCAGTTAACCTTTACCTGCGTAACTTGAACCAAAGAAATGGGTGTTCACAGCCACTTTGAAATGCACATTCAAAATGATCAGACGTTTAAATTAATATTAAAGCAAGGCGTCGGTAATGATTTTGATTTACTTAAAAGCATGCCACTTCTCACCTTGCATTTTCAATTTCCTATCAGTAAACTTCCTCCAGTAAAGATTTAACCTTGGGCTCTTCATGAAATGGTTTCCTCTGGACTTTTGTTATGTTTCCTCCTGCTGTCTCTGTTCAATTTCTGCAGTGTTTGGAAGCAGCTGTACATTTCATAGCCAAGCTAAAAAAAAAATGTGGGTGAAAAAGTGCTGAGTAACACGTGTGGGTTTTTTTCAGAGCTCTTAAATACCATGCAGATATTGTTTTGGGGTCTCGTTCTAGTTATTCTATTCTATCCCATTGTATTTCTTTTTCTGTTTTATTCATTCTGGTATCTGAGAGTTAAATTTATCACACCTTGTGTAATAGGTCTGTGCTGGTTTTGGCTGGGATAGAGTTAATTTTCTTCCCAGTAGCTAGCATGGGGCTGTGCTTTGGATTTGTGCTGGAAACAGTGTTGATAACACAGGGATGTTTTCGTTACTGCTGAGCAGTGCTGACACAGAGTCAAGGCCTTTTCTGCTCCTCACCCCACCCCACCAGCGAGCAGGCTGGGGGGGCACAAGAAGTTGGGAGGGGACACGGCCAGGACAGCCGACCCCAGCTGACCAAAGGGATATCCCACACTGTATGGCGTCATGCTCAGCAATAAAACTAGGGGGGAGGTCGGGGGGGGGCTGCTGCTTGGGGCCTAACTGGGCATCGGTTGGTTGGTGGTGAGCAATTGTTTTCATTTGCATCACTTGTCTTTCTTGGGTTTTATTTCTCTCTCTTTGTTGTTTTCCTTTTATTACAATATTATTATTATTATTATTATTATTATTATTATTATTATTATTATTATTATTATTATTATTATTATTATTATTATTACAACATTTCAATTATTAAACGGTTCTTATCTCAATCCACAACTTTTTTCACTTTTACCCTTCCAATTCTCTTCCCCCCCATCCCGCTGTGGGGGGGGGGGGTGGGTGAGCAAGCGGCTGTGTGGGGCTTAGTTGCTGGCTGGGGTTACACCACGACAGGTCACGTGGGCTCTAGTAAATGTATAGGTAGGCATCTTCAAGGGGGAATGAATCCCATTTTAATTGTCCTCTGCCGGAACTTGTGTCTCTCCGTTGACGGGGGGAATGCTAAGTCATTAATTTAAGATAGACACCTAACTCCAGACCTGCCACTGAGATTCTGCAGGCAAATAATACGGTCCGGTTATTTACCTGGCATACATACCAGGGCTAAAACTTGATGATAACCTGCAGTTCTGTGGCTTGGCTTTGCCGCGTCTCCTTGTACTTTGGTTGCAAGTACTGCTCAACAGGCACGCCACGAGAAGGCAAGTGTCCGCCACGTCTGACAGCAGCTGAGAACACGTCCATGTCTTTTCTATCTTCAAGGGCAAAGAGGGTTATAGCTGAACGGTGGGCACATGCCGAGACACAGGCAACCCTCCTTCGACGGGAGGGAGAGGGGCTGTGCTTTGCTTCTCTGAAACCATGTGAACTTTTTATTTTCAATAACTGGAGTTTTTGTTTTAAGTTGGCTGTAGTAGCTGCAATACATTAATGTCCGGCTAAAGGAATGCCTAATGCAAGCATAAATCTTCTGAAATATTTATAGCATACGTGTCTCAACATGTCCTGTATTTATAGGCAAATGATTTAAATGAATATCTGATAAGGAAAAAGACTATTAAGTTGAGAAAAATCTTCCCTTCCCAGCAGGGCTACAATGAGTATTTGAGCAGCTAAATGAATAAATCTGCTTGGCACTAATATATCAATGCTGCGTGTTCTACAAACTTTCCATGCAGGAGAATATAAATATCTGACAAAGAAATAATCCCATTAAAGAACAAAATTGACTGCAACTCAGAGCCATGTGGATAACAGGTCTTTGCAGTATTACCTGCTGAGTCTTTGATTCTCTGTCTTTACTTTTTTTTTCCCGCCTCAACCTTAGGGAATCTTTTCTGAAGACATCTCCATTTAAAGTAAAGTAGCCAGAAAATCTTTCACAGTTCTAGAAAGGACTCTCTAGCCAAGGAAGGATTTCACACAGCTTTAAGGGCTGAAGGGATTATTTCATACGTGTAGTTTGACTTTCTATATTGCACTGATCAGTGACTTATGCAGCGGTTCATGCATCAATTTTATTACCTGGGTGGGGGTGCTGATGCGTTTTGAAGTAGTGAGACTAAAGGCGTGCGAGGGGATAAAAGTGCATTTGCTCTCTCCCTCTGGGAGAGCAGCCAGGTTTTGAAGCTCAGCACGAAGCGTGGCCACCTGCAAGCCACGGGCAGCAGAAAACAGAGCTGGTTTAGATACAGCTCCAACCAAAGCATCAGCGCTTTGGTGCGCATCAAATGCCTTTGCATCGCGCCAGGGGAACAGGCATCCGAGCCGCAGCCTGCACTTCAGGGAGCCCAAATTTCCAGGAACGTGTTTGAAGACTAACTCGCTCAGGGGACTGCTCAGTTTTAGTCACAAGCAGAGGATGGGACTGTTCATGGTCTTCTGGGTTTTGTTTTCATAACTTTTCATAAATTAAAGTCTGACAAAGCACGTCGCAATTTCATAAGCCCTGTAAAACAACTCTTTGTCTTCAGGCAGAAGCTAGTAGTTTCCACTGCTAAATAAATGGACAGCTCCCATCTCTGCCGGGGATTCACGTGTGCTAACGTGTGAGTCAGGGTAGACTGAGAAAATTAGAAAACTCACCATACTGTTAAATAAAACTGGGATTTTCAAAGGCACCTGAGTGTAGTAACTAAATCTTAAAGGATTTAAGCAACCTCATTCTTTTCCGAGAATCTGAGTGGAAAATAATGTGTTATACATGCTTGGAAACTTTTCTATTAATAAAAAGCTCCTGTTTGGAGGGAAATCGGAAGTGATGGGAGTCAGAGAGGAGAGGGACCCACTGTGTTCCCACGGGTGAGTGGTGCCGGGCAGCCTCCGTGCCTCCCCCTCCCATCCCATGGGTCGGGGGCTTGGTGCATTTGTTTCCCAGCCAAAACCTTTGCATTCAGGCACAACTGAAATAATTATTGAAGTGCAGAAGGAGCCTGCCTCTATGCATCATGATATACCCAAATAAAAATTAATACCTACCCCACAGGATTAGTTCTTGCCCCGGGATGTACCCCTCCAGCTGTCACAGGAGCTTTGTGTTGGACTTGGTTTTTGGTACCCTTAATAGCATTAAGTAGTCACTGCGTAAAGAGCCATTTTGCTTGTGTAAAGCTGTCCCTCTTAGGGCTGGAGGGGACTCAGGCAGTGTGAGATCCTTGCTTCTCCTTCCAGTGCTGCCCATCTCCACTTTACCCCGACGCGCCGTTCAGGCACAGATTGCCTAAGTAAAAGGTCTCCTTATTTTTGTGTCCCCCAAGCCCCCACCACAAACTGAACTGCATAAAAACATTGCTCATGAGGAGTAGGAGGTGCTGCTGAAGGGAAAGGATGCTCTTCCAAAACATGTTCGGGAATAAGCTCATTAAAGACAATCTTGTTTGCAGACATCTCTCCTGAAGGCAAGTTAATTTATGGGGAAGAACAGAAGTTGCAATCTGGCAGGGAAATCTTTTCCCAACGTATTTGGCAATCCCGCAGAAGCCGCAAATCTGGGTAGCGTCCCCTCCTACAGCTTGGCTCCCTCCGTAGCCCCCGAAGGCCACACGGTGCGCAGGGAAGGCTTGCTGCGGTACCACTCAGCCCACGCACCAGTGCCATGGAGGGGATGGGCTTCCCTCGCTGCTCTCGCACAAGGGGCACTGGGAGCTGCAGAAGCTCTGCTCAGCCTCTCTTAGAAGAGCGTATATGGAGGGAGCAGCAAGAGTTAAAAGCAGAAAGAATGATTATCGCAAGCTAATAGGTTACCAACAAGACCTTTTCTCCAGTAAGTCCATTGAGGTCTTCTAAGTAGGAGTGGTGTGGCACCCAAAACCAGTGAGCCAAAAACCAGTGCATCAGAAACCGGTCAACAGGAGACAACAAATGCTTGTGCAGGCTTGGAGACCATGGAGTGTGGTGTGACGAAGAGGCAGGAGAGCAGGGCAGGGCAACTTTTGAGTCAGCATCACCTTAAAATGAAAGCCAGACCATGTCCTGAGACAACAACCTCAATGGGCCTTTGTCATCTGGATTTTACTCTTTTTTAATGGCACCAAACCAGAGACTGGGGACAATGTGACCTTTCTCTTCTTTCTCTGGCTTTGTTTAAGTCCCGTATGACTCCTATAATACAAAACATATCATTGCTGCTGTGAGCTTTTCCTTCTGGTTTTATTTCTTTTCTTTGTACCTCTCCCTTCTTGCTTTCCATGCAGTAAGGATCTGGTTTGGCCAGCCAAGGTCACTTTTGTAAAACAAAGGCTCTTTGTAAAATTGATGCAAGCCTGCAACCGAACAAGGCAGCCAGGCGCAAGAGACCCCAAAGCAGCTGCAGGTTTGCAGGGCTTGGGATGGCTGACAGGCATGGCCCATGGCTTTGTTCTCCAGTGGCAAAGGTGCCTGAAAAGTCTGGTCCACAAATAGAAAAGAACATTTTCTAATGTTGCTGTTTATTCTCTTCCCTTTTTATGCATTCATTAGTCTTGGTCGGTATGCAGGGAAACAGCCCAGGACTTCAAAAACAACTGCAGTAACAAGCACTCCAGCTTGTTTCAGGAAACTTTTTTATTTCCCGTCTGTAGTGCCATCCAAGAGATCGTCAAACAGGATTTTTTTTTTTTTTCTTAAACCCTCAGCATTTGAAGACAAAAAGAATAAAAGATATTGTTAATATGAATGCCTTAGTTCTTTATTTTCCAAATGCTATAACTTTTTGTCTTCTTTTTTGGATCTTTTGTAACAGATCTGAAAGATGTAGAATGTCAATTATTTGCCAGAGGCCAAGGCAGACCCAGACTTGTCTTCAAAACCCCAACCATGTTCACCTGCCAAATGCTGTGCCGTGGTGGGCACCCAGCAATAGTTTCGAGCCTGCTTTTTTAACATGTCATGGGAAAACAGGACTAATGTTACCCACCTGTGGATGCCCAGGCCTCCCACAGGCTCAGCTCATCGCCCACGTGAATGCTGATTTAGTCACACAGTGACCCCAGGGATGTCTCAGTGCAGAAGCTGAGGGGCTCTCACAAGTCCTCTCCCCGTAGGTGCCACGGGCACTCGAAGGACGCACCTCTGACACCTGCAGGCGTGTGAACCGAGTCCTTCATTTCTCTTGGTATTTGCCTCCAGTATGAAAGCGGTGGTTTTCCAGACCTTCTTAACACTTGATGCAGATGAAAGGATTTATTTCCTCTTTTTTTGTTCTGGTGAGATCTGCATGAATGCTGAGCCAAACCCAAAATACTTTTCAACACTTTCAGTGGCTGAAGTGGAAAAAAAAAGTGATTAGCTCTCAGCTCTGCTCTGGGATAGTAGATGTATCTCTTAGCCCGCGTTGCAAAGCTATGGCTGAGTCCTCAGTGATCTTCTGTTCCTCTTTATTTCAAATCCTGCCAATCCCCCTCCTCTCGTCTGCAGCTTGGTAGCAGCTCTCGCTGTTGCTCACACAGTCTCTCTCCTCCGGTATCAACTTTTTCAAAGATAATTTGTTTTTTCTGGCTTAACAGACTTGCAGGCATGGGGCAAGCATGTGGTTTGGGTGATGGAGAACACAATCACCCACTTTTCCATCTATTCCCTTGCCGGTGCTTTCCCCGGAGAGGCTGGGGTGCTGGGCAGGCTGTGCCCAGCCACAGGCGTGTCCTGGTGCTGCCGATAACCGCAGGTACGGGAGGGCTCACTGAGGGACGAGCGTGAAGCAGCTCGTCCAGCGACACACGAGGAGCACAGCCTGCACCAACGGAGCCATCTGTGATCTTCCACCTCAAACACACGTACCTTTAAAGAAAACCACTTAAGGCGGTTGCAGAAATATTGCGCTTTGGAGCAGTTAAATGTCAAGCAAATGCTTTTGAGGGGGAACTTTTTTCTGTGAGTAGACAAATAGCAGAGGTGGGATGTCAGAGTCTCACAGCACATAACTTCTCTAAGTGGGCTTTTTTGGTTAAATTTTTTGGGGGTCTGGGAGGAAAGATGGGAAGAAATAACCCTGCAGGTCGGGCATATGAAAGCTCCATGCTTCTTGCTTTTGTTCCTTGTCTGATACTACAGCACTTGTTTGTCTTGGATTTTTTTTCTCCTGCAAACCTTAAGATTTGAGGCTGTGTTCCTTGTCCGTGTGCCAGGGTCAAGACACTCGTCCTGTAGCTTTTCCTTATGGGCAGTGTAAAACCAGGTTTCCATGCCTTTGTGTCTGCCAGACAGGTGACCCCTTTGTTTAGAAGCACCACACACCCATGCCCCCACCGCAGGTCCCACCACAGAGGTCCCCACTCAGGGCATCCCACATGTCGCCCATCTCCTCCAAAGGCATGCAGCATAGAGGTGATGTGACTGCAGCTTTTGAGGCCCTTTCAACAGAAAAAGCAGCAAAATGTATTTTTTTGCAGTGAGATACTTTGGAACTGCCTCCAGCCAGGGGTACCCCACAGGTTGCTTTTAGGATGAAGATGACAGAAAGCTGAGAGGGGCACGGGCAGGAGCTGGCTGCAGCTCGTTGCCGAGGTCCTCCGTGAGGTCGACAGCTGAAATAACTCTGATACCCTTGCTTTAAATTTTAACAGCCAGCTCCGTGCTCCTAACAACAAATCATCGTTTTGAAATGTTCCCTAAGATTAGGAACTGCATGCTTGATTGCACTGCAGATGGGAAGTGCATGATGAAAGATGGAAAAAAGAAAAAAAGCACTCACAGCTTGAGAAGCCCAAAAATAATAATCCGGGTGCAGGTGTTTTGTAGAAGCAAAGGAAGGAGAAACTTTAAGCTAAAAGGACCGTGTGATAACTCCACAATCAGACAGCAATTTTTAAGTGAGCTAAGCATCTTGCCTGAGAGGGAAATCTCCTGATGAATTCCCACTTCAGCTGGCTAATGGCTTAAGTACACAGTTCAGCGAGGAAAGAAAACTGATCCAAAACAGACATGCCTGTTTCAAACCTTGGACGAAAAGTCTTGATCCTGCTTCTACCAAAATTAGGATCAGCTTTTCCATTAACTTTGGTGAGGAGAGACTGTGCTTCAAAAATCTTATATGAATACTTTCCAAAGGTAAGTGATGAACAGCAGCAGTTGTGGAAATGACCAGAGTAAGACAAGATAAATGTAGACCTTGATCGAATGAACAGCCTGTTGATGTGTTTAACTTTGAAGTGAACAGGCTTCTAAAGCATGCAAAATTAAATATAGGCATAAGTCACCTCCTAGGATCAAAGCTGAGGTGAGTGACAAGCTGGCCCTCAAGCACCAGAAAAGGAATTTTTTTAAATTAGCCAAGAGAAAGAGGCTGAGACAGCAAGGGGAGGAGCACAACCAATATTGTCTACGTTTCTTTGGTTCTGTTACAGCTCAAAGACACACAGTGCCCAAAAAATTTATCTTTTTTGAAGGTCAAGTAAAAGCTGCTGAAGTTCTAATTCGGAGAGGAAGCCTGGAAGTATCACAAGGGTGAAAGATGAAATCAGTACGATGTGGGAATAACAAACAGCTACACAAAGACCTGACAGAAGGGAAGAGCACAAGTAGTCGCTTATTGCAAAAGAGAGACAGCTCCAACCTTCCTTCTCTAAGAGTTAATACTTAACCAGCCACTAAATCTAATGTATGAGGGAATTGTTTGGGTGGAAAAAGTGATAAATGCTTATATATAAATCTCTGTATATTTATCATGCTCCATGGTAAGCTCCAAAGCAAGCCAGGGTATCTATCTGCCATGGTGATTCTCACTGGGCAGCCCATCTCTTTGCAATACAAAGATATTTAAGCAACTGAGTAGATGTGAATCTTTAGCTTTTATTAGTGCTGACAGAAACTGTGGGTCCATAGCACTCCCAATAACCAAGCCATTTCTTTAGAGTGCTCTCCTTTACAGAATCATATTTCTTACGCTACTGCTCAATGGTCTGCTAAGGAAAAAAAAAGGACTATATTGCGCCAAGATTTGCGTGGTTTTTAATAAAAACCTAACTAGAGAGGACAAACAAAACTGGGGTGAGGAGGTGATACAGAAGCAGAGTGAAGAATGATGATAGCAAATGTTCCTTTCAGCAAATCTCTCTGAGGAGGAGAAGGAAGAGATGTTAACTAAGTATTTTACTATGGGTTTGGACATAACTAAGTTCCAAATTCTTTTTCCAAATATGTAGTTACCATAGTCATCAGTATTGTATGCCTTATTATTTTTATTATTATTTCTAATGCAGTTGCATGGCGTCTGTCACTAGTATTTGAGCATTTGAGCAAACTAATGTACTTCTACTCTGAATGCACCTGCGATGGATGCTAACACTACCACTGCTGCTAGCACTGTGGCTAATGTTACACCTGAAGTCCTGTTTATGGGCAAAAAGGAAGCACAGTAAATAAAAAAAAGAATTTACTGTCAGTATAATTTGCAATCTTAACACTCTAATTCAAGGATTATTATTAGGTTAGTTCTAATTGTTACAGAAAAAGACAAACTAGTACAGTTTGAGTATTTTTACACAGAGAAAGTCTCAATGAGAGCGACAATACAATTTTATTTGTAATATACATGCTGCTTAATTTCTACCCCTTTTCCCTGGTGCTGTGCTCACATTTCCCTTGCTCATCCAGGTGTTGGACTTCAGAGCTACCAGGCTTTCCATCTCTGGAAGTGGAGCATTGCTAGCGGTGCGTCCTGCACCCCATGTTAGCCCCTGCCTGCCCACCCCAGCACAGGCGCTTGGGTGCCGAAGCACCAGCAAAGCTGTTTAGTGCTACAGAGAGCACTACAGTTTGGGGATGCGAAAGCAGTGGGGCAAGGGCCATCCCTGGGAGCTCGCAGGCCTGGAGAGACAACAGCAGGGAAAAGGACGGGCCTGAGGTTTGAAGCCCCATACGAGCGTCTTCATTCCCGTGCAAAGATGAGGGGGAGCCGGTGAGTGGATGATCTGTGCTAGACATTTAGGCAGAAAAAAACTATCCCTGTCACTCTCAGGATTTACTAGAAAGTAATTATTCCATTAAATGTGCATCTCAAATGAGGTATTTTGGCAGTAACTTCCAGTTTCCAATTCTCTGGAAAATAGAAAGCCGTGCATTCCTGCACGGTACACGGTAGCCGGCTGCAGTGCCCGATGATTTCCAGCTCTCCGGGTAGCAGTGCAGCATGCACAGGAAAGGTTCAGTGAGCAGGCATCTGATTTTGACAAAAACAAAACAGTTTGACCAGAAACTGAAGGTGTACTTTAACAGCCACAGAAGTTAGCTGGCTGTTCTATTAAAATGATTTATAATAATAATATTTGTTTTAGGTGGCTGTTTCTTTTTCTCATAATCCTAACAACCATCATTTCTATTGCTCCAGCCTGAGCTACTGCCAGCTTGCAAAAACAAAGTGAGATGAGAACGGAAGGAGCTGTGGGTGGCTCTGCTTTCTGCTCACATGCCTTTTCCCAAGTCTCCCATCAGAAACATATTGCAGTGGTCAGTGTTGCAAGAGCCTGATCTGCTGTCCTGATCCTCTGACCAAACAATCTGGGCAAGAAGCACGAGCTTTTTAAAGATGTCAGGAGCTGAATTATTATGCACTGTTGGTTAGAATCAAAGCCAGATTTGCATAAAACACTTCCAAAAGTTAAATTCAAGACTAATCAGTGATGGCTTTAGTTAAAGCCGTTTCTTCCACCTCCTTGCTTGGTGCTGGGGTGTTTCCCAGAAGCTGCATGTGATCCACCACTCCTGGTGCAGACAATCAGGGTGCATCATCATCATCATCATCATCATCATCATCATCATCATCATCATCATCATCATAAATACACAAGTTAATATCAATATCCTGTTTTACCAAGTGTAGAAAGATACAACTATACTTTTGGAAAACAGTCACCAGAATATTCCTGGCACATGCAGATAACCTGGATTCAGCACGATTATTCCGACAGGTATGAGCTTCAAGTGAGTTTCAGGATTGACTGTGAGGGTTTAAACCTGCAGCCAGATGCGTAGATGCCTAACGGCCGTTAAAACTGGTTATTCACCCCACAAGCAAGGTAACCCGCATTGGTAAGGATTAAAACCCATTAATTCAGTAATGTGTCTGAAATGTACAGCTCACAAGGGAATACAGTTACGTATCTGGCACTAGTAACCACCTTGGCTGGCAGCTCCTGCCACGACAAGCACATTGGCGAGAAGGAGGTACCGCTTCGGCTGATCTTCCTCGGGCTCTCACTTGTTCCTGGCTTGAGAGCTGCTGGATGCACTGCAGGTCTGCAAGGCCAAGGCTTGACATCTAGCTACGTCCTTCAGGGGTGTAAAATTAGCGTCTTCACAACCAGTCCATAATTCATCATGAAAACCCACAGCAGCTGTGTATGGGGATGGAACAAGGGACTGGGGATGAGAATTATGTGAAAGACTTCATATTTATATGAACTCGTATTATATATAAAATGTATAATTTAAATCCTGAGCAAAATGAGGCACTGGGCTAGATTAACCTTTAGTCTACCTCTTCTTAGGTTCATGCATGCTGGATTATTTGGTCTGACCTTCATATCAGAGGCCGTGTAATTTCATCCAATTACCTTCATACTTCATGAGATGTGTTTGACTAAATTTTACCTTCTGGTAAAACATACAATCTTGGTGTGAAAACTTTGACCGTCAGAACTAGAACAGTCAGACCCGTGGCCAGTGAAGCTTTGTGGGTGAGCAGGGGCGTGCTGGCACCTCCCTGCAACACAGACCTGGCCTCCAGAGGTTTGCAGCTCATGGACTTCCAGGGATGTGCAACTCACTTCTTCCATTAGTAGTTCGTTCCACCAGGCGGTAGCTTCAGTTAAGGAAGTGTGAAAGCCAGCGGAGCGGTTTATAGTCCTCATGCCTTTTTTTTCTGTTGTTGCAAAAGGAAAAAAAGAAGAAACAATCAGCAGGAAGGAAAGGGGTTGTGTTTCTACTGTTAAGAGCTCATACAAAATATTTATTGTTAAATAAATTAATTGTTCATTTGTTCCCCGTGGAATTTATTTTTTTGTTCCTGCTGCTTTACAGCTCTTATTTGCCTTGATGTTAAAACAGGGCGGGACTGCAGGTCAGGTCTCTGAAGGGACTTAGATTTAACAAATTTGCTTCCAGACCAAAGAGGTGATTAGGACAAGTTATAGGGGTGCTTTCTGGCCAGCTTTGTAAATAGAAATAAACCGATTTTGAAAGCATTTTAAGAATCATCCATCACGATTAATCTTTGGCATGGTTCTTCAGTATACATCAGCATGGTAGAGACGATACCTTGGGATTGAAAATATCAGTTAAATCAATACCTCACAGCAGTTTGGCATGCTTCTTTCCTGAGGGTCTTAGTAACTTGAACAAGTTGCGGAAGGTCTGCAGGACTTGTGGTTCCCGAGTGAAAAAGAAGCAAAACAAAACTTAGGCCCTTAAACTTTTGTTGACTTCAAGGTGTTGCACAGTGTGACAGAGGAGTGTCTTTATCTACTTCCTTGTCTTTATAGTCACAAAGATCATGAGACAATATTAAAAACCCAAAAAAAATCTTCTCTACAGTCTTCCTAAGCACCAGGCAGTACTGGCTCAGCTTTCCTCTTCGCAACTCCCAGAGCAATTTCTGCTGGCAGTAACAGTCCAAAGGGCTTCAGCCTTTGCAACTGCCCCGCCGCAGCAATAGGTTTGGAAAGGCTGCCAGGACTGTGCTAGCAGGCGAACCCAGGCAGACATCGGCACGGTAATAGGCACTTTCATGACAAGCTGTTTTCTTTATTTCCTCCAACGTACAGCGGTGCCAAGTGACAGGGCAGTGGGGGCAGCCTCAGCCATACGCGTTCATGCGAGTCTAGGAGATGCTGATGGCATGGTCCACACGTTAGCTTGTATGAAAGAAAAAATATGCTTGGGTATTACTGCCTATTCGTCCCAGTGCAGATTCTCCTGAGCCTATTGGAATAAAGTTTTTTTAGTAAGTCTTGATCCCACGTCCGTGGAAGCCAACATGACTCTCTTGAATGACTTGAGAGATTTCAGCCCACATCTTCAAAGCACTACATCATGCCTGCTAGTGCCTCCTTTTTCCTTTTTCCATTTTACATTTGTTTTTGTTCTTCTGTATTTTCTTTACGTGTTCATTTGGTAGATTGGCAATAAAGTTCCTGGAGTGGAGTTTGGAACCAGATGAAGCTTACTTCCAAAGTATAGTAATCTATTTCCCTGCCTCCTCTCTGTGTTTATTTTCCATAAATGACTTGACACTTATCTTGCAGTAGGAGATCATTACCAGTTACAGCATTTATTTTCAATGACATTATTACTTTGATATTTCATTTTCATAAAAAGGAATCTATTTATTGCTGCCTTGTGGAAAAAAAAAGTCAGTGATTTAATTAACTAGTAACTCTGGCTTGAATATTTCATGGGACTCTGGCTGTGAACTCCTGCAAAGTGAATGTTTTCAGACAACTTGCTTAAGAGCCTACTTCAGCTGATTCTCAGCAGACACACGTTAACCGTGTCAGAAATCATTCCACTCTTGCACTACATGGCGGCTTATTTTTCATTTATCTCCCAACATGAGTATTTACAGTAGCACCTAGAAGTCTTGGATGCCACAGTGAGTCCTTTGGGATGGGCACATAAACAAGCACTTAATAAGGGAGAGTCTCTACTCTGTTTCCAACCTAGACAAACAGTGCAAACCAAGGACGGGAAGAAAAAGCCAGGTAAAACATGTCAATGGGATGACCTGCTGGGTCATCTCTGGAGCCGGGAATAGAGCCTGGGTCCCCAGGCACGTGTTCTGGTGCACCTCTTGCTAGTCTTCGCTCTAACAGTTTCTCATCCGGCAGCTTTGCACATTGTATTGAACCTTTCCCAAGTCCACTCCCTGTTTTCAATATAGCGACAGCCATTTCTGTTCAGAGAGCAGACAACACAGATGCAGAGCAATAATTTCTCCTAGCAGCGTGAAAAGTCTGTCCTTGCATTTCTTGCAACAGGAAATGGTATTCATTTTAATCCCATCTCTCCCACTCATTGTTTATGAAAGAAAAAGAAAAAAAGGATGCAGCTAATAAGGGCTAAGTTCACCTACCCAGGAAGAATCCTTTACCCTGCCTCGGACTTATTGTATGGGCAGAGTATCCTGGCTGGACAGGTCGGGATGACACTAGTGACTCCGGTCTGAACAGGAGGTAGAAAAGGATAGGCAGGATATTTTAGTGGATGGTAGCACTTGGTCCTAAGAGGCCAGGATGCTTCTGCTGCATCCAAAACCACCTTGCCAGGCGTGTGCAGATTTGTCCGAGCCAGCAGAGAGTCCTAACGAGTCTACCCTGTACAACACGCTTCTCACCGCTGCCGTGCAGCCTGGCCACATTAACCCAGATAATAACCTTAGGCTCTTGGCACAGCTCGTTACTTCAAGAGCATCAGCATACCAGCATGTCCTGTCTATATCTGGACTGCAGATAGTACTAATCCTGCGGCAGATACAAGTAAATTAAGCAGGGAAGGGACAGTTCTCTGGCCCTGAAGCCAAACCCTTATTCCTACCAGTGCCTCCTATCTATTGCCTATCTGTAAAAATAAGGCTATCAGTTCGCTACTCCACAAGAACAACTTAAGAGTAAAATTTTTAAACGTTAAGGTATTGCCATTCCTTCCCTTCAGCAGCAAGGCAGGACTGTGTGGTAACAGCAGTGATGACAGCCGATGGAAGCTGGATCCCATCCTTCTCCCGCTTCCATTGAGTTACCGAGCCCTGTGCGGAGGAATTGGCTCGATGAGTCTGTTCAGGGCTGAACCGGGAGAGAGCAGTAAGAGACCGTGGGCAGGGAAGGCAAACAAGACCTGGAAGAGCCAAGCTGCAGGAGCACAGCCTGACGTGGGAAAGCAGCAGGTGGGAAACGACGGAACATTTTGCTTGAAATTGTAGGAGTTTGCTTCTGCGAGAAACAAGTCCAGAAAAATGTGACACTAGTCATTCCCTTCCCCCCTCATAATAGTACCATTTGTAGAAAAAAACCATAATATTTTTGCTACAAATGGCATTATTATAACCATGCCTGATTTCTGAAAAAAACTTGTAACTTTAATACTGAAATCATTGGGCATATAGAAAATGCTGGTTTCACCAAGACAGAGTCCTGCCTATATGACACTGCTGATGTCTTTGCGGCTACTCCGAGTTAATATATAGTGTTAAAAAACTGAGTTCATTTTGACACCAAAACACATGGAAAAGAAAAAAAAAAATGCAACTTTTTTTTTATTTATTGGAGATCTGTTTTTGAGGACTGGTAGGGAAAGGCTCAAACCCCTCCTGAAACCCTGGCTGCAGCAAATGAAGACCTGAAGCTCCTCATTCCCACCTACGTCTTTCCCACTCCCAGATAGCCTGTTTCTGTTGCTATATATCCTCTTCCCACCTTCTTTCCCTGTTCTTTTCCTCCCTTCTTTCAGCTTGAAATATCAGTTCAGACTTAGAAAACCAAGGCAGCCTACAGCCAATGTTGCTAATATAAACTGGTTTGTGAAAAAATAGGGGTTTTTGTTATAAATGGAGAGTAATAAATAGAAGACTATAAAATATGATAAAAACCATGGAAGCTATGATTTCTTTTAGCTTCTTCAATTTTCTATTGTTCCCAAAAGTAAGTTTAATACAGGCTAATTTCCAGTGCTGAAACGCAGAAGGAAAGTCAATCAGGGAAGCAGATAAAGACGTAACCATTAATATTAACAGTCCAGAACTATTAGCTTTCACTGCCTCAGAATAGAAAGCAATCCCCAGTGCACAAGCTGGCTTCCCTCCCACCAAATTTAGTTAGAGATTTATCCTTCAGTGTCCTTCGTAGTTTTTGCACTTCGATGGCAATACATCCAGCAAGGAGCACCATTTGACCCAGTAAGCGAGAGAAAGGTATAGAAAGCAAAGGTTCCCAAGCCAGAGATCAGCAAAAGACATTCAAAGCCTCCGTTAAGTATCTCACAGGGGAGAGCAGCAACGCTAAGGACTTGAAAACTCAATAGGGAGCACCACAGCAGCAAAATCCTGGTGATTAATTGCAGCAAACACCAGCAAAGGAAATACAATTAAAAACCAAATCAAAATGAAAATAAATACCCATCAGGATCCCGCAGAGCTTTGGGAGTCAGGGAGAGGCACCATAAACTGTTGATCCAGCAATCGCCCCGCACAGCAGCTGCTGACGAGAAAAAAAGGGAGAGGAGCTGAAAATCAGCTTTCGTAAGTGGTGCTAACAAAATAGACACCCCCCCCCTTTAAAACAGCCAACTAAATAAACTAGAGGCAGAGAGGAGGTGCTGGCACAGCTCTACACCAGCTTCTTGTCCCACTTTCCCCCACCACTCGGGAACTTTATTATGCCTTCTTTAACAAGTGGAAATGACAACTATAACTGCTGTGTGAGTATACAACCACAAACAATTTGAAAACCTACCCTCTCTTCGTATGCTAATCCAGCTAAAGTGTTAAAACTATGAAGTCATATAGATAGATGAGAACAGAGAAATGCAAAGTTATAATAGTAACTTCATTGCCCAGCTTCCTCTTATTTTAGGCAACTTAGATCATCTCTTTCACGTGTTATTCAAGCTTCATCTTGAAAGTAGCTGAGCTTTCTCCTTTCCATCGCCCTTATGGGAAAGATGTTTGAAAATGTCATTGCTTACACACAAAAAAAAAAAAGGTTTCATTTCAGTCTACATTCATTCAAGGCCAGCTGGCTTTTTAGAAGGGACATGAACTCTCACATTTCAGGACAAAGCTTCTCAGTGATATAGATATTGCCTTTATGTGGGTTTTCCCACCTTCCGCTGGTTTCTTTTACATTGCTCACAGAGGAAAGCAAATACCAAACTGCCTGACTCCTAATCTGAATCAATAAATAAGACAACGGGTGGATATACTTTTGCCACCCGCAGCCTGGGCTTAGACCTGAACTGCATTCGCTGCAGCTGGTAGCAGCAATGCTCTTACAGCTGTCATGCTCTAAGAAGGTAAATGATGCCAGGTAGTGAGGAGGGATAATACCTCTCCATTAGACCAGCTGATGTATTTATAAGAAACAGACAAGCGTGCAGGTCTGAAATTGGAGCAGTAATCTTCAAAGCGAAGAACAACAGCTCTGAATTGAACTCTGTATCTTAATCAGTTAAACCATCTGAGAGGTGATTGGTACCTGTGAGTAGGAGGGAAAGGCTGCCAGCCCAGAGAAAGACAAAATCAAAATTGTGCTTGGAACAACTAAGAGTTAGAAGAACAGTGTTAGATGTACCTATGTTCATTTATTAAATTAAATTACATTAAAAAAAATACCTATTCAGGTTTTCTTCCGAGCTTGCTTAGAGAAGATAGTGTACATGACCAGGCAATTACAGTGCCAAGCATGAGAAATTATATAAATTAGAAAGACACGTGAGGCACGTAGAACAAAGGGCTCAGAGGACAACAGTCTCCTGCAACCCAGAGGGAAGAAAATAAATCCCAGGAAAATGAGCTCAGTGGATTAATTATAATTGATAAAGAAAGCCATAAAGAAGGGTAAAGATAACACAGAAAGAACAAGAAATGCTGGAAGTTGAGCAGAGGGGTGTCAGGCCCCAGTCCTGCTATTTGGTATGTGCAGCTAAATTGTTCTTCCCCATGGGATCTGCAACGTGATTATAAAATAAAAAAAGGAACAGAAATCTGGTCTGTCAAAAATATCACTGAGGTTTTAAGCAAGTACAGGTGTTTGCTCTTATACAACTAATCGCAGGATCAGGCACTGGTATTGCACAAAAAGCCCGTCTCTAATCCACGCCCAGTGGTCCAAGCGGCGCGTGGTACACCTCAGGCCCGTGGCAGAGCATCCCCAGCGTTAGAAACAGCTGCCAGAGCTGTGCAAACTACTGCAACCTATTAGCTGGTGCTTAGTTGGCAGGAAAAGATAGCACTTTTTAATTGGTACATCCCCAAGTGGTACGTCTCTGATATTCACAGGATATTTACTGTGAAATGAAGCACAGGTTTCATAGACGAGGCAAGATACTATAACATAGGTAAGAAGCCTTCAAACTTGACAATGATGTCTTTATTTGGGAAAAATGGGCTGATTTTGATAGCGATTTGTTTGAACTATAATTTGCGGAAGACAGGTCCCCTTCTTGGGTTTGTACTCTTTTTAAAGCCTGAAAAAATACAACGCATTAATATTTTACCTCTCTGCCTCCGTAACACCGAACTGTATTTTCTAACTATGCCCCCACGGCCCTTGTGAAGAGTTCATTAGCCAATACTCACAGCTCCAGCTATCAAATCCAGGTTGTGGTTTTATGGACCTCCTAGACATCACATGGTAACTCTGACTCCCTCTGCCAGCTTCCAGCTGATGTTATTCTTAAATAAAATTAAAAGCTGCAACGCAGAAGCAAGGCACAACGGATTTGACAGCTGTTATTATCATGTTCAAAGTGCGAATATGGGGCCAAATGCACAACATTATTTGTAAATGTAACTGAGAATTAGGTGTTTGATATTTTTTCCACCGAGACACCATCCCTCTTTTTCATCCCTATATGCCTGTCATTCCTTGGCTGTCATTGCTTTTAATGCTTATATGATAATCCCTGGCATGACTGTCCGTAAAGAGGTTGAGGACACTTCTGCCGATATCAACCACGGGAGTTCTTTCGTGCAAAGCATGAGGAGGGGACTTTGGGAAAAAAGGTCAGAGTCCTGATCCTCGTTCACAGAAGCCAGGTTCGATCCGACATTGTCGGAGCAGTTGGTCCAGGCCTTGAGCATGCAGTAAAGTGAGACCCAGTCTCCAACCATTTATCGGCTCAGACTGGCCTTTCCCCGTGCTCGTGGTCTGCCTGCACCTCTCTGTTCCCTGGCCACCCGTACCTACATATTCAACAGCTACATTATTATTTGCAGAATGTCTCTATTGCATTATTGTAGGTCTGATATTATGCTAGATGTTGCCAAGACATTCAAAAGCAGATGTTCTCTATTTCATGATGCTCTCAGCCTGCGAATAGATGAGTAAATATCTATTTAGCTAGACATGGATAAAATAAACACCTGGATTTCCCCACAAGCAGAATGGCAAACCGGAGTCTGAAGGGAGAGATGACACTGATGTCTTCAGAGAGTCTGGAGCGGGTCGGAGGGTCAGCACAGAGCAGCGCACAGGAGGAATGTATCGAAAGGTTTGGGGAGAAGTACAGGAAGATGCAGCATTGTGGAGTAGAGCAGAAAGCATCACGAATTGTTAGTATTTTGTTATTCCATCACAGTCTGGTGTCTGAGTTACCGCATGACCTTTCTGTGGGCGCTCTGTGTTCTTCTTCCACCCTTGCCTTTGTACCTTCTCCCACATGCTCCACCTTGATGTGAAGCTATCGCCTGCTTCTCCGGCACCACATAGCTAGTTGCTTCTGAACTTACCCTTCTTCACCCGAACATCTCCTTCCCACAGATCCTTTCCTTACTGACAGCCAACCTCTGCAGTATTGCCATCACTTGTAGCAAAGGAACTTTAGGGTCCATATCACAGGTAAAGATAGAAATGTTTCCAACAGTAGAGTTTAGCCCTGGAATGAACTGCTAGGGGAATCACCATCACTGAAAGTCTCTAAGGACAAAATAGAGAAGCTCTGTTAAGAAATTATGGGTCTTACATACACTGGATCATGCTTTGGAATACCTTCTTTCCAAGAGACAGTAAGAAGAGCACATCACCCAGTCATTGACCTGGCTATTATTTTTCTGACAAAGCACATCCACACATAAAATCCACTGGGTAAGAAACAATCCTTAGAAAATCTAGATGTCCATGCAACGAAAGGAAGATCAATGTTCAGGCAAATATGCAAGATGAGGAAGAAAACTTTCCTGATGGCTGCTTGAGCAAGGGAACATTTTTTACAGCATTATCCACTGAATTAATTTTATTTGCAGCATTAGCCTTATTTCTTCATTGAAAAGATTTCCGTGTGACTTGCAGTGCTTTCTCATTTGTCTGTATGTCTTGTCAGGATCAGACTTAATTACCTTTCCTTTCAATGTTTTAAAAACTAACCTGCCCTCCAGTCTTGCATGAAAGTTGTGTTGGCATGGTTACCCAACCCATTACTTCATGAGTATTGATTGTATTACTCGTATGGCTTGAAAGCCATAAATTCACTAACTAATACTATCTGTTGAATTGAGAGTTGGAATTATAGCATAAGAAATAACATCTAACTCTAGAAAACCGGTCCAAAATGAGAATTGGGAATCAGCTAATATAATTTTTTAGTGGCTGTTGCAAGAAATATTGAAATGAGGGGAGGCAGTGCTGAGAGGCCAGCACACAGACCTCACGTTTAAATGCAGTTGTTCGAGTGATGTGCAGAGGAAATCACTCAACTGTTTGTATTTAGGAAAATGAGAGCAAAGGAATTGTCGTACAGAATCAGAGCAGAGCCAAATGTGATGCTGTATCCTTATTTTGACACTTGTGTCAGAGAGGGTCTGACTGCAATGGAATAACCTGCCCACGAGGCCTTTTGCTAAAAATATGCTTGAAAGAGGGCTTCCAGAACTAAAAGTTTAGTAAACAGTACCATCCCCTCAAGCTAGAGAAGACCCTATGCAGTGCTGTGGAGCAGACAGTCCACGAACCTCTTCCCCCAGCCCTACCAGGCTGTGCTCACCTAAAGCAGTCCCGCTACGCCTGACTCTTTCCTCTTGAGCTGCCACTTACAGCTGCTGGCTGCTTCCTCTCTGCTTCTTGCTTTTGTTTTCCAGACTAGCACCTCATCAAACAACATCCCGAAAGGGTGAAAGGCTAATGTTCTCATTGCACCACCATGTGTCAGCTCACAGTAAGTAGCTACGGCGGAATTAACCCTCTGGTAAGACAGTTCCCATGTGCGAGAGCCTTTGCCGCATAATCATTCTTGATTGCTATTTAGTGGCTGGAACAGAGAGCTGGTAATTAGGACTCCTGGGTACTATTTTCAGCTCTGTCAGTCACTTCATCTGTGACCTTGGGCAAGCCACTTATCCTTACTTTCCCCATCTATGCCTCAGCTTACCTATCCGGAAGATAGCAATAGCACTTAAAAAAAGTTGCTAGTGAAGTTGTGAGACTGACCTGTAAAGGGCTCTAGCATGTAAGAATGGGCCATCTGCAGCCACCCCTATATCACTAATTTACTTCAGCCCCACACTGCCCACTCCATGCCCCTTGTGAAACTGCGAGCAGAGTCTGCTGCACTGCAGGGTCCCTGATGAGCAGTCAGAGGCAGCAGAGATGTACGCCCACCATGCCGTGCCCAGAGGGGTGGTGGTACTGGGTGGCCTCCGGAAGCCTTGGTCCCTTCCAGCAGACCCCCCAGGCAGGTTTCTGCAATACTTCCCGGTGCCAAAATAGCCAGAAACACAGATGCATTTCTTCACTGCTCAGCACCCTGGGCAACTTCAGGACTCTTGGCTTCCTTTTTCCTTGTAAACACTTCATACAAAGCTGCTATGGACATCTCATCCCTCCCCGTATGTCAACCTCGCAGAACAGCTGGGAACTCACAGCATCATTTGGCTCAACACAGGTTCGTACAGCTCCCTTCCAACCCAAACTATTCTATGATTCTATGATTCTAATAGCAAATTCAATCCAGCATTCCCCACCCAAAACATAGCTACTGCCCAACCTTGAAGGACCTCTGTCCTGAGCAGTTGAGCCCTACGGGGTCCCCTGTAGAGGGGTCTGACTGATCAATGTTAGATTTTGTGTTCTTGACAGAATTTGGCACCATACTTTGGAGGCCAAATCTGTTACTGGATGTGGATGCCTGAATGTCCCCTCTTTTTTCCATTCCCATAACAGATCAGAGGCAATCTGGAACAAATGTAGAGCCTTCATCCTGCTTCTCAGCTTGGTTCTATAATATTTGCTCAGAAACTTTAGTTTGTGATGCTGGAAACCTGATGATGTGGTTTAAGCCTTTAAATTGTGATGTTTTGAATGCACGATTGTTTTAGATATTTATCCCTTTGACAACTTGGAAATGATTAGCAGAAACAAATGTATTGACCAAGGGGCCAGGGCTCTTATCCCGTATCAGAAGCAGCCAGAACACCTGATTCACTGAAACATTTTGATAAGGCAAGAGCTATTGCAGTGAAATTGTAATGACTAGATAAATACCATGGTAACGAAACTGCAGTAATTTATTATATTGTCACATATTTTATTTTTCTTGAAACCTGTGAAACTGCTATTTTACAATATATTTCCCTTGCATTGTGGATCCTCCCTAGCATGCACTTTCTAAGTGAGGGTCATTATGAGTAAGAATCCCTTGAAGTTTCATGACCTGGTGATGTTCTTATCTCCTGTGGGGCTCATTGAAGACCCATTTGTGGAAATAGGCAGTAAAAGGTTTCATGAGCAATTCCATGGTCCAACTTTCGGTCTCACCATCTGCTCCAATATCTGACATGTGGGAGATGAGAAGATGGTTTTGCGAAGAGGCAGCTTGAGTGATGTAAAAGCCAGCTGCAGTCAAAAGCTGAGGCCAATTTTCAATACACTTTTAAAATGAATTTTTTTTCAAGGAAATAGCAATTATACACCTTCCTCCTCATGGGAGTACCTGATTATCTCCTGCTGCTGATGCCTATGTCATTGCCTCATCTTCTCCTCAAGAGGGAATAAAGGGTAAGAAACTTTATTTAATGGAATATGAAGTGCTGGTGAGACTTGTTTTTAAACTGTAGGTGCTAGCTGGTATTGGTATTATGGCAGGCAGGTCAAAGAAGTACACTTTATGCTTGGAGGACAAAACAGTGAGGTTTGCAGTGGTCATTCATTCCTGCTGAATATCATCCCTGAGTTTGCATCAGCCCTCAGAAAGGAAGGTCTTCTGTCTTCTGCAGAGAGGACTTTTACCCTTATTGCAGAAAGTTGTGCTGATCTGAGGAATCAACTAATCATTCTCAGCCTTCATCCAGGAACTTCAGTAGATATTTTAGTACCTTGGACCCAGACCATTATGGAAGTTGAAGATAAAACTTGAGATCTTGCACTTGATTCAGTACACTCCAGGTCCGTATTGAAGTACCCAGTGGAGGGCAGGCTGACATATTTTGTTTATTGATGTCTTGCATGGAAGCACTTCCTTATTAATCAGTTTCTGAATGACTGATAGCTTGAACATCCTATTGCTGAAGTTCAGGAAAGAGGTGAAAAGATATGTAAGAGATGGTGAAAAAGGTATGTAAGAGATGAGGTGACATTTCCTTGGCAAATGGAGAGGACAGAAGTCATTTCAGATTTTTAGATGAGAGCTTGCAATCAAACAGAAAACAAAGGTCAGTTTTTGGACTGAACTGACCACTTGTCAGTTTGTACCTTCACCCAAGCTATACAATATCCAAACATCATACGTTCCAAGTGATTGCCTCTTTAATGAGGTCCACTTTTAACTGGCTCTTTTTGATCCAAGCGATCTTCATGTAGATAGATGTTGAACAGGACCAGCGAGAAAGTGACCTTCACGGGCTTCAGAGATGAGAGACTTAATGCTGAAGATGTATTTTTCTATCCCTGTTCTTTGAAGGTGTCCCTTGTGGAGGAACAACAGCTATTCCTGTAGCTTTCCTGGCACTCTCTCAAGTGGGAGGTAATATCTCATGGCTGACAATGCAAAGGGCTTCAGGGAGGTCTAAAATAATGAAAATGTTTACTAACAAGAGGAAATCATCCATCATTGCCACTAGAGCTGTTCAAGTCTGAATTCCAGCTGGAATCCAGAATGTGCCAAGTACTAGATACTAGGTTCAGTGAGATGAATTTGTATTTAATCTTTTGACAGATTCTGCACAGATTTTGCACAGGAATGGCAGGTGTGGCTCTGGAGCAACCATAGGGAAGAGCTGACGTACCAAGGTTAATTCTTTCAGTACTGGCCATGCTGCTGTTTGAACGAAAGGGAAAGAAAAGTTTATTTTGTTAAATAAGCCACTACATTTTCTGGTCAGGAATGACAGCAGCTGCTCGTGACTCTCTGCATCAGCTGGGAAAAGCAGGGTATTAATCACATGTGTTGGGTCAAGAATCCTCTGGGCTGTCCAGGGCTTTTTGATGCTTTCTGACCTCAGAAACCCTGGCTGTTTGATAAGATGCTGTGGGCAGGATCGGGGTTATAGAATTTTGCCAAACACTTAGGAGAAAAACAAGGAGACAGCCATCACTGGGGTTTTTTTTAGGAACAAATCATGTCAAACAAATCTAATTTCCTTCCATGACAGGGTTGTGGCCTTGGAGATAAGGAAGAAGCAGGAGATGACTACAAAAACACTTAGAAAGGCTTTTAGCACTGCATCACCTGCCATTCTTATAAAAAAGGGAGGCAGAACAGTCTCGCCTGGGCTCTGCCTCATGTCTGCTTGAGCTTGAGAGGAGTTCAGGAGAAAGACTTAGAAAGTGATAATATTTTATTTCTGTGCACTGTTATCTAAAATGCGTATGCTTGAGAGAACTCAAACTGCAGGTGTTGCCTTTCTGGTGCATGGCACAGCTTTACGTTGGCTTACGCTTATATTGCAGCCATTTGTTATTTCAGCTGGAGAAGGTTATGATATTGGTACCAATCACAGTTTTGCCATGATTGCTGCCTCAGCTCGAGGTATGCTTTACAAATAGAGTAAAGAAGCTTTCCTGTAACAAGGAAAAGCTTAATGTAAGCTGGGCCTCAGAGGCTACAGCTGTAGTCCTGGCTCTACCATGTTCTAGTAGCAGAGACGTGTCCTCTTCCAATGTGCTCTTGAGACGATGTAATAGTAGGCTTAACCTTGAGCAGAGCTGTCCTGTCCTTAATTATACTCTCCTGCATAGTTAACACGTTAGTAAAATAGCCGGTATTATTGTCATCCTGCCTTTTTACAGATGGCACAGAGGCACAGCAAAGTTAAACGACTCATTCAAGGTAATGCAAAGCAGGTTAGAGCTCCTATTCTGCGCTCCCCGGTTCTGGCTCCTGCTCTCACTATGAAATATCCCCCCATGAAGACTTCCAGTCCTGATTTTAACCGGATATATGTATCACTTGCACCCTCTAGGATTTGGTCACAATGTGCCATCCAATATTCCAAGCAGCGAGTCCTCTAATAAATAGTGAGATTTGCTTTACAACTGCGAGGACAAAGTTCCTCAATGCTTTTTCCAACGGTTTACCTGCCTGGAAATGACATTATTTTTTCTTGGCTATAAAGTTTGTTTTACTTCCTGGGATAGTGACATATACAGTTCATGGGGTTTTATGTATCCTCTTAGTAAATGGTTTGTGCTCTGAACCAGCTAATGCATTATATTTTTGTCCCTCTTTTAGGGAAAAAAAGGACAGAAAACATTAACGGTATGGAAAGATGATCTTCCTATGTTATGACGACCTTTTTTACCAATATTTCAAATATTTAATAGAGTTGTTTACTAACCAAACCTAGGCTTTCAGCAAGGTGAAAGTCATTTTCCCAATCCACCTTTAAAAAGTGCTTGGATTTTTTTGTGTTTGCGTACAAGATTGCACTTGGAAAAGTAGATTTAGATAAATCTGAGTACACTTTCAGTACTGAAGAATCACAAAAAGCATGCTTGAATTTCCTTTAAAATATTTCACTTAGATTTAGATTCAATTAGCTTAGAGAATCTCATAGCGACGTATTTATCTATGTGGCTTTTGTTACTGCAGCTTTTGACAATTATAAATTTTTAACGAGAGACAGAAATAGAAAAGAGGTAAAATTGGAAGAAAAAAATGAGAAAATGGAGAGATTTTGTAGCCTACTTTAAGGTACATTACTCTGGATTGTAGTCTCTTCTTCCAGAACTTTTCAGTTGTGTTAAACGCAGATAAGATACGGTCAAACCACAACACGCAGCACGTCTTAAATTTGGACCAGTATCTTTTTCTTAGGCAGCTGATGGCCAGACAACTGAGTCTCCCAAGACCTCACTTTATCATGGGCAATCTTTCTTGTCAAACTCTCAGAACTCTTCTGTGGCTGTGCCTACACTGGCCGGTTGTGTTGTCCGGTCGGAGAAGATCTGCAGAGCACAACGTCTGGTCCTGAGGACCTAATGCCCCAATGCATTTCCAAGGGGTTTTGGTTCAGCCTTGTGCTGCTCTGGTTCCATGGGCTGGTTGCCACTCGCAGTGGGAGAGCCAAAGCATGGCAAGCAGAAAGGCTGGGCTCTCAAGCTGGCTTGTGAGCCCCACAAACCAGAGACTGCAACTTGCCTTAGCTGAATCTCTGCACAATAGCTGCATATGCAAAGCCAGAGCTAGGCTTTACCGGGCAAACAGTGCATTGTACAGCATGCATACCAGACTGACGCCGGGGCAATGAAAGGATATTCTGGATTTAGACACAGATTTTGAGCTAAATTGCATTGATGCAAATCTAGCCTAGTGCCATTGTTTTCAAACAGCTGCTGCGGACTCTTACTTGTAACGCTTATATTAAATCTAGCCTCAGATATAAAAATTAACAAATTAATTTATAATAGGTATAAACAATTACCCTTCTTGAAAATGAAGTGTGTACAGCATAAAGAAATGTTCTTTCTTGATGAAACATTTGTCAGCCATTCTGAGATACCCTTGGCACAATAAGCCTCTGTAGGATTCAATATTGATAATATTCAAAGCTTCAGCTAGGCAAATACGATCAGGTTGTTAACCTGATAAAACCAATACAAATAACAGTAAGTGTACTTCCAAGCTCTGACTCAAAAACGAATGCTCAAAGATGATTATTTCCCACTTGGCTTAATAAACAAGCTAGAAAAAGCTTTTTGATCTTTCCTAACCTGATTTAATAGACAAAATGCCTTCCTTTTGCTTAACCAGGGTATCCCAAGTGCAGAACACAAATTGTTTTATTTATGCTTTTGTCCCTAACAAAAACATCTTATTCTGAGTAATGGTAGAGATATGGCTTCATAACTTAGCATGAACAAAAATAATTCTTCAACTATGTATCACAGTTAAACCTAAATCTAGATTTATTTCCTCTAGCTAGCTAAACGGGCATTTAACAGAGCTAGAAGCCTAATTGTTCTATGTTACCTGTTCAGTTAACTGAGAGAAAGAGAGATATTTTTCTCTCTGGCCGTGAGTCACAACCACCAGTGACTAAGTAACTCCATGAAGGTCTCTTCGTTGACTGCAGTGGAAGTTAGACGGGTCAAACAAAAGCTTTCGTTCGAGATAGTCTACTGGCATTGCCTATATTGACTAAGAATCATCTGTATTGGCTGAGAATCATGTTAGTTATTTATATTTCTTATATCTCTTCTCCACTTGTCAATCTTGCCCCAAGTACGTACCTGTTCAACCCACTGTCTCCCTGCTCCTAAGTCAGGTACTGCTGGAGCTCAGCAATGCTTCATAATCAGCTGGGGCTAATTCACAGATAGTGAGGGGCTGCTTTATGAATAAAAGAGGTTTTTACTCTTTTGCTAGAGTAAAAAGGTTGTTCTATGGGAAAAAAAAGAAAATGCATGCTGATAGTCCCAGGCAAATACATGTTTATCTCATATCCTGTATCAGAGAAAATGTTCAAGAGCAGCTCATGTTTCTTTCTGAATTGGTTCTGGGAATAACACACCCCAGAGAAAGCTGCCTGCAGGCAAGATCAAATGAACTGATTTTTAACTTATTTATTTTTTATTTTTTGACTTAGTCGTTCAGTAGGCTAATTTGAGACCATTCTTCCTCCTTTCCCAAACTCTCCACTCCTCTTAAAAATCTGTGCACATAGTCATTATGTAAGGGGCTTATATTTCAATGCTTGATTAAAAAAATACCTAGAGGTAATTCTGGTTTGAAACAAGTTCACAGAACTGTTTTCTATCAGTCGCCAGTTCAAACAAAATGAAAATTAAATGTGCATGAGAATTAGGCATCAGTTCCCTTAAAAAGCCATTTTACAACTGTATACTTTAATTGGACATTGCAGATAAATCATTTTAAAAAGCTTAAAAACAACATTTTCATCAGCCTAGAGCAGCTCATATTTTGTTCCAAATAGCTGAACAAATACTTTGGGTTTCTTCTTCCTCAAAGGTTTTTAAACCCTGCTCCACTCCTAAACAGAGCTGGCACGTTACACGCATGAATTAGGCAAAGCAGATTCATGTAAATTGTATATTGACTGAAATTGCGTGTTCAAAGAAGGGCAATGAAGCTGGGTTGAGCACAAGTCTAGAGCACAAGTCTTATGAAGAGCGGCTGAGGGAACTGGGGTTGTTCAGCCTGGAGAAGAGGAGGCTGAGGGGAGACCTCATCGCTCTCTACAACTACCTGAAAGGAGGTTGTAGCGAGGTGGGGGTCGGTCTCTTCTCCCAAGTAACAAGCGATAGGACGAGAGGAAATGGCCTCAAGTTGCACCAGGGGAGGTTTAGATTGGACGTGAGGAAAAATTTCTTCACCAAAAGGGTTGTCAAGCATTGGAAGAGGCTGCCCAGGGAAGCGGTGGAGTCACCACCCCTGGAGGTATTTAAAAGACACGTAGATGTGGTGCTTAGGGACATGGTTTAGTGGTGGACTTGGCAGTGCTGGGTTAACGGCTGGACTCGATGATCTTAAAGGTCTTTTCCAACCTAAATGATTGTATGATTCTATGAAATGGAGTATACATAATTTCTTGCAGAAGGGAACGGATAGAATACATTTTATTTGTGGAGGAAAAAAATTCAGTCCCTTTTCTGTTTCTGAAGTCCCATGATGTTAAAAAGCTTGCATTATATATAACAGCAATCTTCCGCCTCTTCAGCTGAATCAAGGAATACTATCAATTTTTACCTGCACCGCAGGTTCCTGGACTAGCCAGTATGAAGAGGCATTTGCTGGGCAAAGGAAACAAATGAAATACATGGAGACACACAGCGGCTGACTTGGGTTTGCAGAGACTGCTGCAGTTAGCGTAACAAAACAGGGCAAGAGACTTTCTGCATCACTGAGGCCGGATCCAGTTGTCATAGGCAACTACAGCATTATAAACTTATTGATGTCCGCCTCATGAGAGGGTTGGGGTGGAGGGTTCCCCATGTCTGCTGCTCCTCCCAAATCCCTCTTCCAGAACCTCGCTGCACTGATGCGCTTCTCTGGGCAGTGATCCAGAGTGGAAGGACTTTCTCTCCAGGTCATCTTTTACAACTGATAGTTGCAACCACTGGGGAAATTTTTTTAAAAGGGATGGTGTCTGACATGCTGTCAGAAAAACAGCAAACAAAAGGGGCTGTGTCTAATAGGGTGAGTGGGCATAAAGATCCCTCTGGAGTGATACCATAAATCAAAAGTCAGGTTGTTTCCAGTCAGGGAAAACAACAAAGCACAAGAAAATCAGGTGAAGTGTGGGTTCCCTTGGTGCTGGGACAACAGCTAACTGTGTTGTGGGACAGTACTCAGCTTTGGGCAAGAGAATAATTGGACAAGACAATCCAATCTGCAAGTCTCAAAGCCCAGGTGCATCCCTCCGCTACTGCTGCTTTCCCCACCACGCTCTTCATTCAGCTTCACAGAGTGAAATGCAACATATCCTCTATCAAGCTGCAACTATTTTGATTTATTTTCCTCCTGCACCCTCCTTTACTAACTATCCAATACTAATACAATATTGAGGATTTATTTGTGTATTTTTTCCACTATGCATTTCAACCAAAGCACAGTGGCTTTAATGAATTATGTTGTTTATATTCAGCCCTCCTGAATATAACTTACGTAATTTTAATTGGCTACCATGAAAACGTCGTTATCTGCATTGGTTGTCTGGTGTTCTGCAATGGCAATAGGAATCCTATGCTAGAAGTGCCTATTTCTCTTCACTGGAAGAGTCGTCTAGACAGATGATAGTTCATATCTGGACATACCCTACTCTTGTGATTCTCCACCCTCCTCTCTTCCAAATCAGTCCAAACCTCAGCCAGCCCAAAAAGTCTAGAGTCTTGAAGGAAACAGTAAGACCCGTTTTCAGCTCTGCCTGGTTTCCGCTGTTTCCACAGTGCTGAAAAGATTCTAGGAAATGGGAGTTTTAAAAATAAAACTAAAAAACACACGCACCCCCCATCCCAATGCTTAGTAACTCACCAGGACAGAACTTACGTCTCGGTCTACAACAAACTCTAGATTTGCAACACTGCATATTTCACCCAGTTTTTAGACAGCTACACACAGAAAAGAATCAAAACCCTAGAACTAGGTACTCAGGCTTTCTACATGAATTACAGATCAGCTTAGGAGCTACATACTAACCAGCAAAATGAATAGAAAATCACATAAGCTATTCAGTAGGAAATGTCTAAATTGGTAGCTTCTTACAGACATGAGCTTCTTGCTCAAGGCTGGAGAGAAATTTTCATATGGTTAGAAAGCTAGTGTTGCACATTTAAAGGGTGTTTAAAAAGAGATTAGTCAAAGTGTTTTTAAATGGACCCGACTAGAAAATAGTACTTCTGTTTCCACAAAAATGTCCTGTATTTCTAAATTTGATTTTTTTCCAAAATTGAAATAAGATTGTCATAATGTAAATCACAAAATATCAGGATAAAGAGCACTGCAACCAATGAATGAAAATTAGATTCCTCTGTGAAATCAACACATTCATTTTTACAAGGTCAGTTTAGTAACAAAAATCAGAATGAAAAACAGAATGAGAAAGTCTAATAAAACTATTTCCATTTTGCATATTTTAAAAAATAACTTCTTTTTTTTTTTTTTTCTCCAAATAGGTGTATCCATACAGAACATTTCAATTTAGCAAACAGTGGTTTTATCCTTTTTCTTGACCAGCCCTGCTTACAGGCAATATCGGCAGGCAGATTAGATGACCTAGTAGGATTTTTTTAATGTCTAATTTTGATAATCCATGATTGATGACTGTGTGAATTTGGCAGTTAGAGGGTTATCCTTCCATGATATCAGTCTATTCAACCCCTCACTTTCAATCAAATGATCGATAACTCATTAGCCGACACCTATTTAACTTCAGAGCAGCAAGGAATTGATGTCACCAGTAAGGAAGCATATAGGCATGTTCAGTAATGGTTGCAGACCTTTAAACAAAAAAAATTAGAGACACTAAATTTTAATTTTATGTGACAATTTACCTGCTGTTTGATGCTGTACCACCTTCCTAACAAAGACCAGAATTTGGTTCAGTGAGTTGTAAAGTTTAAATCACCTTTTTGCGACATTTGAAAGTCCCAGAAGCTGATGCTAAGTGACCATTCTTACTTGTGACACTTATTAGTTTATTCCATTCCAAACCAACGCGATCTATTTACCACCTCTTCACATATTTTTCTCGAGCACTTCTCACTGATGAGAAGCACTTAGGTTCCTATTCCCTTTAACTGCAGCAGTGAACTTGACTTACAGGATCTAAATTCTGATTTGTTTTTTCCTAATTACACGATAAGCTTTTCCTATATCATCACTTCCATAGGGAAGACCCGACTACATAAGTATACCCACCTCTTCAGTTCAGAAGAGGTTGCTATATTTGCAGAGGGTAATCTAAAATACCTATCAGTTATGAGGCATCTATTTTTCAATTCTACTAGTCATCTGATCAAAGCCAGCAGCATTAGTACATGCAGATACAACAGTATAGATTTTATTTCAGTTCTATTGACTCTCCTCCGGCCTTCTTTCCAGTGAATTATTAACTTCTGGTGATATTTTCTCACCAGAAGGTGGAACAAACAGCAGCTCAAGTGAAAGGCTTGTGATTGTGTGCACTTGTTTTTGAGACAAAAATCTCATATTACTCCATCTTCAGGAAGTCACACTTTCAGGCTACTGTGTTACTGTAGCTCTTCAGCATATTGAGCACCACCACCACTGCAGTTACAGAAATTGCTCTGTTTAACAGTGCTTGTGCTGCTGCACAGAATCACCCTTTAGCATCAGTGCCACAAGATGACCATGGCTTGGCGCTGAAGACCTGAATATACGAGCAGACCTCATCTCTGAAAAGCTGAGCCAGCAATTCCCCAGATACTCTCATGCACTGGTCTAGATTGTGCTGGATATTTGAGAACTAAATGGGCCATTTCAGAATGGCTCCCAGAAGATTTGCTCAAATTGTTGATAGCAGTCACAGCAAACCATCCCCATCCCAGCAGTTACCTAGCAATAAAGCTTTGATTCACAAGAAACCCCACTTTTGATTCAAAAGGTTTGCGGGTTGTTTTACAGGCAACTAATTAATGAATCTCACAATGGCCCCAGGGTGCTGATACATCCACCTCAACGCTGTCCTCAGCTTCTGTTCTTATTGATGAGAAATTCAATAATGGAAAAGCCTATAGCATCAAGGTATAAAGGTATGAGAGTTACATGCACGAATTAAAACCCATTACATCCTTATCTTTTTATGCTTCCCAGTACCAAGCAGAGAGTAGGTAGGGAGCGACCAGGTAGGAATCAGATGCACTTTTGTGTGGACAATGTTGTAGGAATATTAATTTTCTTCTCTTTAGCCACCACAGCTTGATTGCTCATTTCATGTGAAATTCAAAGACTTCAGCATGATAAAAGAAGAAAAGTAAATTATTGTATAACATTAAAAATAACCAGTATTTTTAACAAGAAATAAATCATTATATACCTACTTTTTCGGAAGTGTCTTCTGTGGCCTGTTAGGCCAATGTAGACATAGAACTAATGTCATAGAATGGTTTGGGTTGGAAGAGACCTTAAAGATCATCTAGTTTCAAGCCCCCTGCCATGAGCAGGGACACCTTCCACTAGACCAGGTTGCTCAAAGCCCCGTCCAACCTGGCCTTGGAACACTTCCAGGGATGGGGCAGCCACAACTTCTCTGGGCAACCTGTTCCAGTGCCTCACCACCCTCACAGTGAAGGATTTCTTCCTTATATCTAATCTAGACCGACCTTCTTTCAGTTTAAAGCCATTACCCCTTGTCCTATCACTACATGCCCTTGGAAAAAGTCCCTCTCCAGCTTTCTTGTAGGCGCCTTCAGGTACTGGAAGGCTGCTATAAGGTCTCCCTGGAGCCTTCTCTTTTCCAGGCTGAATAATCCCAACTCTCTCAGCCTTTCTTCATAGGAGAGGTGCTCCAGCCCTCTGATCATCTTCATGGCCCTCCTCTGGACTCGCTCCAACAGAGCCATGTCCTTCTTACATTGGGGGCCCCAGAGCTGAACTCAGTGCTCCAGGTGGGGTCTCACGAGAGTGGAGCGGAGGGGCAGAATCACTTCCCTCAACCTGCTGGACATGCTTCTTTTGATGCAGCCCAGGATACGGTTGGCTTTCTGGGCTGTAAGCGCACATTTCCGATGCCTGTCGGAAAAGGACCTGGGGGTGCTGGTCGACAGCCAGCTGAACATGAGCCGGCAGTGTGCCCAGGTGGCCAAGAAGGCCAACGGCATCTTGGCCTGTATCAGAAATAGTGTGGCCAGCAGGAGTAGGGGAGTGATTGTGCCCCTGTACTCAGCACTGGTGAGGCCGCACCTCGAATACTGTGTTCAGTTTTGGGCCCCTCACTACAAGAAGGACGTCGAGGTGCTGGGGCGTGTCCAGAGAAGGGCAACGAGGCTGGTGAGGGGTCTGGAGAACAAGTCTTATGAGGAGCGGCTGAAGGAACTGCGGTTGTTTAGCCTGGAGAAGAGGAGGCTGAGGGGAGACCTCATCGCTCTCTACAACCCCCTGAAAGGAGGTTGTAGCGAGGTGGGGGGTCGGTCTCTTCTCCCAAGTCACAAGCGATAGGACGAGAGGAAATGGCCTCAAGTTGCGCCAGGGGAGGTTTAGATTGGACATGAGGAAAAATTTCTTTACTGAAAGAGTGGTTAAACATTGGAACAGGCTGCCCAGGGAAGTGGTTGAGTCACCATCCCTGGAAGTATTTAAAAAACATGTAGACATGGTGCTTAGGGACATGGTTTAGTGGACATGGTGGTGTTGGGTTGACGGTTGGACTTGATGATCTTAGAGGACTTTTCCAACCTTAATGATTCTATGATTTTATTAATCTATGATTCTGTGATTGCTGGGTCATGTTGAGCTTCTCATCGACCAACACCCCCAAGTCCTTCTCCTCAGGGCTGCTCTCAATCCATTCTCTGCCCAGCCTGTATTTGTGCTTGGGATTGCTCCAACCCATGTGCAGGACCTTGCACTTGGCCTTGTTAAACCTCATGAGGTTCACACGGGCCCACTTTTCAAGCCTGTCAAGGTCCCTCTGGATGGTATCCCATCCCTCCAGCGTGTCAACCACACCACACAGCTTGGTGTTGTCAGCAAACTTACTGAGGGTGCACTTGATCCCACTGTCCATGGCACCGACAAAAATGTTAAACAGTGCCAGTCCCAATACCGACCCCTGAGCAGCGCCACTCATCACTGGTCTCCACTCGGACATCAAGCCATTGACCACAACTCTTTGAGTGCAACCATCCAGCCAATTCCTTATCCACCGAGTGGTCCATCTGTCAAATCATCAAACCCATGTCTCTCCAATTTAGAGACAAGGATGTCATGTGGGACAGTGTCGAATGCTTTGCACAAGTCCAGGTAGATGATGTCAGTCGCTCTTCCCTTATCTCAACGCTGTAACCCCGTCGTAGAAGGCCACCAAATTTGTCAGGCACGATTTGCCCTTAGTGAAGCCATGTTGGCTGTCACCAATCACCTCCTTACTTTCCATGTGCCTTAGCATAGCTTCCAGGAGGATCTCCTCCATAGTCTTGCCGGGCACAGAGGTGAGACTGACTGGCCTGTAGTTCCCCGGGTCTTCCCTTTTTCCCTTTTTCAAAATAGCGGTTATGTTTCCCCTTTTCCAGCCAGTGGGAACTTCACCGGACTGCCACAACTTCTCAAATATGACAGATAGTGGCTTAGCAATTTCATCTGCCAGTTCCCTCAGGACCCGTGGAGGCATCTCATGGGGTCCCATGGACTTGTGCACCTTCAGGTTCCTTAGATGGTCTCGGACCTGATCTTCTACAGTGGGTGGTTCTTCATTCTCCCAGTCCCTGCCTTTGCCTTTTGCAACTTGTGCAGTGTGGCTTGAGAACTTGCCGGTGAAGACTGATGCAAAAAAGTCATTGAGTACCTCAGCCTTCTCCATATTCCAGGTAACCAGGTCACCCGTTTCCTCCCAGAGAGGGCCCACATTTTCCCTAGTCTTCCTTTTATCACAGATCAATAAAATACAGGCAGATCAATAAAATAAATATACCTAGCAAAGATAAATAGCATGACAGAGTGCTTTGCTACTTAATGCCTAGACCAAGTCTTCTTGAGCAAGGACAAAAACGAGGGAAAAGATCAGCCGTATGGGGTTAATTTTATTCACAATGTCATGTCTCAGCTGTGGCTAGTTATTCGCTGTTTGATGGGGATTATGCTCCTGGATTAAGTACTCTATACTAAGAATATATTCTATACTCTTAGATACTACAAGAAACCAGGATTTATCCAAGATTTTTTCCAAACCATGGACTTTTCCAACGGCTTTCTTAGCAGAATCTCATGCTAATGGGAGGGTGACAAGAATCCTAATTGCTTAACAGAGCCCTTATTTCCCAATCTTTCCTCCAACTCCATGACCTTAGTTCAAAATGAAGCACTTGTTGGGTGGTGGCCAACTCTTACAGGCTCTGCAGTGCCCTCCCTACAGTTTGTTCTCCAGCCTTAAGTACAAAATCTGGGCTCATTTTCTTTGCAATGACAAGGAGTCTCCTCTTCCTGCAGAATTCTGCCTCCTCTGATGTTGATCCTCCATTCTCCAGTCCGGGGAAGGCTGAGATTACAAAGAAATGGGATTTTCTGCTGTTTCCCAAGGCTGGTAGGATCCCGGTCTGCGTAGAGGTTTAGTACACCTTCGCATCGCCAAGATCTCCTGCCTTTCACAGCATTACTGTGGGGTGGAAATGCAGAGCCTTGGGTGCTGTAGGGTGATGTTGGATCTCTGAATGTATGTCATTTCCAAGTGAAAGAAACTGAGCTTTGCTATCTAAAATAGAGAACCTTCTTTTCCTTTATCTACAAAGTTGTGTTTTCCTCTCAAGTTATCTCAAAGCCTGAGGTACTGCTGCAGTCCCTCCGAAAAATAAAATCTAAAGGACCAAACCACCATCTTCACTCAAGAGCATTCAAGAAGCAAACATCTGCCTTGATTGCTCTAATCAAAGTTATGATAGTTACGTATTCTACTTCAGAATTGGAAATTTCCTTATCGGAGGCTTTCTGCAAGCTCATCCTTTTTTATCCCTAAAGAGAACTTCTGGCATACATATTACCTTAGCAGAACACCAGCCGAAATCCTCTTTCTGGGGAGAGACACTTGGCACTACCACCTCTTAGATCTATTTTTTTTGTCATAAGTGTTCCCATTGACACTCAGCAGCAGTAGTGCCCTTGAATCATCTTGAAGCTGCATGAGTACTTGAGAGATGAAGTTTTCAGTTAATTAGATTTTGCTGCCTAAACTGTGAACTTTTTCATCATTTTCCCCTACCGTTTTGGCTTCCAGCTTAGCAAAATTTGCAGAAATTCTAATTTCTTTTTCCTTCAGGAGGTGGTAATGTAGAGAGCGCCTTGCTCAGCATTAGTCTACAACACCTTTCCTCCAACCAAGAGTGCAGCCTGAGTTACACTACTGAAAGTGTATGCTGTTGTAAAACCCCTAGATTAAAGTCTTAATGATCAATTTAATTCTTCTTGTACTGGCTATGCTTGGCAGTTTCTTTTACTGCCTTGAAAGTATTTCATTTCACTGGCAGAAGCAGGGCTACAGTTAACAGATTTGAAAATTCCACACCCGATTTCTGCACTTTGGTGGAAAAAAATAGAAAAATGGGAAAGCCGGAGCTCAAAGAAGATGATGCTCTAACTATCTTTGCGCCTCTTGCCCTCACCTGTTCTCCACTACTTCTCTGCAGATGTGGAAAATCCACAGAAGCACACTTAGTTTGAAAAATAAAAGCATAGTTCTCTGCAACAATCATCGATGATGTTTTCAAAACTAGATGTTGCATTAAACAAATAAGAAGAAAACATGCATAGCTGGTAGAATATGTGTAGCTGTTAGAAAGGTGAATACAATCACGTCATATTAGTTGACATTGGTTTTGAGACAGAAATGTGCAGACGCAGGGAAATTACAAACCTACCTCGAGTTGCTTCAGCATAGACCATTTCTACTAGCTTGACAGTCCACGCCTCCTTACTCCATTGGAAACACGTCAGGATTTTAAACCTACTAGAGTAGCTTTTAAGCATCTTTTGTGATCACCGTTGTACATAGAAACTATGTTAAGAAATATTAAAAATGCTTTTCTTGGTTTCGATGCAGTAAGAATCTCACAAAGGACATCTCTCATTTACCTGCAGACTGTCCAATTAACCGTGATAAAGTGTACACCAAATCTTTGATAACACAGCTTGCTGAACCATCCACAAATCTTTTCTGCCCATCAGCTGACCTATCTGATTGTGACAAGCATCCTTTTGTTTCCCATTAATCAACAGAACAGCTTGCTTAATAATTTCCTGGCCCTTGGTCCTGTAATTTAGGTCATTTAAGTTTTTTTCTTTCTATCATAAGCCTAATGGGCACATTCAGGATCATGATGAAGAGCAGAGCTCCTGACAAATGGCAGCTATCTCGTGGAGTTTAACAAGTGAGTTTGCAACAGCGATGAACGATGAGGTGCAGCTCTATTTAAATCAAATGGAGGGAGACAGTTTCCAAAAGACCCATACTGAGCTTCCAGCAAGCGTTGGCAGATTTGCCAAGGGCAGAACACCAAGTATAATGCTAAGTTAGCAAAAGCTATTTCAAAAGCACATCGGGTACATGGAAGTGCTTTTTGAGATTTTTTTTTTGTTTTAATCTTTACTAAATTCATACCTGCTCGTTTGTTCCATGAAACTCATAACCCAAAACTTCTAGCATACAACTTGCTGAAAAGGAGCATCCTCCAGTGACATTTATGTCTCTCAGTATAAAACTGCAGCTCTCTTTCTGGAATTATTAACACCAAATTTACAGTACTGATCGTGGGGACCATGGGTGCTTCCACACCTGTATGTATAAATTTTAGTGCATGTTAGCCAACAATGTGTTTCTGTTAACTAAGGTAGTATACATTATTTATGGGGTAATGACAGATCTTTTAATAATTTTTTTTTATTGCTGGGATCCAAATGCTTAATAACAGAGGTCAGTATTGTTATTATTGTTATGCCAGTTTTCACATGAAAAAATGAGGGTCGGAGAGGTGGAATTACTTAGCCAATAACACTTGGCAAACCAGCGATAGGATCAGAAAACAAACCCAGGTCTCCTGAAAGCACTGCTTCACCTGGGAAGGAAGCCAACCCTATACCTGCTAACTACAGGAACGCAGAAGGGTCTATATATTGATTACGAGGTCGCTGAGTAAAACTATTCACTTCTGACTTTACTACTGTCAGCAGTTGCAGGCGCTAATCACGAATTTCCTGTAGTAATCTCATCATTTGATTTGTGTCTTTAAGAATGTGACTACCTGATTAATTGGCAACCCGATTTTGTTGTAAATGCCTTAAGTTACTGAATCAATTGTGACCTTAATCTGGTAATTATACTGGATAAGTTCTAGTTAGTTTAGTAAAAGTTTTTAGCTCATAATGTTTGCACCTTCTGCAAGAAATGCCATTGATTCTTCATTTGCTTGTTTACCAATTTATGCTTAAACTCACTATAAGCTCCACAGCGGTGGTTTTCTTTTAAATTTCAGAATAGACTAGTAAGCAACGGCACTTAGCTGTGGCGTTTACAGAGGTGCGGCACCGTTTCTAAATCAGTACCTTGTTCCTCACCCAAATGGAAAATAAATGAGCTGGTGGTTCCTGCGGTGGCTCCTGCTGCCTCCCAGGTACCCTCAGCCCTGGGGGGAAGGAGCAGCCCCCCCTGGGCTGGCGCTGAGCCCTACCTGTGCGATGCCCCCTTGCCTGGTTTGCAGACCGGAGGAAAGAGAGTTTCTCACTTTTTTCCCTAAGCAGAGGCACTGACTCTTTTCTGCTAAAACATGAGTTTTCATAAAACTTCTTGTGTTTGAAACTTCCATCCTTCTGGCACGTTTGGTTGAAACTGGTCAGTGCATGAAGGGTTTTGGGCATGCAGAGAGACTATCACACCGTGCTGTTGCATACACTTAATTTCATTGAGAAACCAGGAAAAATGTAGTTCTTTGTAAGAACTGCATTCACAGGGCTGTAATTCAAAGTTTAGTGACTTTCCTTTGCATTTTTCTGGCTTTGGATCGTGTCACATGTGTGAGATAAAACCCTGCTCCCATAAAAACCTCGTGCCCTTGCATTTGCTCCTGTGTGAAGGCAGAGTCTACCTCTACCACTTTCTCCAGGACTGCCAGGACGACGTATCTGCGGGAAAGGACATGAAGTTAGATGTAGGTTACAGTCTTCCTGCTTTCACTTATACAGGGCCTTGCCCAACTAGCAATGGTGCTCGTCTGATCCAGGAGAGAGTCTGAAGTCTGCACAGAACCAAAAATTTCATCAACTCCACCGTCGCTACGCTTGGTCATGAGCAGGGAAGTCGTTTTAACACTTGAGTTAATTCCCATTAAGCATATTGGCTTCTCTCCTTAGATAGTGTAAAAGAGCATTGATTCCTTGGCTTGAAGAATATGTGGATTTGTGGCCATTGGAATTCTAGTTAATGTCAAGGCTAAATATTTAAAATTCAGCACTGCATAAGCTTTTTAAAGAATTCTCCTTAAAGTGTCCTTCCTTTTTAAGGAAGTCTCCTTTTGTCCCGAAGTCATACATGAGTACAAACACCAGAAAAATGGATCTTTTTTTTTAGCTGCTTCTGCTTTAATCATATGAATTTAGTCTCAGTTCTAGTATTTATGCTCTGCATTAATTTTTTTTTTTTTTTAAAGAAGATGAGATTGAGTAATCTGCCTAAATAATACTAAGGCTTCTCAGCTAAATCTTAAACTCAGCATAACAGTCAAGAATAATAATCAGAGTAATACGAGGGAATGCGTAACAGTCCATAACACCCCCTACTGAAAAATACAGCGGAGAAATGAGAGTTTTCATGCAATATTAAATGCCCTTCCAGGATCGTTCTCCCTGTTAACTGTCCTTGTTGTCATAGTTGTTTACTATACGTGTGCGCAGCGGGATATGAAGGGAAATGAGAGGTTTACTGCAGAGAACCGTTCCTTCACCTAGTATCTCCACGGACCTTCAGCTGCAAAACCATTAGGGCCAGAAACAATAAAAGATCGTTTTAATAACTTTGAAATGCTTGGCTCCTTGAGTAAAAACCAAATCCTGTGGTAGGCAACTAAGCTTCCTGCACAATATGCCAGGAAAGCTGGAAGCCCCCGAACAGAAATGCAAACCAGGTCTAGGCTGCTCCGGGGGGCCATCACCTTTATCTCATCTCAAAAGCCAGCCCCTTATACAGGAGAAGATTAAAGACTCCTGAGCCTGGCAGAGAGCACAAAGGAAAATACGCCTGGTTTTTAGCTCAAATTTGGCTGAGGTGAGTCTATACCTTTCTCCGGGGAATGACTCCGGGCAAACATAAGCCTGAAGGAAGAGGCCAGATGCCAGGGATCCTTTTTCAAGGTGTTTTAACTTTCAGGCAACAAGTTATAGTTCCTTGCTGGAGTGACCTCCTGCTACGTGATGCTTTGCTTCAGTGTGAGAGGAAGGGCTCAAGGCACGCTCTCATCCACCGTATACCTGCACCAATACCTTTGTCTCATGTTCTGAATTCCTGCCAGGAGTGGCTTATAGCTATCTGTAAAAAAGGTGAATCAGGATTTGAACGTCTGTCGTCCCCCACCTCCTGTGATGGTAGTCTAAGTCTCCATGAAAAGAGGGTCTGCATCCTTTTACGTGAGGGTTACAACCTTTTGGCTCTTCCTATGCAGAATCTGAGAAGCTTAACATACTGCACCCCCTTGGGACTTCGGATAAAGCCCAGTTATTTTTCAGTGCGTAGGCGCAGGCTGAACATGTTCACAGCTTTGGGAATGCACAGAAACAGGGAGAAAACTTCCAACGAGAAAAAGGTAAAGCAGCACTGGTGTTTGATCACCTACGGGGATTGGCAGCAACTTTTTTAGCACTCTTTGGGATACAGTATGCCTAAAATGCTGCCTGAGTCCTTTATCAGATTTAGCCTGACTTTCATTTTGTATGGAGATTTGCCATGAGGCCATTCTTTCCATCTGGCAGGGCCTTTGAAAGCTAAGGTGCTGCCAGAGCCCACAACAACACAAAAGTTTTGTTCTGCATTGAACTCCAAAACACTGTTTTTAAATATAGCAACTATTATTTAAAGCTTTTTTTGTGTTGCTCAGCAACTTGTCTGTAATGAAGGATGTACTGCTAGCAGGCTTCCTTGCAGATGGAAGCCTGAGCATCAGTCAAAGCAGCATCCAGTTAGGTATACGCTGGCCAAGGCAATGATGAATTATATGCCAATCTGTTTTGTTATACTTAACATCAATGAAGTCAGCAGTGGTAGAAAGCAGCAGCGGCGCAGCCGTTGTTCTGCAGCATCAGACTAGTCAGAGTATAAAAGGCGGTGGACTGGTTCACTGATTCTGAATTAAAAAGAGAACTGTGGCATGAACAGTTAAGCAGATGTTGTGTGTAATGATTCACTTTTGGACCGCTGCCACACTGCCTGCAAGCAGCCCAGTTCACATCGAGTGCAATGGTTTGGGGTCACAGGCTGTGTCTTCTCCCATCACAATAACGCAAGATGCTGAACCAGTTGTCAGATGTTGGTTTAACTGACTGAAAGCCTAAATTTTCTGTTCACAGGAAACACATTTTTTGTTTTTCAGCAAGGTTCCAGTCCAAACCTCAGACCAAGTCCAATTCTGTCTATCAAACAAAATTTATCTACAATCCTTCCAAACAAGAAATTCAAGATAAAAAGTGTTGGGAAATGTAAAAACATTGTATTTCCAGGAAAAAAAAGACCCTTTCCATACACCGCTGTGCTTAATACCTGAATGTCAGCTTCACTCTTCAGCTCATATTATTTCTTTTTAAATCCAAGAATGTGGATAATTTCCAGCCTTGAGGTCAATAAAACTCATCTTCCTTCTGAAAGATGTTCCAAACACCTTCCTACACTTCATCTTGCAGGAGAGGACGACTTTCATTGTCACGGTTTCTAAAACAGAGTCATAGAGCACTTTGGGCTGGAAGGAGCACCTGGAGGTCATGCAGTCCTGCTCAGGGCTGTGACCCATCCAGCCTTAAACACCTCCAACGGTGGAGATTCCAGGGTCTCCCTGGGCAATCTCTTCCAATGTTTGGCCACCCTCATGGTAAAACATTTATTCCCAACATCTAATCAGAATCCACCATGTGCCAGCTTGCGTCCGTTGCCTCTCATCCTACAACTACTCACCTCTGAGAGGAGTTTGGCTCCATCGTTGCTGTGTCCTCTGATCAGGTAGTTGTAGATAGCCATAACATTTCCCCAGGCCTTCTCTCCTCCAAGCTGAGTGAACATAGTCATCTCAGCCTCTTCTGGTCATATTCTCCAGTCCCCCAACCATCAATGCCTTTCTTTTGATGGGAAGCCCAAAACTGGAGACATCACTCCAGATGCAGTTTCGTAAGCGTCCACCAGAGAGGAAGCATTCCTCGCCTTGACGTGCTGGCTGTGGCCTGGCTAATACAGCCCAAGTTGCCCTTTCTTACCGCAAGGACCCACAGTTGCTCCGTCCTTCATTCTCTGGCCTCATCCAAAAACGCTGAGCTCCCACTCGCCTCCAGAGACCCACAGAAGTCAGTGGGAGATTTTACCCTCATTTATGGTGGGCAATGCTGCTGAGGCTGAGCATAAAGATTTGGGAACAGACAGTAAGAAATGGCTAAAACCATCTTGGTTCTGGTTATATTGTTACCAAGGCAGCAGCAGGTAAGCCAAAGCCAACTGGAGTGTGATCTTTTCTTTTCTCTTCTATTTACAAAGTCAAAGTTTATTTTTCCTAAGCTGGTTTAAAAATCAAATCAATTGCAGGTGAATCAAAATTTAATTTTAGACAGAAAATGCATCTGTGATGGAAACAGAATATCAATCACTAAACCTCCATACTGTGTCAATAATCCATCTGTTTGCTAAAAGTTCATGTTGGCTGTAAGAAATGTGGCATTTACCACACAAATTTTATTACTTTCTTCCCATTCACCTCTTGCAATAAAATTGGGGTTTTTTTTCCCCTATAAATCATCTCTAATTTGAGCCTAAAAAGAACTCAGTTCTAACAAGCCGAGATTTCAGAATAACACATTCTGCTGTTCCTCTTGCAAAAATAATATGCTGTTCCTATGGAGCAGCCTCCTGTGTAACATCCCTTCTCTGTCACTAACTTGTTGCCATCAAGCACAGGCTGAGACAGCAATTTCCTTCTAAGCACCTCTCGTCTGGCAGCTACAACTTTCCGAAAATTATTCTTTAGGCCACAATTCCTCATGTCTCTAAACCTGCATTCAGTATTTCAGGATACTTGAGCGGGAGAACAGTCCAAACTATTTTATGCTCGTCAACATCTACACGGTGCTGTTTTGTGATTATGCTGGCAGTGCCACGGCAAAATTCCCAATCAGGTACACTATTTTACATCCTTTTTTCTAAGCCATGTGAACCTGAGCAGACGCTGCAGTCTGTTGAAAGCGTGGCTGCATCGCAGTGAGTGGGGCACGGAGCTGTACAGACGGCATCCGCCTTGTAGCAGTCCTATTTATTGTGCTTTCTGCAAGAGGGCCTGGAGTGAGGAAAAAAAAAAAACCCAGAAATCCATAGTGCTCAGCTCTGTGCAAATGTGAATAAAGACTCACTTCATAGCTCTAAAAAGAAAAAAGAAAAAAAAGGTGCACATAACTCTATAACATACAAGTAAAAAGTGCTTCAAGATCCTTCAGTGAAGAGCTGCCATCACCACACAGCGCCACTGCCTTCATCTGTCTACATGTGGATCCCCTACTTCTCTATCTATGTATGGCCCAAGTGGTAGCATTATACTCTGTTTAATCAAAGATTTTTTTTGGGGAAAAAATTTATCAAAAACAGTCGCTCCCCTACATAGTCTATCTATTATGAGACATCATAGCTGCATGGAATAATTCATAATGAACAGAGACAAAGTTAATTCCCGAGCACCCAGCTGAACAGCTGTGCGAGATTCATCTGAGCAGGATTGGAGAGGTTTTCAGCAGGACTTCACGTGCCTTTTTCGGTAGACTTTAGTACTGTTTTGCTTTTAAAAACAATTAATGTGTGCTTCTCTCCAGCCGTAAAATATACCCATATAAACGTGTTATCTGTCTGTTAGTTTCTTAAGTGAAAAATGTATTGGAATCTCTGATTAAAAGGGACAACGATATCCCTCATTGGTTTTGACAGGTTGGATATTGCCGAGCAGTATCTTCCCCTCCTCTGCCAGCAGAACAGCTATTATGAAACCAGGACACACTCTCATCAACGGATGGGCTGCACTATATTTTAGTGGGTTTTTATTTTATATTTTTGTTCCTCTGGCAGTGAGCATCAGTATGTCCTGGCCCTCATCTTACTTTACCCCAGTGCAACTAAATTCAGATATAAACTCCACCGTCCCGTCTCTAAGAGGACAATTCCCTGCTGCAAGCGCTGCTCTCCTGGCAAGGGAGACCTGTCCTTCCACACGTCTAGATGGCTCTGGAGTCATACCCCTGCATAAAAGGGCTTTAAATAACTGGTGTGTGAGTTACCCAGTTTAACAGAAGACAGTTAATGGTCAAATCTATCCAACGAGAAAGGTTAATTAGAAAATTTGGCCTGGATTGACAGTGCTTTAAGTTTCCCCACGACAGGCAAGCCGGTGTAAAGCAGCATGCAATCAGCGTGCTGCTGGGGTACCCTGCTACCTCAGGGATAAAGCAGGGTAATGGAGAAGCAATCTGCTTTCCCCCATAGCTGTCAAGCCTTTGTTCAGTAACACTGGCTGTTGTCTGACAAGTGCGAGTTTTGTTTAGGAAGACAGGAAGGAAACCAAAGCTTCGGTTTTCTACTTCACTTCCCAGCACCTTGGCAGATGGCGTAAACGGGCCATTTGGTTATTGTGTAGGAAATAGGCTGTAACAACTCTAACAAACCCAAGTCAGAAGAATTCAAGGTTTTCTTTCAAAGCTTTCACACTCATTTTAAATTCCCCAACCTGTGAACTAGCTCGCTGCCACCTAAGAGTGCATTGTTCACTAAATGAGGTTTCAAGCTGCCACGGGTTTTTCATTAGCAATCTCATGATCAGGAACCATCCTATTCATCGCTAAAGTTTGTGCCAGCATCTTTTTCAAAAGACTCTGTTGAATTACGTTCCTCCTGACAATAAACGCATTCCTGTCACTTTGTTCCAAGTTTGCTCCGTGGGGGTTTTTTTTGTAGTAGATAGTATTGAGGAAAACCTGTTACAAAAATGCTTTCTTTTAAAATTTATGCCATAACAGAGACTAGTGCCCCGTAATAACTGGACTTAAACCAATAGGGACCCAGCTCTGATTCTAAATCATTTAACTGAGGATGGTTCAGCACATGTAACAAAAGACAGACCTGAAATGACATGTATTTTATAACTCAATGAAAATTTATAGCTATCATTTAAACACAATTTATTAATTGCCTTCCAAGATATCAAGATATCCTCCAAGAAGATCAGATCCTTTCACTGTCACTAACATTGCGCAGGAAGAGAAGTCTCTAGAGACAAGAACAGGAGTTTAGGAAGGGGAAAATACTAGCTGAGGGAAAAGAGAAAATAAATGTTTACTGAGGAGACAAGGTCAGTCAAACAACATAAACCAGAAGGAACTGTCCTTGTCATGCGGCCTGAATACACCATTTGGAGACTTTCACCATGACTTTCAGGGACCTCCAGAAACCAGCTGGAACGTGTCACCCCCCCAGGCAACGGCTCACGCTGCTCCATGCTGAATGCCAAACTGTTCCTGAACGAAGCAGATATCTGTCCAGCTGCCTGGCTCCAAGGGACTGCCAGGCAGTGCAGCCCAGCTCCTCGCTGTCATGAGCATCCACATCATATAACAACATTTATAAAGCATCAAAGTCCAGCTTGTGTTTCCTGCCTTTGTTCTGCCTCCAGAAAGCCGTTCCTGAAGTCTCCCCCATCCACGGTTGGCAACCTTCTCCTAATTTCCACACTAGATTTGCTCACGACTAATGTCATCGCTGTGTGTTTCTCTAAATTGCCCTCCAGCTTAAAGTGCTCTACAGCTAAACAAGTTTTTGTTGTTCATCATTCCTCCTCCCAATGAAGTTAATACTCCCATATGTAATCAACACACTCTTAGATAGCTGAACTTAAATTAAAGAGAATTAAGTGGAATTACTCAAACAGTGTGTTGAGAAAAAAAAATTTAGCTATTTAAATTTTGATTTTAAATTGATTTTAAACCAATCCTCCCTAGAATTCAATGACAAAATTGCTATGAACTTCAGTGCGACCAGGATTTCGTATCACAACATATCCTGGGGAGCACTTAAACACAAGTGCACATTGCCAAACAACCTTTTATTCAAATCTTTTCCATTCCTCTTACTTACATGCAAAAATCTGTCAAAAAGTGTCTTCTGCAGAGTGCCCAGAAGTCATAAATTTCAGGCTATTTTGGACTACAGATGGGAAGAGAATCCCGGAGTCCTAACGACCAGGACCTGACTTAAACATCTCTGATGACGACAGATACGACAGGGAGATACGAAGAGCAAGCTGACATTTTCTTTATTTTAAAATGCCACCGAAACACTGACAGAAGCGCAGACAAAGCGAAGGCTGACGGGATGTTTCTGATACCTCCTTCCTTGTTTTTCCAGACTGGGCTGGAAAAACATCACCTCCACATTCCTTTACGTGAGTCAAGGTGTGCACGGCAGCAGCTTAGCTGTAGGACTGGGACAGGGACAGTCCTGGTAGCTGAACTGATTTATTAAGTATGCTGCAGCACTGAGTACAGCTGGCACGAAGGGAGAGTTTATCAGTAGGGTGATCTTAAGTGAAATTTTGCACATTATTTTTACAGCACTGTAGAAAACCTGAAAGCTCGGGCAAAGTGTTTTTACGTCGAACCACCCAACAGGTGTTTGTAAAAGGCAATGAAAAAGATTCAGTAAATCATTTTCTTATTCTGTAGGCATTGTCTTACAAGAAATAGATTATAATATTGGAGTTTTGATGGGGTCACAATGATGGCTGACACTGGATGGAACAAAGATAACAATTCGTCTTTTCAATAACAAAAGAGCTACACAAAAGATGGAGGTTTCTGGCCTTTCAGATTGCAGCCCAAGAGGAAACGATGCTTTGATGCATAATGTCCTCGTTGCTGTTACACTGATCACAGCTTCTCTTAATGGTGAGTATTCAGGACACGTCAGGTTCTGATCACTCTCCCAAAATGGAGAAGTGGAAGGACTCCTCTACTGGACTTGGCTCCAAGTCTCTGAAAGAAACTAGACACCTTGGCAAATCCAGAATACCACCCCAAAACATCTCAACAACTAACAGATACGCACGAGCTCTATACAAGCATCAGTCTTTCACATTAAAGTACGAATTCCTCTTGGCTTCCCTGGAAGTGCCGTTGTACCTATCTCAGGGCTAAGCTGCCTGGATCGAGAAAGCAGGCACTGTTCTACTCCTGCCAGGGGGGCTCCACTGTGTAAAGTACTTCTTTTATCTGCTCATACACCAATCTCACTCTTCTCCAAACTGAGGAGTCCTTTTTTTATTCTTTTTCTCCTCGTAAGGCATGCCCTTCATGCTCTTCGTCATACCAATCACATTTCAACTTCTTTATCTCTATATCTGATTTTATATACCAGAAGAATGACACTCTGACTTGTAATTCAAAGTATGTATTTCACATAGTATAAAGCACAGTTCTTCGGTTAACCCTTTTATTTCACTATTTTGAAAGACAAATCATCCATGACTCATTCTGGAGAGACAATGCTACCTTTTTTTTTTTTTTTAATTTGGTCAAAACTGCAATTTATTCTTAGCCTTTTGAAGTGAACTGTCTTCACACCTTCTTCCACAATCACTGCAAAGTGACAGACCCCCAAACAGCAATGCCACCCACTTGTTCTATCAGGGGATGGAGTAACCTGCTCTTTGGAAGAGCTTGTGTCCTCACCAAGTGCAGAGGGAGCCCGGAAACCTATCATTTCACCCTACTACTCCAACACCTCTTGGACCATAACAAATAGTGCCATTCACAAAGTGATTACTTCACAGTGACACTCATATCAGTTCATCTGGACTTTCTGAATCACCCAGCCTCTGTGATTTCATCTAGCTCATCCTTCACCAAGTCAACACTAAGATAAAATGTCAAGGCAAGTACCCAGGCTTGAGCTGAAGAGATGATCATGCTGTTGCAATCATCGGAAGTTTGGTTCAATGGTTACTCAATTTCTCCGTTAAAGACTGGCACCTCATTTCTAACTGGAATTTATCAGGCTGTGCATTTTAATCATTTTACACTTTTTGCAGAATAGAGTTCTTATACCCTATGATCACTCTTGGTAAAATAGAGAGTTTTCCACACAGGGCAAAATTTCTGGCCTCAAATCATTTTAGGGGTTTGTCTCTGTCCTCCTTTCACTTCTTCATCATTTTCCTTATAACGCAGATCCCAGAACTAGACCCATTTATTGTCTTTACAAACACTACACAGAATGCAATATCACCTCTTCATTTTCATGCAACTCCTCCTCTTAGAAATATGTAATCCTGCACTTACACTGTTTAGACACCATTTAATCAAGACACTATGCAGATATTTATGTTGTACACTTGAACCATAAATAACTACCTCATCCATTCATCGTTTTTGTTGCTGTCCTATGAATTTACTGTAATAGACTTCCCCAAGAAGGGCAGCTCAACAATTGCACACAGTAGCCAAGTGGTCTTACCCAGCTGCATGTTCAGGTGTCTACAGTTCTGAAAGGTAAGGAACTACCTTAGGTCACATTTTGGAAGAAAACTGTGTCATTTTTATTGTCATGCTTCTTTGAAGATTTTCTTCTACATCGTAAATTCAGAAGTCAAAAGTTGCAATTATAAGATTATTCATCGCTCCTATTAACTTAGTCTTGGCTATGGAGTGTTATGGCTCTTAAATGCCTCTTATTGACCGGTAATGAAGAATGCAAAGGAAAAATTGGTTTATGGTACAATGCATACTTGGATTATCAAAACTATAAACTCTTCATGACAGCACCATCTTTTTCCCGTGACTTTATATAACGTGATGGAGAATTATTCCATGATTCATCCAAGCTCCTAGTCTCTACGAACATATAAATAATTAATAACAATAAGCAGTTAATTAATTTTCCGAGTAATTATATTGTTACTCTTTTGCTACTTTCGGGTAGGCACTGGAAATATTAATAGATCAAGGTGATGGGCAAAGCAAAGAATAGTCAATGACGCAGAAGATTAGACCATTCCCAAATAAAGCACTATTTACACTGCTCTGTGGGAAATTGATTCATATGTGAAAATTCAGACAGGATATGTTGGGAAACTAATTATTCAGAAGAAATCAGTAAGCCCCAGAGCTCTGGTGGGAACAGTATGTGATAATCTACATGTAGCCACTCAGGGCTGTATGTTTTTTCAAGGGGATCACCACCTGTGCAATGCCCCTATTTTGAAAAATGCTAATGGCTTTTTCAGAGTACACAAAAGCGGTAAAATCATGCACATCTACCTCTGGGTGACAATCGCTCATGCACAAAAAGCAAATCAGGCTTTGCTTAACTCAGGTCAAAATTTAAGGCTATTATAGTGATTTCTGAATCCTACCGCCTGTCTACTCTCAGGAGAAGCTCTCCTTTTTCTTATAACATTCTTGTGCTTCCTCCAGTATCATAAACATTTTCATTTCTCTCTGTACTATGCTGCCCATGCTTTCTCACAGAGGCAAATGGTGCTCATTCACTCTTACAGAAGTGTAACTCTCAGCAATGAACCCATCCTTCGGCCACTTGCACCAGTCAAAGGTCACTGAAAGCCTACTAGGATGAAAAGCAGCGTCTGAGATGCAAGACAGCCGAAGTGCAGCATTTGTCATTAACTGAATACTTAAATTTGAGCTGATGTCACTTCTATAAATAGGCTGCTGCAAAACAAAGATAGGAAGTACAGAACGGAAAGATTTTCCTCAAAGAGAAGTGCCTACCTTTTCCCTCCCTAATCACTCATCACTCATAAGGTTAAAGTTTAGATGCCTCATGTAAATGTCCTACTAACGTAAGTGCCTAAATTACCTGTCAAACCAGTAGAGAAGGTTAGATGCCTCTGAAGGCATCCAAAAACATCTTATCCCCAGTGTAAAGCTGAGGGCAGGAAGGCTGGATCCCAACCTTAGACATCCAATGTCCAGTCAGTAAACAGTCCACATATTCTGCATTAGGTCAAAGGGACTTGCCAAAGCCAGGGGAAGTCAGTGTCCAACATTGCATGACATCTTTATCTCCTAACCTCCTATCTGAATGCTTGAAAATCATGCTCCCTACAGCCCCTACAAAAACGTCCAATGCCCTGGGCCTGATAAGGTCTGTAAAGAAAGTAATGGAACCGTCAGCATATTTCTCCTTTTCATATTTTGTTACTAACTAACAGTGAAAAAGTCTTAATAATTTCTTCCTAATCTTCTACAATACAGAATGAGAAACTCTGAACATAAGATCATCTTCTGCTACGGCCCAAAGTAGCTTCTTTTCTTCTCTTCTCTCCCTACGAAGCTGCTAAAAGCCCATCTCACCCCTTGGAGCCGTTGTTACTTGTGACGGCTCTCAGTCATCCTGACAAACATTGCTCACTAGGAGCACTTGGCAATCTCACCCTGCGGGTTTTCCATGACATTCACTCCTTTTCCATCTTCTTCACTACAGCCTGATATTTTTCAAAACTGTAGAAAAAGTGACTTATTGATAGGCACAGCTTGTGAGAAATCCAGCTGCTTTTGATGGGATGTTCCTTGTTACGAACACATCACCCTTAGAATCATAGAATCATTGAGGTTGGAAAAGACCTCTAAGATCATCGAGTCCAACCGTCAACCCAACACCACCATGCCCACTAAACCATGTCCCTAAGCGCCTCATCTACACATCTTTTAAAAACCTCCAGGGATGGGGACTCCACCACTTCCCTGGGCAGCCTGTTCCAATGTTTCACCACTCTTTCAGTAAAGAAATTTTTCCTCATGTCCAATCTAAACCTCCCCTGCCTAAACCCTTCCCCTTACCTCCAGCAGTGGACTGTATTATCAGCTAGGCAATTTATTTATGTGCCATCTTGCTTGTAGCAGCATGCTGTAGATCACATCGCTTCCCTTCGTTATCAGGTGTGACAAGCGGGTATGACAAAAGTATGACATTAAAGGTTACAACACTCGGATGCCTCTCCCAAAAGTATTCCAGTCCTGCCTTTCCTGCAGGACCCTGCTTCCAGGCCAGGATTGGCAGCAAGGAGATGGAGATGTCAGTCCCACACATTCACAGTCTGTTTTCCTGGGACATGCTTTCCCCCCATCGTTACCCTTTCCGGCGTGTTGAATTCTTGCCAGGGTTTTAATCTAGGAGCAACAGTTGTAGAGCCGCAGCTCCGGCTTTGCTTCAGACTCTTGATCAATATAGCTCTTGTTCATGCTGCTTCTGCAAATGCATCTAAGGGGACATTCATTCCGGAGGAGAGGGTTTGCACAGAACTTAAACAACATGGTTATCTTCTGGTGGTGTTATAGCGGCATTAACCCGACTCTGCACAATGCCCTTGTCTTTCAGTGCAACAGGCGTACAGTATCACAGGAAAAGGATTTCAGCGGTGCATGTGTGAGACATTTTATCGTTGTCCGTGCGAGCATAAAGTTCATCTCTAGTTTTCACTGAATTCCGCTATTATCTTTTGCTCAGGAGATTTTTTGCATTTATCATAACAAACTTGCAGCCATTGAAAAAATGCTAAGAAAGCGACCATAAGGACTAGTGATCTCATCTGCAAGGAGACTGCAACAGGAAAAAAAAAGGAAAAATCCCTCCATTAGAGAGAGAGAGATGTTAAAGGCAATTTTCAGGTGGAGTCTAAAGGTGGAGTAATTCCACATCTCTGCAGCATAACACCTGATAACCCTCTCACATGCAGAACAAAGGCAGGCCATTCTGCGAGTCGCCCATTATCTCTATGTTTCAACCTTCTCCCTCTAAACTCTCCTACTGTCAACTCTAAATTAAACTTCTTCAATTGCAAGGCTTTGAACAACTCCACCTCAGCTCGCATCTGTGTTAGAAAATTACCTCTTCTGTAACTGGCTGTCTCATTCCTTTCTCTTAAGGAGAAGTACAACCTGTTTCCTCTCAAAATCCACCCACAGGTCCCATGTACGTGGCCTTTGCAGACCAGACTGTCTTTGAAAACGTGCACAAGATGCAAACAGTCAGGTAGGTATAAGAGTCCTTCTGCCCACCCCTGTTTGGTAAGAACCAGGGCTCCCATTACAGAGAGAGATGTTGCATATTGGGAAGGATTTCAGCAACTTGACTGCTCTCATCTCGCTACAGAGAGCATCCTCAGTGTCTGTCCTCCTCCCAGCAGTCTCCCTTCAGCTACGAAGCATTTCCACGGATGCCACGGAGCCCAGAAATACCCAGGGGCACCTAAAACTGGGTTCAGCCTCAGACCAGAAATGCTCGGGTTTGACTTGAGTGCCAACCCCTGGGATCTGTGTGGTGCTTTCTGCTTCATTTCACCCCAGCCCTTGCCAACACGCTCCAATTTCCATCTCCCTGTATGCTCATAAGTTTCCCTTTTTGAAGCTGTTTATACTGGCAAATGCATTACTATTTAATAAAGATAAGGGATAGAATTATTGTCCAGAATGGGAGACAAGACTATTACCTCTTTCATTGCAGTAATGTTTTTTATTCTTTGTCTTTAAAAGAATGACCACAGTCTTTTCAGGGTATTAACTTTTGTTTTCTTTTTCCTGTAGGACTACCAAAGCAAAGAGATTGAAGATTAAAAAAAAAAAATCTCATGGAAGGGAAGTTTAACTTTTGCATTCCTTGATAAAGCTTAATTATAAAGCCTTCATAGAAGTAGCTTAAAAATAGACATCTCATGTAGCAGCAATAATGATGCTGGTAATCTCTTTTTTTTTTTTTTTTTTTGCCTTTTAAGAGATTGGAGTCTGACAAAGACTGGAATAACAAAAAGAAATTGGTTACAGTTAATTGTAATACAATAAGGCAGAAAAGAACAGCAGATAAATCTTTCAATACAGGAAACCCAAAAGCTTTCTTTGACGTCTGTGCGGATGCAGCTGAATTGAGAAGCCTGTGTTCATTAGTAAATTTAATATTGGACATCTTCACTGAATTAATCCTGCCCAGATATTGTCATTCCCCCAACCAAAGCCTTTTGAGAAAAAATATCCTAAAAAATGCTTTCAATTGGGAAAAACACCCAAACTTTGTCACTTCAGGGATGGAGGGGTTTGTTCCTTACCTTCTCCCTTCCCCTCCAAACTTCCCCCCAAATATATTCCTTATTTTTTTTTAAACCAGTTTTCCTTTGTTTTATTTTAGGACTGAAAAGGAATTCAGAGAAAGCAGAACAAACCCTTAAAAGAGTGGCTCAGTAAAAACTTGGATTACTCAAGCAGTTCCCACCAATAGAGTCAATATCCACATCTCAAGGACAGCAAACATCCCCGTCTCCGATAACAACTTTTTCTCATAGCTTGGTAGGGAGATGCTTGTGGACTTCAACACTTCTTGAGCAGACCAGAGAAAAACCAAGGACAGATATACAATTCAGTGACCTAAACTCTTAACCCATGCTAAGTCAATGGCTGAGTGCCTTTGCAAGTGCTTTGAAGAGTCTGAGAAGATGAAAATACTAGTCCACACAAAACAGCGATAAAATGGACTTAGGTGGGATTTCTGCTCTCTGCCTAGGGCTTGGTATAAGTGACCACTGTCAGCTGGGGAAGAGAAGCCAAACAGCGCAGCCGAGGACTTCATCAGCAGCCTTCACAAAGTCCTGGTGAGACACAATAGGTGGCCTTTTCGCTTTTACTCATCACAACATGTTCAGTCCTCAAAAGCAGGTTTTAGGCAAAGATACTTAAACAAAACTATGTGCTCGCTTCGTTGCAAAAATTTCTTACTCATTCTTTCCCGGAGACTTCAAATTTTTCAGTTCCTCAAGGTTTCAAGCCACATCCATCGCCACAGCAGCGACAGGGCACTGCTGCAGCTCCCGCCTGATGTGACAGCCTGCCTGCTAAGACTAATGTTTGTTATTGTGCTCTAAGCTCTGTAATGGCATTAATCCTATTTTCAGAAAAATAAAATATCTTTAACCCCTTGCCTTCTTCCACTTTCTGGGTGCTTTCTTTCACTACAGCAATTTGCACAGCAGGTGGGAACTTGAGCCATACGCACAGAAACATCCATTATGGATTGCAAGGGCTTTGCCACCATAACTTAAATAGCTTGCCCAGTCAAATTTAGATTGCAGCCTTGATGTACAAATGGACACTGGGAAAAAGGTTCAGGGAGGGAAAAATTAGCCAGGCCATTCCTGTTACGTAAATGGAGAGGAATTCTCATAAGTTGAAGACCCTAAAGTTACAGGAGAGATTCTTGCAAAGCACTAGATATTACAGCACTTAGTTTCATATTCTGAACGTCCTTGGTATATCCCTTCCTGGGTTTTGCCTCTTTTTTTTTGGTTTGTTTTTTTTTTAACTGATTTTCAATTCATCAATATGAGAGATGGAAATGAATTACACTGAGGTGGCAGATCACCTTTTTGACGAAAGATGAGGTGATGATGAATTTACACGGTGAGATAGAGATTGCATAATATGATTGCATGCATAATCCAAGTAGATACGGAAGTCTTTTTTTTTTCTTGTTCCAACACTGTGTGGCATCATTTTTCTTTGGAGCCTTCAACATTTTCAGAAGAGAAAAGAACATTAAAAGAAACTTCTCATATTAAAAATCCAACCATCGTGCAAGATCTGCAAATCAAAAGCTGAGCTGACAATATGGGCAGCCTGAAATCACATCCCCTTTTTGATTTAAATGCTGAGTTCTCACATTGCTACTGGAACTTTACAGATAATTGCCTACTCATACCCATTGGTAATTTTTTGCCTCCTGGTAATTTTTGCTGTGCTTGTAGCACCAGGCTGTGAACTCACTCCTTTTGTTCAGGAAGGAAATACCTGTAAATTGAGGCAGTTCATCTGCACACAAGACCTCACAAATGCTTTGGGTGGTAGCCTCCACTATTTCTAGCTGCTTTGCTACAAAAAGTAGTGCCATCCTCTCCCGCCCCGTTCAGAAGTACGCTCCGAACACAGGGACTTGACACGGTGCAAGATTGCCTTTGATAAAAGGCAGCACCGGCACCTCCCAGCAAAGCAAAACGTCCAGCGCAGCAGAACTCAGGGACACGCCGGCCAGGAAAACTTAATTTACCGGTGCTAAATAGTGCTGGGATCCCTCTGAAGGAGAATTTCAAACTGCTGTCAGAGAAAAAAATAAAAAGACAAAAAATCTTACTTTCCGAGTTTATTGTGCCTCCAGAACCGGGCTGAAAGGCGAGACTGCGAGATACTGATTGCATTAGTAATTCTGTGCGATGCAGGAGCATCTTTCTGGGTCCAGCCTCTCTTTTAGAGCAGATTAGCCACGTTCTTCACACATTGTTCTTCCTCATCCATATGCTGATGAGTACATGATAAAATATTTGTGTTAAAATACAAAATCAACCTGAAATTTATCATTTTTACCTCCCTTTAAGGCCGCTGTATGCAATCATTTCCAAAGGTGTCTACTAAGATAATTCCCAAAGGAAAGAATATAATTTTTTTCAGAAGAAGCATACTTTTGCCCTGAATGTCTTTAGATCTAGAAATAGCCATGTAGTCTGATATTTTTGCTTAAAATGAAGTTTCAGTATTATGAAGGCACAAAATTAAGAAAGAATCCATATAAAGTCTGATTAAATGAAGAAGTGGTAAATATTACACTGATCTATAACTGTCCGTGTACCTCAGGCCCTAAGAAAGGTGACTACCAAGCTACACGTTTGTAATTAATAGAGGTTAAAAAAAACCCCACCAACAACTAAGAAAGTTTTTTGCCAGCTCAGGATCTCAATCACAGTTAAATTAGCAATATGTAACGTTAAGCAGTATCTTCTAAGCTGTAATTCCTCACGTCTGAGGAAATAAATTTTAAAAAGCCTGAGAAAACTCAAAGGAACATTACTAAAAACTTCCTGAAGCCCCAGGAGGGGGAAGGCAGAGGGTGGCACCTCCGGCCAGGGGCAATGCTCGCTCGGGGAAAGCACAGGCGCTGCATGTGCCTGTGAAACGCAGCCGGAGGGAAGGATGGTAGCAGCGGTGCCTGTAGCAAACCAAGCAGCTACAGGCCACGTGGTAGGAGATATCTGCACGTGAGCATCGACCCTTCCTTTAGTGCAGTAACAGAAATGCCTTGACGCATCTGCTGGGTGAGGAGCCTGCTCCAGCAGACTCCACTGCCCAGCCACCGCAGGCCAGGGACCTCCCCGGGGGGATTTTCCTAAAGAAAGAGGCGAGGAAGGACCGCGGGAGGAGAAGAGATGAGCCCGGGCCATTTTCTTTAACGAGAGTATCTCACCACCCCTCTGGCGCGGTGGTTTCACAAGCGCTGCACGATCCGTAACGCCATCCCGAGAGGCTCAGCCCGGGAACCGCTGTTAAAAGCTTATTGCGTCTGTGGAAGCGAGAGCAAACTACAAATCACGGGTTAGCATCATCCCATCCAGCAAAGACACACTTTGAAATCCTCTGGCTGGTTCACAGCCGTTCCTGGGCGCCTGCTTTATTATACACCAGGGAACCCATTTTCTAATAAACAGAACTTGCCACTTGTTTTTAAAAGGGTAAGCATAACAACTTCATTAGAGCAGCTGGCATTTTGATGATAGTTCTCACAGCTCACCTCAGCCGCCACATCCCGCCTCTGATAGCAGAAGGCACAGCAGCCATTTTATTTATTTATTTTGATAGGCAGAATTTTTCTGTAATCAAGTATTACATTTTAAGAAGCTGATTTTCTGAAGCATGAAATAGGTATATAAATACAATTCCATGACCTGTAACATCCAATTTCAGAATCTTTTATCGAGCAACAGCTATCTAACAGGAAACTAAAGATTCTCATTTCTTGGAAAGTTAAACGTAAATATTCAAAAGCATTAATCATGCAAAGTGAATTTTGGAATCTTACATTTATTTCAGATGTTTTGGTTTATTTGAATAAACCCAAAATGCAATGTTTTTTTTTTTTTTTTCAAAGCCTGGGCATGTGTATCAAATTGCTTTTTCACCCCCTTTCTTTCTGTATCCTGCACAGACATAACAACAGATCAAAGACACTGCTTATGCCCTATACCCCCGGGGAGCAAAGCTGCCATTCCTCCCACCCCATGAGAACACGGGCTATCTGATATTAGAGGTCCCAAATCCTCACTGAACTGTATCAGACCTTCAAGGACACCGGGATTCGGGGTGCAGTCCTGTCTCTGCAGTCAGAGCTGCTGTGTTCGGGGAGGGCAGGATCGCACCGGGGCTGCGAGAGGTGCAGAGGCACTAGACATGGATTTCAGTGCGATGCAGAGAGTCTGTGCCAGGACTCGGAGCACAGAGCTCAGCTCGTCCTCACTCCGGCCTCTTGCTTACACTTACCTTAATGCTTTTCGCCTAGATCAAAACATCCCTGTTTTACACTTCTTCCAATAAACTGTGCTTTGCTTTTTCCAGCTAAATGGTGCATTGCTTTTTCTCCATCTTCAATCTCAAAGGAGCTTGTTTTTTCACGAACAGACTGATTCCCCAGGCCCTTACTACTGGTGATGATTATTTGGATTGCAGTGGTCTGTAGCAGTCCCAGACTGCAATAAAGATCTCTGTGAACCAGGCTGATTGCATCCTGAAATACAACAGATAAAGCACTTATTTCTGCATATCATCCCTCCTAAGCGGAGATGTTCATTTGCTGACCCAAATCGTGGCAGTTTTATAAGGTTTCAATGTTTCTCTTCACTGAATAGCACTTTCAAAATTACTTTAAAACCTAGTAGCATTTTCCAGTCCAGCTCTACAGGGAAACCCATTGCTCTCCCATACTGCCAGGCACTAGGCGCAGTCCTGGCTCTGCTCTCTGGAAATGCCTGCGGCCAGGACAGCACTGCTTGGGAAATCTGGTGGCTGAACGAGCGTCCAAGTTCAGGACAGTCGTCAGGAGAAGGTAGTGACTAGTAGAGGGCTAACCATTTGGGAGCTTAAATATTTGCACAGTCACAGGCTGTCCTGGACTACTAAATGGATCTGGAATACCAATAATCACTTTTCTTGGGTCAAAATTGGTCTTGTGTTGATAGTTCCCAAATCTTGTTTATCTGATGATACTGCTGCTACTGGGCACTGCGAGAGAGGGAACAACACGGAGGGCAAAAAGTCTTCATCTCCTTAAACTGGTTTTATTACCTAAAGAAATGCTTGTGAAACTGTGTCCTGTAGCCTCTTATGTAGGTTAATTGCCAGAAGAGAGTTACAGAGCACTGACCTAAGCATTGAAATGAGTTAGATCTGCAGGGTCCGGAGATGGGCTCTGCTTTGACACTCCTCATCAAGACAACACTTCACATGTCCACATTTAAAAGATAAACAGTTATTTTTCTTTAATTATCCAGCATCTGTCTGTTTTTGTAATGCTATATGAGCATATCAGGCCAAAATTAACAAGGAAATCCTGGAAAGGTTGAGCTGGAGTTTAGCTTAATTGTGATCCCATTAAAAACTCAGCAGCAATAACCCCACTGATTTCAGTAAGCTCCAGTTTGACCCAACTGATTACATCATGCAAAGTAGAAATGAAAAGAGACTGGGCCACTACCTGTGCGGTGGCATTGGGCACTGGTGCGGTACTCACCCGTCCAGGTGAGAGTGACTTCATCCAGCTGGGAAAAACACGCACGCTCGTTCGCCCCCATGATAGAGCTTCCAGTTTGAGTTCAACCATATGTGTGACAGAAAGGAGTCCTTTAAAAACACCAGTGAGGATGCCTGTGTGACAGTCACCTTTCCAGACACGTGAATAATCATCGAGCACCAGCTGTTGTACACGTCTCTGCGTTGCTGTTGGATGAGCAGACCTGGAAGAGCCGATTATAAACGTTCTTCTTGAGGGGTGCAGTAATGGGAGAAAATGTTAATTTGGCAGGAGAAAAAGACATGTCACTTCAGAAATGTGAGCTGCCACTTTAGCGTTAGAATTATTGCAGCTCTTGGGAGAACAGGACTGTGCCCAGGAAAGGGTGAAGAAAAGCTTCCTCTGCATGACAATTTGAGGAACCTTCTTCCTTTCATAAATCCTCTGCACACGTAGGAAAAAAATGCATACAAAGGAATATTTCCACTGAGGTTCTGGAGGAGATATTGAGGGAAGAGAAACATAAAATCTCTTTGTTGGAAAAAGAAGGGAGAGATTTATTTGGGCTCAATTAAAATTAATTAGCATAGCGATACCATTTTGACTTTGTAAGCTTGCTCCACAAATCTCCTCTCTCTGGCTACCATTGAGTAGGAATTGCTGGAATTAGATGCATGGTGTATATACACATCATTTTCTATTACCGTGGGTATTTAAGCCTGTGATACTGGTACCCTAGCACATGGTGGGGAACTAGAATGCTAACTTGCACAATTTACACATCTAGTTTAGATTCAGGATTTTTTTATTGTTGTTGTTGTTGTTGTTGTTGTTGTTATTATTATTATTATTATTATTATTATTATTATTATTATTATTATTATTATTAAATGGAGGCAGGAATCATCTTCAACCCCCCTTGCAAGAGAAGCAACTGTGGTATTGAGGAGAGCCTCATCCCTGGGCTGAGCTTGGAGAGAAGGGCAGTGGCAGAAGGGGGAGCACAGCTCCGCTCATTTTGCAGTGGAAGCCCTTCATGCCCTGGGTTACACCTAAAGCCATGTCCCTTCCTTCCCTCCCCACTCCAAATGATGTTCCAGAGAGGAAGTTATTTTTAATAAGAAAATATTGCAAGCGCAACTATAATAATTTGGTTCAAGCATTTTCACTTTTCATATCACTAAATCACAAAAGGCTTTGTGCTGGAAGGATTTCGCAGGAGGGAACACATCTGCCCACGCTGCCGGGATAATAACACCACGGGAAAAGGGAGGGCTTGTGGGAACCGTCAGAGTGATCAAGCCTTCTCCTGAGAAAAAAAAAAGCTCATTGGTGTCCTGCTACTGGCTAGCTTGCTTTCCAGTCCCACCAGCCATCTTGTCATACAGGCAAAAGAAGGAGAAGGATAACAGGGGCTGATGGCAAGGGCTCAACTGGTGCTCCAGGAGAGACCCCAGATGCGGGGCTGTGCAACGACATCTGTCCTTTGAGGGTTCTTCAGGGTAAGAAAAAGCCAGGGAAAGATGGAGCTGCTTGGAACTGCTACAGCACAAGATAAGTAGACAAGATATTTTTGCCAATTAGCCAAATCAATCAGTAGATTTTTTTTTTTTTTTTTAAGAAATTCTACTTCTAAGCCATGTTGGTGGAATGCTAGTGCTGTTGTTCTCCTTGGGTTTTGGTGGGGGGGGGTTATTTTGGTTTTTTTTAGGAATCAGAAGGATATTAGTGTTTGTTTTTCTTTTTCTAAATAAATGATGCCAAAACACAGAGGTCCAAGACTCTCTGCAAACATCCCTCATTAAAATGACACGTTGTGCATTCTGATGGATGTTACATTTCATAAAGGATAGAAACCAAAAGCTTTAGTAATCTGAGCTTGCTGCCTGTGCGTGATGCACCTGAACCTTCGGAGTCTGAATAGCAGACGAGGGCTTTCAGAAGGGCTTGTCCCTCCACCAACTCTGCTCACTCTGAATCGATGGCAAAAACTCCTGTAAAGATCCTACCCCTTATCCTGCGGCACTAATAAAACCGTCTCAGCAAAGCAAACAGCACAGTCACTTGGCTGTTTTAAATTCAAGCCACAGCTTAGTCAAAAAGCTGTTGATGGAGAAAAATTTTAGTGCGAGCTAACGGGCTGTGATGAGCCACTCCATTCCTCAGCATTATTCATATGCTGAGGGATAAAAACTCCCACTTCGAAAAAGTGGAAGACAAGGCAGCCTGGGACAGACATTTTGTGATCACACCCGCTTGGGGGAAATGGCATACAGGCTTTATTTAAAACTGGGTTTTTAATAAGGCTGAAAAATAGTAATTAAAGAAAAACACCACCAAAAATCTTCCACCATTTTAGCGTATGCAAATCAAGAGCAAGCCCTGCTGTTTTCTCATACCCACATTATGCCATGCAGAACAGAATATGATACACAATTTTTATTTTTCTTTTTAACTGGAGAGCTTTATCACCTGCAGCAAGGTACATATTATAGCAGCACAAGGAGAAGGCTGTGGGAGTGATCAAGAAGAGCGATAGCCTGCTCCAGAAGCCCTCAGCCTTTCAGCAGAATGTTTTCTCTGTTCAAAGGTACCAATTTAACAAAATTCATGTATTCTTACAGAAGGCACACACATCTTTTGTTGGAAAGCAAGCATAGAGCCTCCCACCTGCTGCCAGCCCTCCTTGGGAAAATGCTCCTGGTCTACAGCAGAGGCTGGAGCAGCACAGCCAGAGCCTGGGGGGACCCAGCTGGAAACCTCAGGGATTTGGGATCTCCAGACCCATTTTACCAACATACCTGAGCGGTAGGTTGCAGCAGAGGAGCCCTAAGAAGTTCCTCCAGGCTCAAGAGAAACTACCCATGGTGGTGTCTCCTCCGAGATAAGTAGCCTGTCTGAGTGCCCGGCCGTAGCAGCTGTGCCCCAGCCCATTTATTCAAAGTTAGCCCATAGCACACGCTGCCAGTTTACCCTAAGCAGCTCCTGCATTTGCAAGCATTAACTTATCAGGGATGAGGAGGGTTTAGCAAGTCTGTCATCCCTTCTTCCATACCTCCTGCTAAAGGCACAAAGGAGGTAATGCCATCTACAGGAGGAAATCTTTTATGCCCTTGAAGGGAATTGCTTGTCTGATAAAATTCAACAAATATTTATATATATTTATCTCGTTCTCTGTTTACCTGCATCCCTTTAAGAAAAGAAAGCAAAGGAAAAGCAGCTGTTTTCTCCCTGGGTGCACAAAATGATATTCAGGAAAAAACAATAAATGGGAAAGCAAAGCATTTTACCCTCAGATTTACAGGATTTTATCATCTGGACAGAGACAATAATGATCTTGGATGACACAGGGAGGGATCCTGCTAGAAGTGTGATGAATCTAAACCAAGACTCAGAACTTACAGGGCTGTCAGGGTTATTGCTTGCTCCTAATTTGCTGTTTATCTTAGAATAATGCATTACCTTTCCTCTGCCTCACTACTTAGGCCTGAAGGTGATACACTGATTTCAATAACATCACTGCTGCTTTACAGCAGTGTAAATGAAGCTAGCCTGAGGATCAGAGTATCCCATGGTATGAAATGTGTTTTAATATGGTTATCTTTGCTGAGAGAAAGATCTCTAATACCAGCTCAGGAAAATTTTTTTAATAATTGAGCATGGTACATGTTAAAATGTTGAAAATTTTCTGACTCACAGGTGCAGGGAAACAAGTTTTAATATTTCAGAATTTATCTGTTCTGCAACATGGACAGTGCTTCTCTCCTTTTCCCCAGCAGCATGCAGCTGGACTCGAGAAGGAACATCGCTGAGCCAAGCTGGAGGCACTGTGTGGCCAGGCTGGCTGTGAGGAGGCTGATACGACTCAAACTGGTGCATCTCTGCAGTGTTACAAAACATCGGAACTGAATAAACCTTAAATGTTATTAAACAGATTAGGCTGAGAAGGGCAAAACCAGGAAACATCTCCTTCTGGAATTAGTTAACGTGTACGGGTAGCGATGTCCCCAGCTCACAAGGCGGGGAGATGCAGCACCACCCGGCAGGCATCCCGAGAGGGATGCTGGCATCGGCTCCGGGGCAGGGGGGCTTCTGCCCTTCTGGTCCAAAGGAGATGGCTGCAAGAACAGGGAGCACAGAAAACAATTGCAATGAGAGGCATGAAGAAGACCAGGTTACTCAAAACGCAGGGTCTTGCTACCATTTCTGCACGTCTTCTGTCTGACACTGACCCTGGATCAAGTTGTCTCCAACGGTCTAAGCCAGAATTAAAAAAATGATGGGGAAACCAGAATTTACCCAGAAACACAGGCCTGATTTCAATGAAATTCAGAAGCTTTCCTGTTTTCAAAGGAAAGCATTATACAGAAGTGGTCTGTATTTTTCAGTTTGGCGATGTACTTGTCAACAAAGTGGGGTGGTATTTTTTAAATACATGTTTTTGAATAATTTTTCTTTTCCAGTGCTTAAATATTTCTGAATATCAGTCATGGATACTGTACTAGACTGGTTATTAAGAAATATCTATTAAGAGAAACAGACATCTATTATTCATTATCCGGTAACTGTTTAGGCAAAGGGGGGCCCACTCATTTTGCCCAGCAGAAATAAAGCTTTCCCTTGCTTTGAAACAAGACACACAATGTGATGAACAGCCTAATTCCAAAGCTGCTCAGACTAAACTATCTCACTCCAGCCTGGTTTAGGCTAAACTGTTCAGCTAAACTGCGTTAGGTGCAAGTAGCTGCATGGTGGTAGAGCCTTTCAGTGTAAGTTATTACTTCATTTAGACAGAGAAGTCAATCATCTAGTCTTTTATTAAAACAATAACAACAAAACCCATGATGGCTTCCCAGTGGCTTCCGTTTGACACTATTGCCAGCGGGTTTCAAAATACATCAGCTTTTCCACCCTTTGATATCCAGCTACTGAAGAAGTTCAGATTTTTGCTAGTCTGTTTCTTTTTCCCATTTATTCCTCAAGAATCAAGTGATTAAGTGACTAACCACCAGCCCAGAGAGGAGCAGATGAGAAGTGGCAGACTGTATTTAAACAGGGAAGCTGGATGGATGAACAGAGGCTTTAACAACTGGGTCTACCGCAAAAGAGTGCCAGGAATAATGTGTTCGCTAAAAATACACAAGCCCTCACTCTCGTCTTCTGTCCGTTGTGGCAAATACTCATTCCCCAGCTCCACACAAAGTAGTTTCTGAGAGTTATGTCCATGCTGGGGAAACTAAATGGCATCAATAAGTAAATTCCATATGGCGCTCCCTGAATTGTTTCAGTGAGTAGCTGGGTAATGGGATTGGGGTCCGGAGGCAGCACAGCAGGCTGTGCCTCGGCTGGTGCCAGCAAGGATCACCCCAGTAAGTTACTGCCGGTGCGCAGCAATAGGTCAGCAACAGGGGATCCGGGCCCTGGGCTTTCGGGAGATGGAATAGAGAGCTGTGAAGGTGTGATCGGTGAGGCTCTTGCTTGCTGCTCCTGCTAGTTCAGCACCCAGAGTAGAGAGGCACCTCGTATTTCCCTTTCAAATTTGGGTTGAATTCTCTGCACAGTGTTCAAATGCCGCAGTTCCCTTTCGTGACAGCTTGTGAAAGTCAACACTCTCCCTCAACGGCTTTGACCTTTTCGGTGTTCGCTGATTTGATTAGCTGACTATTCATGTTCTGCTCTTTCGCAACCTTGATATCCTCTTGGAGAGAGGAGGGGAGAGGGAGGAAAGTGCAGCACGGGCAGCTCATTAAACACGCACAGAAAAGTCAGGGAGAGTCACACTACTGAATTTGGGATGCCTGCCTGGAAGATAAGCCTGTTACAAACTCGGTGGCTCTGTGCATCCCTTGGAGCCCTCCAGCCAGCGATTCAGCTGTGGGGTATGCAGTGACAGCCCAGTTTTCAAGGACTTCATACTGCTGCAAAGCATGCGAGTCAGGACACAGATTTTCATTTCATCCCCATTTTCAGTAACGAAGTGTCAAGGGCAAGCCCAACACAAGAAGTATTGTGTAAATAATTACAATGCTTTATTTCTCGTACTTAGCATTTAAAGGGGTTTGATTTCAGGCTCAGATCTTGGCAACTACTTAGCAACTGATCTATTTTGCTTTTAAATGGTTCTTACAGCCAAGACTTTTTCCCCTCTCTGAAGAGTGGCATGCACAGTAATTGCTGGTTTATTGCAATTTAATCTGTGCAGGGTTCAGCTTCCTTGAAGGTATCCAAATGAATTTAGGACTTCTCATATATTATATATGTATGTGGGTGTAATTTGGGTCCAGTCTTGCCATTTACTTGGACTGAAGCACATTGCACTTAATGCGACAGACAGCCTGACATGGTAAATCTCTCCTTGCCTATAAAGTATCATTAATATAGTCTCTGGTAATATATTGGTATGAAAGGTCACACAAGTTACAAGTCATTCATTATAAGAATTTAGGATGAGACTCTACATAGAAAGGGTTAAAATAATCAGGCGGTAGCCATACCAAAAAAGCTGTTAGCAAAATTGTCATTAAAGAGATCTCCCAAGGCGCAGTTCTCACTGAAGTTCATTTGGTCTCAGTTCACAATGCCTAAGTTCAAGTACCTAGAGCTGTGCCTTGTGTCAGAGTGCAGTCATGTTGTACAACAAATGGAGAGAACTGACACTTCCACAGACAGATTCAGACCTCAGGTGGCCTAGATTGCTCCTTGAAAGTGCCTGCCCCTAACAAAGTTCAGCGTACAGATGAAGACAGCTGTAGTCCTAGCTCTGATCTTCACCAACTGGCTGGAAGCTAGGTAAGGCGGAGCTAGACCTCAACATTGCAGAAAGTTTGCACAGGTGGGTAGTTTTTCTGGCTGGAACCAGAGTTCTCACCTCCACAGCAAAGACCCATTAAACACAGGGAGGGATCTGGGAGCCTCAGTGTACCTGCTGCCATTGGAAACAGGAGGAAGAATTTGCCCGCAAGCCATGGGTAGGGATGTCTTGGAGTTACAGAGAGTGGATTACCTCCAAGCAGACAGGTGAGCTGGTCTAAAAGCAGCCATTTCCCACAAGCTGCCTGTGAATTAGTGAAAGTTCCATCAAAACTGCTGTATTTCCTGCAAAATGTTTTTATTTCAATGAAACGGCATTTGCTGATGAAATCAGGTCAAGCAACTCGAGTACATATTCCATCTTCACAAGCCTCTGTAAAAGGATTATTTTCAAAGGTCATATCTACCTGCTTTGTAGGTCTTCTAGATTAGGTAATAATTGAGAGTTGGAGCAACATCTACACCGAGCCAAGCTAAAAGCTGACAGCTGAACATGTCTTTCAACTCTCAAATCTTAGTTCATGGATGGATTGCCTGAAATCAGATGGAAAAAAAATCAGTGCAAGATGTGACAGAGCAGCCCCTGTAGCTAGCGTGTATCTGCTATATGCCCATCAAACACTATATTAATCTACAAAATTTTAGTCAATACCAACAAGAATTTTACCTGCATGTGTGCGAGGAATACAGACCTTGGTCTAGTCAACACTGTAGTGAGGAACGTAAGGGGGTTTAGGCTCCTGAATTTAGCATAAATCATTAGCAGTTGAGTTCCTAAATACACAAGAATCTGAAGTTATGGCTTTCATTAGGTGGACTTAGCTCCTGCTATCTCACTCTAATTGGATGGATAAAACCTCAGCTTTTGCAAAGACCCTGCTTGGTCTTTCACCAAAATTTTAGCATTTGTCATCCAACAAGCTCATGTCCCGCTTCTCTGCAGATTCCAGTAACAGCTAAAGAAATTCTCATTCTGTAGGTAGTTAAGTGACTGTGAATGCCAACCTCAGTATAATAAAGTTGGTGACATTTTTTAAAGGGATGTCATTTTATTAATTATTAAGAATCCTTGCCCATTTTTTCTTAGAATCAGGTTAAGTGATATATTTCTTGACAAAAGTAATTGTATTACTATAATAAAAAGTCCAAAGCGGAACAAGTACTTCATAGCTCTCTGATAAATGTGGGGTAGGGTGGGGTGGCAGAGTAGTTTGTGCACTAGGTTGTTCCCTTTGTACTAAAGGGTGAAACACAAATTCCATGGATTTCCCCTCCACCCACAGTTAGTAGATTGTGTCCCCATCAATCCTGGTGGGGTGACAGGGGGCTTAGAGAATTATATGGTGGTTTCTTGGCTGAAAGTGAGAGAACTCACTTTCCTCCACGCTTTCACAGGTCTGCAAAATGGATAGAGCATGAGATGATGCATACGTACCTGTTAAGCACTCTAAGAGATTTCCTAGGGAAATGGTAGATTATCCAGCATTTGAAGAAGCCTTAAGAACAGATCAAATATTAGTCAGGAATTATATAGGTGTAACAAAAAATCATTTTGTCCCATTTAGCCTCTGAATCTCATATTTTAGCAAAGAGGAAAAGCAGAACATCATCCATTCTATGTGGCCTCTTCTCTGAACTACATGAATTTTGAGCTTGTTTAGTTCAGTTAGGTTCATTTTAGTTCATTTAGGTATTCATCAGGTTATGTTCTTTTTATTTCCTCATTGAACTAGGCAGACTTTTTTCTTCTTAACTCAGAAAATTTGAAATTGGGTCTGATCAGAGTAATCACAAACTTTTGTCACTTTCTAGAACTCATTTTTCACTATCAAATAAATGGCTATTCCAGTCTTTTTGAAATGACACACATTAGAGATAATGCCCTTCATAAAATGTGGCAACTAACCCGTTATCACTGAATGCACAAGAACTTTATTTTGCTTTCCAACACAAACAAGAACCGCTCCTGAAGGGATTTGCTAATAAGGTTCTGTGTTGAAAGGAGTTGATTAGGCACAAAGATAGAGCACAGCAATGAATTCCTCTCTCTATTGCTAAAGCGAGTTTCAAATGAAATGCTCTTTCTGGAGTAACAGCTATATAAATACATTTGAGATTAATACTTAGTGATGGAAGGGCCAGTTAGGATAATGTAACAACAATAAAAATATCTAAACTTTTCTAAATCAAATAAGTTTGCATGTGGAGAAACTTTTTTTTTTTTTTTAAACACATTCCCCTGTCACCAGGTGTCTATTCCATTGCAGTGTCACAGCAAGACCTTTCCCTCTGTAAATCCACGCTAAACTCTGCTCTGGACCATGGTCAGGGCCTGACTGCCAGGGCAGGACCCCGTGTGCTCACCTCACCTTCGGGGAGCTCTTTCTGAGGCAGAAAGAGTGAAACCAGTTTTGATTGAGGAGAAGCTGAATGAATCCAATCACCATAGAGGCAGTGATTATATAAAAATAAGTGCCTAATTCTAGGCATTCAAAACTTCGCATTTTATCAGTATGTTCTTGACATATGCCACTTGAGTATATTGATTTCTAAACGGCACGATCTTCTACTTGAGTAAAATCCCCAGTGTTCATTGGCACCGTTCATACTGCAAACACTTACTGGAGCGATACGGATAGGTCCTTTGGTGGTGGATTGCACCACCACCACCTAAGAAGTGTTGGTCCATCCATGTTGTGTGAAACCAGCCTGATACGAACACTGTAATTATCCAACAAGGGGATAATCACTGCTGAGGAAGGTTGAGAGTAAACTTGTCAATGGCTGAAGGTGTTAGTAAGTTTGCCCAACGCTTCTCTCTGTCAGCTCAGATGTTTCACTCCATTCACCTTGGGTAAGGGAACACTCTGACATGTTCATCTACTTGTTTCAGATGGCTTTTTTTCATATTTTTCCAGCATAACAGTTCATTGCTCACTATATTTAAAGACACTTACCACGTTGCCAGCTCTTGTCTTGCTTGTATGTTTTTTTGCTCACCTTTGCAGTACACGTTCTTCTTTGCTACCACAATTTTCTTTATGGCCTTTGTAGCTGCATGAATTGCTTTCTGCAAGTAGTCTTTATTTCTCTCAGCACTGAAAATATATTCCTTGCCTTGAGGCTACTGAATATCATCTTCATCTCAAAGAACATTTTGCTATCTATACTGATTTGTTACTTTATCTTCAGAGGTATCTCATGTATCACTTATTGCCCTCTGCTAAAAACAGATGTTAAGCTGAAAGGTGGATTAGTTTCTCTGCAAGCTTCAGCAGAATTCCTGCAAGCGGATGCCCAAATACCCACTACAGTGAGGTGAATCAATGCATCCACATCTTATTTTAATATAGCTGATTAATATTTTTTTTAAATTTGTAGGAATTTTTGATGAGTTGGTCTGGCTTACATTAGTTTGATTGCAGCATTTTATTATTCTGATGGAGGTCAATATGATCCTTTTGAGCATTTAGGTCCTCAAAGCTGGAGTCACAAAGGGAATTTAGGCTCAGGATTGTATGAATACAGCGAGTACACAGCAAGAAGCCAACCAGGAGACTGACAGTCATGGCCATGGACAACCTGATCTAGTTAGTCCTCCTAGTTGCCCTCTGCTTAGTGGAGGCTGGACCACACGACCCTCAGAGGTGCTTTCAACCTAAATTATTCCATGATTCTTGGATTCAATGAAACATGTTTTGGTAGCCATTGTTTTTGCATGAGGCTCTCCCTGGAGCTGAAGTGGGTGCAGGCAGGAGGGGCATGTGCTGTCAAGGAACAAAACTCACATAGCTCTGGTGCGGACAAACAATTCCGTGGAAAAAGTACAGCAAAGAGGTCAGTCCAACACAAAGGCAACTTTGACAGCACAGACATGACTGAGGTGGTATCTTCTGGCTCAGGAGCTGCAAGACTTCCAGCCTGCCTACAAAGGCTATACTGGTGTGGCTTTGGTGTTCTTTAACCTGATCTCCTCTCTGTAGAAGAGATTACAGCACTTCCTCACCTGGAAGGGTTGGTGAGCAGAAGGGATGTGTGTCTGCTGCTGAGCAGAGGCGAGTGAGGTGACGGCTGATGTTCCTTGCCTGGCTGAGGCAGACTCTCACTTGCCCATGCCATGGACAGTTTCCAGAGCAGATTTGGTGTGTAGCTGGCTGACTTGGAGCCTGGTTAACAAGAAGATATGCCCTTCAACCACTTGTGTATATCCAAGAAGTGAGGACTAGTTTCAAGATGCCATGATGAATGATTAAATTTCCCTGCTGTGCTTGGTTAGGTCTTCCCTCTCCATCCTCTTGTCTCTATGGTCTGAAGTTACCTGGGATAATATAACTACCAGACAAGCGTATCAGAGCTCTGTTGATGATGGTGGGTAGAACTGTAAGAACAAAAACCGAATTGTGCTGTGTCTTCACAATATATTTTATATTTTCCTTTTCCTTCTAAATGTAACTAAACTAACTGTCACGGCTTACCTGAGAAAGCCTTAAATATCTCCGAGTATATTTATTAGTTTTTATTATATTGTTTATGCACTATGCACAGGAGAAAGGGATTTGAGAATCCGCACAGTAAAATGCAGACTCAAATCACAGAAAAAGGTGAAGACTGAGCGTGTGTCTTACAGACTGAAAAGATGAGAACATTTACAACAGCTGAATTAGTCATAAAACCCAAGAGCAGCCAAGAATGAAAAAGTACTGGCATATTAGGACAGCATGCAAGTGAAAAGCTTTTCGTAAATATCCTGAGATCAAAGTTAACTGACATGTTACAGAGAATAAACTGCATGCAGATTGATTTAACAGCATCTCCATTCACGCTATCCACAGGGACGTGTCCTCCTTGGTACCTCTACGGTGATGGCTTTGCCCAACTACCGCCATATGAAGAGTTGCTAGGCCCACTCATGTGCTTCCAGCCTAGATGTGTGGTAACTGTATGAGTCAGCTTTATATCTAAAATCGGTTATATTCACAGGTGAGAAATGAAGATCACATAATCGCTACAGCTGACTGGAGTAGAGGAAAGCATGCAATGGCACTCGTCTGAATCTGGTATCTCCCTCAGGCTAACGTTTAGTTTTAAATTAGTGTAAATCCAGAATGAGTCTTCCTGACTTACTCTAAAGTCACAGCGATATAAGACAGAGAAAAAAAAAACAACAAGAAGAAAATAGAATAACAAAAAAAAAGATTTTAAATAAAAAGGTAAGAACTGACACTAGTAAACAGTACAAGAAAAGCAGGGGGCAACATAAATTAAATATTGAAAAGACTAAGTTGTTTTTTTTTCTTGTTGAAAGTCAAACACCTGATTTGGTTCCATTCCAGTAATAATATTTAAAAACAGCGGTTCTGCATACTGTTACAGTCCCATGACTGCAGAGGTACTAACCTTCTGTGACTGCACCGCTTAATCTTTATTCAGGAGACATAAAAGATTCTGTGATCCCTGGTGTTTTTCTGTGATCCCAGCCTCCTTTTGAATATATACAATATGTCCTATGACAATACAAGCCATGACCTTCTCGGGTGACTTATTGAGGAGGACTGAACGAATATAGGTCAAGAAAACGGCAGTAGCCTCGCACTGGGGAATTCTTTTGCCAGGCACTGCTGTGGAGGGGCAGCAGGGATTGCTTGGCACGCCAGTCAGGTCTAGAGACTCCAAACTGACTTAGACAGAGTAAGAATGAAATATGAATCTCTACACACATTCTAGAGCAAAACCATCACTGAGAGAGAAACAGAGAAGTTAATGCTTGGTCAAATTAAAAAAATGAAACTTTCCCTTAGCACTCAGAATTTGCATCCTAGCACAGGCTGATGACAGCTGGTATTTGCTAATATAAACGAAGCCACAAAGGTACACAGGAACACAAAGGGAAAACGACTAAGGATTGATTACTTAATCCAGTTAACCCACCGTCCAAAAATATTCCTGTCCACATCGCACCAATTTGGCTGTAAGGATACTACTGCAAACTGCGCTGAACGCTTTGCTGAAGTCAAGGTACACATAATAAGCTGCTCTTCCTTTAGCTGCACAGGCAGTCAGCTCATCATAGAAAGCAGTCAGGTTGGTCAGAAACCACCTCTTCCCAAACCCCTTCCTGTCCTTCAGGTGCTTTGAAAAGCGCCCGGGAGGATTTTCTCCACAGCCTTCCCAGGGACTGAGGATAAGCTGGCAAGACCTGTACCTCCCTGGATCCTCTTCTTGCCCTTCTCGAAGACGGGCTTGATTTTTGCCTTTTTCCAACCAGGAATGTCTCCCAGCCACCATGTGGTTTCAAAAATGACAGACAGAGGCTTAACAGCCATATCAGCCAGATCCTTTGGCACCTTGGAGTGCATCCCATCTGGTCCAATGGATTCTTATGTATACAGCTTGCTTAGGCGGTCCCTAACTCAATCTCCCTCTTCTGCACCAAATGCATCGCTTTCCTAGACTCTGTCTCTAAGGGAGCTGGGAGGCTTGAGGGCAGAACCTGTCAGTAAAGCCTGAGGCTTATACCTATAACCGACGCTTGCTGTATATAGTTTAGACGTACGACCTCATATAGTGTCTGTGCCTAGTGTGTATGTGTGTATGGTTTCTGTGTTTGAATAGTACACTACACTCGTTCGTCTAATGAAAGTGTTCCCTTTTCCTACATATCCTTAATTTACATGCATAGATTTCACAAATGTAGCCGATTTGCTTCAACTATCTTTGTGTTTATGTGGCAAAAGCTTCCAGTGGTCTGATTGTCCTGGCAATGCAGTTCTTAAAGATTGATTGCTATGTGCATAACTGTGCATGCAATTAGCTGTGCATGAAAAAGTTCTGTTGCGTTAGAGACTGCCTTCTCACTTAAAGTCCTTGATTTTCAGTTTGTATCCACTTCCATCTGCCCATTTTTCTCTAAGAAACAAAATAATTATAGAAAAATAATAAAAAGCCTAATCTAAATACAGAAATTCAGGAAAGGCTAAAAGATCCACAGCAAATTCTCTTCCTACAGGATTTCCAGAAATTGTGATTTGGCTAAGAAGCTATACACAATGCTTCCTGAACTGAGACACCAGGAGATCTACCTCCCTAAACTTATCTCCGTGGTATCCCAGGCATATTCAAGACAGGTTTTTGATGCGTACACATTACTCGTGTCCGTTACCTGATTGTGAAAGGATAGTCTGTCATCTGTGTTTTCTCTCTGTTGTTCCTGAGCACAGACACAGCAATGGAAAACGTATGCACAGAACCCGTACAGGCAATTTGTTTCATCTTGCATCCTTCATTCAATGGCAAGAAACAGCACTGCAAGACAGTAGCTGGTTCCTCTGCCTCTGGCTGTATACTAAATAGGAATGTTGAAAAATATTTCGATCTTTCTCCCAAGTAGACATTTTTCGATATACATTAGGAAAAATGTTATTGCGTACAAGATTTTCCATCACCTCACATACTAATGTTTGAGCTTGTCCCATATTGCTGTGTCCTGCAATAGATTTGGTATTCTACTGCCACGTTCCACAACAGCACGGACATGACGTGTATGAAGAATCAGACACCGTTTCCTAACGGTGATATTGCAGCTTTTGCTACCAGACACGTTCAGCAATAAACGATGCTAATAGGCTTTGCACCTTAACAGATTCTGTATCCCTCACACCTCCCCTATTTCCTGCAAGAACATGTTTCCACTTGACATTCTCAAGTGCCCCTGAACTCATCTTATTTAGCAGTAATGGGACACCCAAAGTGAAGAACCATAAAGAGGATCAGTGAATCAGCTAGACGCTGCTGTCACCAATAAGGGATTTCAGCATTATTTAGGATGTCCTGGTCTAACTGACCTCATTCATATTTATGGTTGTTGACAGAAAGGAAATAATTTTTATATAAATACCTGTGAATGTACAAGTCAGGAATTCCAAGCTGGCTGGAGGAAGCCCTTCCACCTGACTAGGTACTTGTTCATCACATTTTCTGAACATAGACTAAGCTCTGACTTTGGTGAGTGAAGAAATAGAGAGGTATATCTTGTTTCCATGAAAACATTTTATGAAGGCACGCTCTACAGTTCCTGGTGAGAGTCAAAGAAGGTTCTGGTTGGTGTCCATCATGCAAGAACCTAGAGGGAGGGGGAGAAGAGCACTGTGCCAAGTGCACTTAAGAAAAAAGAAGCAAGTGTAAGGCAGTCATTCTCAATACCCTTTTGGTGACACCCTTACCTTTGGACCTTAAACAACATTTCAAGAGCAACTTCTAGCTGCAGCAAAGCTATGTTTGAGCTTCTTTGCCTGTGTTTCTATCAAAGCCTTCAGAACTAACATAGACAGGAGGGTGTGAATACGAATTCCTTCAAGTTTCACTAGTCTAGTTTAATTTGTAATAGCTATTAATGAAAGACATTATGACCTTTTTGTTACAAGTCCAGTGTTCTCCTCTCATCAGAACAACAATAAAAAGGAGAAGCTCACAGCAATGTTGTCTCAATGAATCTCCCTAAGGTTGTTTTTTCAGGGAAGTGACAACTAGGACCGTGATTATTTTAGCAAAGACCTTAACAAGACGAGGAGAGAGCTTTTTATATGTTATTCAAGGTGACCTTCAGGCAACTGGGCTGAGAAGATTTTACAGTAAGACAATTTTTCTGCTGAGTAAGTTGAAAATATGAGCACTGCCCCAGAATTCTCGGACAGTAAAGCAGATAACATGCATCATTAGGAAGCACAATATTCCCATGCGCTAAAGACAATCAGAGACAGAAAGTTGGAAAAGCAATTTTGCCAAGTCCTCTCTTTTATAAATCAAAATTAAAACCATGGTTCTGAAACTGAACAGTTTTGCTCTTAAATTATTTAACAAACTGCATAGTCTCTGTTTTAAGGCAAGTTTAGAAACAATGTTTTAAGCTGAGACTTTCAAAATATTACAGATATAAATTCTGATTAAATGCTAGGGCTTTTTAGTATCCTAACTTTTACATTTCTTGAAAATCTTTGTCTAAAATGGTATAGCTGGCATGAAGTTGAAATCAAACCTACATTATGTTGTCAGTATCAATCTTGTTCAGTTATAAGAGTGCATCTTAATTCCCACACTTCAGTCATAGCAACCAAGGAATGCACCCAGGAGCCTTAGGAGAAAATCTGAATTTGAATAACCCAGAAAAATGTATTCTGTTTTTGATCACATGCACCACTTTTCATCATGCAGAAATCCACTGACAAGCCCCAGTGCCTGGTCAAGACCTGTAAAATATTATCTGTTAAGAGCTAGAACTGATCAAAATTTTCCAAAAATATACCCTGAGGCATTACAGTTTAAATTTGATGTCCAAATATTTTATCAAACAGAAGTGTGGAACACTCTCTCTCTCTCTCTGATGAATAGTATAACCTTATTTCCTATTCATGAAAAATTTTCTTCTTGTTGAGACTCTTAGGTCAAATACATATTATAAGCATGTTATTTGCCATCTGATACTTGTTACTCTCATTTGAAAAGTTGCACTCACGCATTTAATGAACAGAAAGAATACTCTGTATAGTGGTGGACACGACAACCTACTCTGCAGAGAAAGTGAGATCTCATCAACGAATGAGAGGCATATAGGAATATAGGATGAAGGGACCATTGGATTTGCAAGTTCTGGACTTCACAGCTACCAGCAAACATCAGGTCGTTCATGGGTGTTTATCAGATGTCCATGTCACACATTCCCATCCACCACAGTTTACATATTCTGCAGCTCTACAGAATGACAGAATATTTTAGGTTCGGAGGACCTCTGAGGATCATCTGTTACTGGATCCTGTGCTCCAAGCAGAGCCAATTTGAAAGTTAAATCAGGTTGCTTACGAAAAACAGTTTTGAATATGCCCAAGGATAGAGATTTCCTAACCTCTCTGGGACCCTATTCCAGTGTTTGACAACCCTCACTGTGAAAACTTCTTCCCTAAAGTTTATCTCAATAATATATAACAAATGATGAACCATAGCAAAAAACCCACAACGACAAAAACAACTAAACACTACAAACATGCATGGTTGCAACTTGCCACAGGAAGAAAGATCAATGGAAATGATTGGTAAATCAATGGAAATTATTTCCTTGCACAGCAGCACAGTTATGAAATAAAATGCCCAGAATGAGTCTTGGGTATGGGCCGTGCCCCATGCTTCAGTAGATAGCAGAAAAAAACTGCGCTATGATTTCCAAACCGTTGCTTCCTGATCTCAGATCGAGCAATTGGTTTCACCTTAAGCAAGGAAGTAAATCACTCCAACCGTATTAATACCAGGGATATTAATACCATGAGGAGCTGTGGTGCACCCTGACGTACCTTCTGTCTCTAGGTGTGACTACTCTCCACTAAATCGCAGGACAACTCTCTTCCCTCCTCCTCCCCCCTGATTCTCCCCATTTCACAGGTCAAAGAAGGTATGAGCATGGAAAAAAATATTGTATTCGGCTTCTGCAGGAGACCAGACCAAACCCTGCAGCGTATGATTAATAGAACTGGAACGACGTACAAACAACCAACTGGATCTTTAAATAAAGACGCCAGTGAACCCGCTGTCAAATGATGCAGATCACAAGCTTAATTTTCTGTCTCTAGGAAAGCTCTCACAGAATTGCCTTGATAAACATAATCTCCAGCATAAAATATTTTTTCCCCACTAATGTGTTTGAAGGTTTGTTCCAGAACTTTACACCTCGTGTAGTTAGAAACCATCTAATTTCCAGTCTTTCATAACTAATTTACATCTATTTGATCTTATGCCAGAATTAGCTTCCAGTTTAAATCGTTTCCTCCTCCTTTGATATTTATATTCTCAGTGATTGATACATTTGGGCTGGCCACCAATGGACATGGAAATACATGCGTAGTCCCCCTCCCCTGCTCTCCAGAGGGATAAAACAGGAGTTGTGACATGGTTCAGATGATGGAGAGGGAAAACGTTCTTCGCGACATTGTTCAGAACGGGTCTGAATAAAGGCAGGGTGCTTCAGTAATCAAGATACAGGATGAAGATAGCTTGAACAAGGATCTGGGAGCTGTTAGGCAGAAAGAATTGGCAGGATTTAGACACATCCTGGATGTGAGGAGCTGCAGATCACAAAGATGGTGCCAGGTTACCGGCCTGAGTGACAGGCAATAATATTGGGCTGCACACAATGATTGAAAAAGGATAATGGTATTAATAATGATAATAGCAACCAGTTCTGATAACAATGCATAATGAACCGATTATTATAATAATCTTTGGAGACCACTATTATTATTCTAGAAGTCCACATCTGCAGTCACCATTTAAGACTATCTATTTATACGCTCTGACAAACATTAAACTAGCTGTGATGCATTCTTTAGTCAGGGATTCAAAAAACAAGCGTTATCGTGAAAATGACTGTTTTTAAATTGTGTTGCTAAAGCAAACCTAAGGATAAAAGTATCTTGAGCCAACCTTTTGCTGACATTCTCCCTTCTCCATAGCCTACCCTTCTTGTACTTCTGCCTTCCTTCCATCTTACACCCGTATGCACATACTGGTCAATCAGAGCTCCAAACAGACAGTTTCATTCTATTTTGCTCATTGCAGCAGCTGGACAACCAGAATGATTTCATTAATTGGTGTATCTCCATTAATTAATTCTGCTAATAATATTTTAATAAAGTTTCAGATAACAGTCAGGACATTTTTGCAGTTTTTCTTTTCAACATTTATCTTCATTTATAAGGATCTGACAAGTTGAGTGGCCTACAGTTGATTTCAAATGACTTATTGTAATATACGACTAAAAATGGTAAATTATTTGATTAGAACATGACCTCATTTTAGGGGAAAAGCTATTCTGGTTACCTTGTCAGGCAGAATTAATCAATTTTGAATGTCCCGGATATATTTGTCTTCGACACATAATGTAAATATGCACAGTGCAAGAGGAAGGATTCTCTGCTTTATTTACTTTCTAACTTAATATAGTTCCTGTTCTTAGATATAAAAAAAGATAGAATAACAAAGCTAAAAGATGTTAATTGAGATATAGAGCTAGTTTAATGGAAAAAGTAAATGACACATCTCAATCATACACAAAGACATGTTGCTAGATAAGGGAGGAAAGCGCGATTCTTACAGTGAGCTGTGAGCTTGTATAATTAAAACAATTGCTTAGATTGGTAGAATTACTTTGTTGAAACCACACTGATTCATTAACTAAATTAATTTGTCAGGAAAAGTGTTTCCTTTTGATAGGGAACATATATTTTTTGCAAGAATCTCACACATTGACTTGTTGTTATTGTTGGTTTAGACTGAAACCCAAAAATTTAAATTTGGAAACCTGTAGACATTTTCTTTCAATATTCTCAACTGATAAGAGTGCTATTACAGCCCTGAATAATCACATTTCTTTCAGTTTGACTCAACATTATGTCACACCCTCCTGCCTTGCTCTAGTCGCTCGGGAGAGCTCAGGAGTGTCATGTTCCCACGGGGTCCTGCAGTCTCTGAGCAAACATCTGAGCTGCAGATCTCTCTTGATGTGCCAGAGTGGGTCGAGTGCAGAAAAGGCTCTGCTGCCAGGAGACTGGACGTGGAAATCCAGCTGTGGAAGATGCCTGAAGAGGAGACTGGGAGATAATGCCCATGAGGGACAGCAAGAGGTGAATGTTACATAAACCTGACCCAAATCAGAATCAACAGAATTTAAAATGACAGAGGAAAATACTGCTTTTCACATCAGCTGATAACTAGATATTTTCATTTCCATTTTCCCAAGAGAAATGTTCAATTCTTGGTAAAGATTTTGGAGGAATTTTTACAAAGATGACAAAATTTATCCTAGGACCCTGCTCCCTTCCTGACCTCTGCGAGACAGGAATGATTAACCAACTGTAAACGCTGCAGGTTGCCTCCTGAACCTCAGTTGCGTTCATTCCCTCTCTTGATGACCATGTCCAACCCTTTTCCCCTGTGTGATCTAGTAAAACCAAGCCACTGCCAGCAGGCTCTTGGGGAAGTCTTCCCCTCCCCTTCCCCTCCCGCCCCCCGAGCACCGCTTTACAAATCCACTGAGAGCATATGCAGAACTTCTGGCACTTCTCCGCTTACCAACAGCTACAAACGATGCATCTGTGTGTTGCACGTACCCAGCTGCACATACGCCAGCCAGCAGCAGCCCCTCCATCTGCAGAAGGCTCAAAAGCCCTTTGCTTTACTTGGAACGAATCACAGGATACAGGAGAAAACATTCAGAGTTTATCTAAGATCGCATTTTCTCCCCGTTTACCTTTATTTCTTTTCTCCTGATATTTTGAAAACTTTCTTTTCACTCCCCAAATGACTGTCTACTAAGATAGTAAATTAACTGTGGTTTATCACCCTTAACGTTTTAGATTATAGACACTATAAAGAGAGATTTTTATATATATTATACATATATATTATTTGTATGAGTTTTATATACATGCACATAAATAAAACATGAAAAGCTATGATTTGTAAAAGAATATTTCAGCATAAAAATTCGAGTAAAATTATAACAAAAATCAGTTACAGCAAAAATAAATTATACAAGAGAAAATAGAGTATGGACTCATACTAGTAAATGTTATTTTCAGATTTTGGTGGTACTCCTGTAAATAAAGTGGTGTGGTGCGGGTTTGGGCATTACAGCCATACAGGGCTGTGCTTTCTTTTCCCATGAAGCTCAAGTCTCTATTCTGCAGTTTCACATCCTCTGCGATGCCCCTGAGTGTGTATCTCCGCAGCGTTTCTCTCCTGGATACTGTCATTCATGCATCACCACCTGTCACTCACTCAGGAACCCACGGCCCTTCCTGGCCGTCCCAGGCTGCGTTTGACCCTGCTTCCCCCCGGGCCCGATCCTGACCTCCACCCGTAAGCTTCTGAGGGAGCCACCAGCCCTGCTACACCCTGCCATCAGCTCAAGAGAAGCAGCAGCTATCGCATTGCTGTGACATCTGCTCTTGAATGCCCCTCAACGCACGTCCAAACCTTGCCAGCCCAAAAGACTCTACCCCAAGCACTCGCTTAAACCCCACACTGAAATCCTGGGATGCCCGAGAGGATGCTGACACCAAGAAGGAAAGTGCAAGTAGAGGTGGGGCCCCTCCAGGTCATAACTAGGAAATTTGTTGCCTGTGTTCTAGTTTTGACTGTATCTCTCTTGGTTTAACAAATATCCTCAGTCTATTGTGTGTTTGGCTAAGTGTATACAAGAGGAAGGATCCGTAGCCTCGGACCAGTGTACAGCTCCTTCAAAACAGATTTACACCTGCTGAAGTCTGACCTGGGAAATTTATCCTTCTGAGCATCACCCTTGCCAACCTTAAAGACTATTTTAGACTATTTTAAGACTATTCAGGAAACAAGGGGAAAGAAACCATTAGATTTTGAAAACTTGATATTTTGAAAATCTCATCTTTTCAGATTATTTTGCTTGTAACTCTATTTACCCAGAAGTAATCTGTGCTGTCAGGGGGGCGGTGGGTCCAACTCCATACCATGCTGAGCCGTTCCTGGGAAGTGCTGAGCACCTTCCGTTGGGAGGCTAGAAGGTACCAGAAAGCATCAAGCCATTAGTGCCCGAGCACCAAACAGGGGTGGCTAACAATATCGACAACATCGCTTCCTTCCCCTCGAAAACAAACCGTTTTGATTATGAATGATTAATTGAAATGAATGTCCCTCAGCAAATTTTGCTGAACAACCATCATCTTTGAGAGTAAATAATTCAGTAGACTAATCCACTACTGAGGTATAAAACTTCCTGAAATTTCTTGCTGTTACTATTTTCATCCTTTCTAAAGACCTTTTAGGATCTGCACCAGTAGGTGTCTGATTTAATTGTAACTTCACAGGTCAAAATCAAATCGCAACCTAATTCTGGGTAGATGAGTCAAAGACAAGTCATGGGGGTCTTGTGTAAGTTAAAGGGGATGAGGGTGAATCAGAGGACTAGAGCCTAAGTAGCACTAAGTTGTTTTTGTATGATATACACACTTTCAGCTCTTTCCTACCACAGATAGGAACGACAGGTTTAGAAAACAAACGTAGTACTGTTTATTTGAACTAAATTTCTTTACCCATGTCACAAATTAAAACTTAACCTCTTAGTATTGAAAAAACCTTTACAACATGTTTACTCTGCTTACTTTTTAACTCAGCATTTATGCTCATTTCTTATCCCTCAGTATTTTCCTTAGCTTAGACAATAGAGATACGTTACCTCTTCCCTTTTCATTAGCTTCCAGGCAGCTGTACTTCGCGTGCTAACAAAATGCTGCAATGTTTGGATCATTCTATCTACTTACAGGCTTGATGAGAAAATTATTTGGTGAGGTTTTTTTGGCCCGTGTTTTTTAAACAGTTAGTCTAGGAGCTGGTCCCTGTGGTCCTTTCAAGCCTTAAAGCCTGTAAATAAAAACGATGAATAGAAGATATTTATTTAAAAGTCTCTCATACACATGCACGCACTCCAGGATCTACAGATAGACAGATCCATTTCCACTGCAATTAAAATATGCACACAGGAACCTTGCTAGTGATCTTAGAATAAAAGCTTATATTTTCTGAATATCAAGGTAGGGACAAAATTAACCTGACATTTGTATTTGACAAGTAAGTTAATGCTGTGCTAATCCCCTTTGGGATGCAGCAATTTTCACCTGTCAGTTGTTGTAGTCCAAAGGGAATATCACTCCTATCCCTTTCTGCTCTATTTGAACTGAAGAAGTGGGGCGGGGGGAGAAAAAGAAGAATGCTCATTATCCTGCAAACGCAAAGGAAAATGGTAAACTTGCCTCTGAAGGACCCAGTGAAGGTGAGCATAGGTGTTTACATGGCTATGTGACAGCCGGAAGGATCCAAATTTGGGGGCTGAATATTCATCTGGTACCTAGGTGATTTTCTGGACATGGCCAGAAACCACACATTGCAATAAACTGTTTAAATACTCTTACTATCTACTATCCACGGTTTAGGATACACATCTATTGGGAAAAGGGAGCGTGGAAGGGTCTGGACATCCCAGTGGATACCTGAAAAGGAGAAAATGTCTGACTGTGGGGAAAGTGGAAAACTGCAGAAGCTACACCCTGCCAAGCACCAGGCTGAGAACTTCGCCTTTCCAAAACTGGGGAGGTGGGGGGCTGGGGGTGTGTGTGTATATATATATATTTTTTTTTTTTTACACAGATATAAATAAGTTTCACTTGAGACTCTTAATTGTTAATTAGTCCACTTTGAAACTAGATATGTTAAATTCATTACAGCACTAACCCAGTTTGAAATGCATTAGTATTCATCTTCAATGCTTAATCACTACAGTATTCATTTAAAATTCTTTCAGTAATCTAGTCTGCAAAATTTCAAGTTGATGTAAATGTCAAAAGCAAAAGACAGAAATGTCTAATTAGCTAAGTACCTTGGTTGTTGCTATTTCTTGGCAAATAATAAGTGAACTTATGTAACGCTTGTTGCAAGAGGGTAGAGTATTTAACAGGAGTCTTTGAAGGACACAAAGACTAGCTTGTGATGACCGATGGCCTTCCTATGCCTGTGGGCATTATTTCTGCCTGGTGAGTAGAAGCAGATAGCCTCATACGGCCCGTTCATATCGGGTTTATTAATCACATATCTGTTTGCGAGGATGGGATTTCCATCCCTGGAAATTTTTGAAAACTCAGCTGGGCAAGCTCCAGAGCAATATGATTCATTTTGAAGCTGGCTGTGCTCCGAGCGGGGCATTGGACCAGATGATGTGCGGGGGGGCTCTTCCAACCAAAGCTATTCTAAGATTAGAATCAGAGTTATAGTCAAAGCAGGGCCAATTAGTTCAGATTGCTCAGGGCCTCATCCAGGAGGCTTTTAATGGTCTCCAAACAGAAACACCCCACTACCCCTCTGGTCCCTCTTCCAGTATCTGATTCTTTGATTCTGGTGTAATCTATCTCCTACAGTTAGACCATCCATGGAAAAAAAAAAAAATCTGAATTTTTCTATTTCAGATTCCTCAAAAAAATAATGTGGTTTTATTTTTTTTAAGCATGGTTTGAACTGATTAGAGTGGGAAGGACTTTTTTTTTAAATGAAATAGGGTTTGTTTACATTATGGCCCAAGGAACATATACAAACTGACTGCAGCACCATCTAGGTTAGTTTGTGTAACTATTGTTTTCACATCTTGTCTACTCTCCTTCATTGTGGTTAGCTTTGAACTGAAAGTGTAAATTAGATCAGTCTTTGAGTGTATAAAATTTTCAGGCAGGAAACACTGTATATTTGTTTGCGGAGGCACAAATTATTAATAAGTAGTAATTAGTACTACCCACTAAGAAATTCTGGTTTTTTTCCTCTTGATGTTAGTCAAAGTCTAAAGCTCCTTTATTTTTCTTTAGTGAAATTACTAACCAAACATTCTGGAGAAAGAAAAACCATGACCTCATTAAGTGAGAGCCATAGACCTTTCCTATTTTTGTTTTTGTTCTGTCTGAAATTATGATGCCTGCTATTAAAACGTCAACATTCACCACAAGTTACACCACCACAGAAAGCAAGATGCTGCAATCATTTCCTCCGCTTGATCTATGTGGCGGTGCACTCCCCTTCTCCCCGCGTAAGCAACGACCACCAGTGGGGGTCCTGATGGCTGCATCCAGCTTATGCTGGACTTTGGGGATGGATGGCAACACAGTAGCCAAGGGCTGCCTGGAGCAGTGACCCAAATGACTTGCTGATATGCAAATATGACTATAAATCAATCATCTTACTCTATAAATAGTGGACAGCCCAGGGCCCGTTGAGCTCTCCTGCGCGGCAGCGGGCTGCACGGCGGGATCTCCCCTTGAGTAGGGATGCCTCTCAAGGTTACTCCTCAAGGTTGAGAGATTCCTTGCTGCAACAGATCCTCGGTAGGTGACTAATAGCATGCTAAACTTTGACATCTTAGCTAAGTGATAGAAAGGATTGATTGCACATATATAATCCTTTAGACATAAACCGTTGACCAAGTCTGGGACTAGGATTGGATCCAGCCGCACCTAGACTCCTCTCTGAGAAGGAGTTTAGAAAGCAAGGAGGTCCTTTCTGAACCTCACAGCTCAATGGAAGGGTCTCCCTGACAGTTTTGTCTGACCCTGTCCTCTATGCAGTAAAGAATCAAGTGTACCTTGCCATCGAATCTTGTTAAACCACTGTCACATTTACCATTGAACTTCATTAACTCACTCTTTAACTCACTGTTTTCTGTCAATAAAGTATTGTTGCTTCTCTCTTACGAGTGAAATGCACTCTCACTCCACCCGCAACAAGCTAAAAGAAGTGCCAAGATGTTTTAGATGCCAAGGTAAATGATTTTTTTTAATGGTGACTACTGTGCATCAGGGTAATATCAAATGTCTACTAGCAGGGATATAATGCAAACAGGCATAGGAAAAAAAATGTTTGTGTCCTAATTTCAGATTTCTCTAAGCACAAAGGAATTTGAAGAATTGAGTCCTTATTGCAATCAGCTAGGTTCCCGTTCTGTTAGGGAAAGGCTGAATATTGAGCAAAGACATTGGAGTAGAAAATGATGAATACAAAAAAGTAGAAAGAGAGATGAGAAAAAGGGTAAAGGATAATGAAAAGCTAAACAGGAAACATGAATCAGCCAAGAGATATTAGTGATTTTGGCTTGAAATAGCTTACCTGGGGCTTGTTTTTCAAAGACTATATGGAGTCTTTCTCTTGACTTTCAGAGTCACTCATGGCTGAGAAGAGAATGCAACCCGAAATTACCCGTCACTTTTGTAAAGAGCTTGCTTGCTAGCCTGCAAAGTGCATCTGTGGGTGGAAGCGGTTCTTCCATGCCCCATTTCCATTTTACCTTGATGAATCCCTTGAGCCACCTCCTGCTTTTACAATCCTTTCATACCTTGTGTTTCTCCTGCTATTGTGATCTCTATTTCGTATCTGAACTTGCAACCAAATCCATGGGGAAAGTTCCCTAATGGTTTGGTGATCTCCTGCGGTAGTCTTAGAGCCTTAGATTGAAAGCTGCTAAGGACACTGAACACACCAGTGATGCCATAGAAAAGTAATAAGTAATAACAAACTTAGAGCATGGTTCTGTCCTTTGCTAAAGAAAAAAAAAAATCATACCAGGTTTGATTTAAAACAGAATGTTTTCTGGAAAACAAAAAAGGGTACGATCTCATTTGGTACAAACTTACTCAGCCCCAAGCACTTCAGCAGTTTTACTGAATTAAGTCAAGAGACTTCACAAAATTTGAAACCCTCTGAGATTCATCTGACCAAATTAATCAAATTCTACTGCACTTATATTGCAACTCTGTGTACGCGATGAGGGATTTATGATATCATTGAATTAAAATTCAATGGCAGCCTTTAAAATCTACTACATTGATCTCTACATCGAGTGTCTCACTGTAAGTCACATTTAAATAATACTTTGTTAATTTTTTAAAAAAAAGTAAGAAGTTTTGTGTTACAGCAAAATTCCTTAGGGAGAGTTCCATAAAAGCAAAAGAAGAACCAAGAAAGCAATGGTAATGTGATTAATATGAATAATTGCCTAGGGTAAAATGGGAGAGGAAAAAGTAATTCTGTACTACGAGAAGCAGGCTTTTCAAGAAATGCAGTGCCACAAACCGAGAAAGCTAAATCATTCATTATATTTACATAAATACTTCTGGCATAAGTTTAGAAACCAAAAAACCATCTCTGCGATCCCAATTGTGGCAAAATTCTTGTTTATTCCTATGGAAATAGTTCCTCAACTGAAGACATGAATCACTGCTAACGGCATTTACAGGAGGACTCAACACGAGAGAAGCACGCTGTTCAGTCTGAACTGCTGATTAATGACCGATAACTAAACATATGAATAAAATCTGTGTGCATCTAAATGTCAGCTGGTAGATAGGTAGGGAGAAAGGGGGGGGGTCTAAGAATCAGTTGGGGAAAATAACTAAGATCCAGTGAACACGACAGACATCTTTACAAAATGCACTATTGAAAGTAAAATATGGTGAAAGCTAGACTTCTAAAAAAGGGAACAATCTGAGGCAAAATACAGTATTTTTTTTAGGCTTTTTCTTTTTCTTGAACAGAAGATTGTAGCTGGAGCCAGGCGGGTTTGATTTGTACCTTAAGTGCTCTATTTATATCCTCCCCCTTTGTCCCCTGAAAGACTACTAGACTCAGACGCAGCCTCATGACAAAGGGTGAGTCAGCTTGCCAGAAAGCAGGATTTGATCTCTTTGGAGAGGTGATCAACCACAGCTAATGGGCTCCAGCTACTGTCCTCCCTTGGCATTATGTGGCAGCAGGCTTCCAGCTGAGGTTGTGTACATTTTGGAAGTTGAAAAATAGGCAGTTTAGTAGGAAATAATACAATGGGATGCTCGAGAATGCTTCTTAAAACCTCCAGGTCTATAGAATAAATCCCCAGCCGCTGTCCTCCAGTCTACTTCCACCAACATCAGTGACTACCCCTGTGTACGTCCACTAAGAATCCAGCCCATGGTGTTAAACAGAAACCAATGCCTGCTAAGGAGCAATTTTTTTTGAGCAGACCTATGGAACCTCATTGCAGGGGATATTGTTTGTATTAAATACTGCTGAGTGGCACAAAATTCCTATAGGTAATGTTTGGTCGGTGGTCTTTTCAGTCCTACTTAGGTCTTTTCTGGAAGGGAAAGGACAAGGCACAAAAATGAAGCTATGAAGTCACTATTATCATTACAAAAAGAGGTTTATGTTTATTTCTATGCATAAAGAGAGACACCTGAAGTTCAAGAGGATCCACCATCATGAAATACTAGAGTGGTTTAGTTAAGTAAATAATGGCATTTGGCAAAAATGGGAAAATTAAGGGACTCGGATTTTTACAGACTTGCTACGCAACATAAAGTTATAAAGACATACAGCTTTTCTTAGAAAAATCTCAGGGGGACTTATAAAACCATTTAATACTGAAAAACAGGACAACAAGAGAAATAATAAAGATTTATTAAGCTAGAGGTTAACTGTATAAATCAAAGAAATTACACTCGTGGCTACTTTACATTCAGAATATGAAGTTAGCACAGGGGAAGGACACTAAAAATGACTCTGAATCTGTGTCAGACAGATATACAGAAAATCCCTCTTTTAAGAAATTTTAATAAAAACTTATTAAACCCAAAATAATAAGTCCCACCACCAGAGGAATTATGGCTATATATAAACAGGTCAATAATCACAATGAAAATCTCAAATCAGAAAGAACCAGCTAGAAGGAAAAAGAAGGAAAAAAGAGAACGATTAGATATTAGCTGACTGCCGTTGGCCTTTCCACAACTGGACTGTGTCGTTCTCCCACCCCTCAGTCAGGATTCGGGAGGGATGTCTATCATCCCGGACAGAAGAAGCCCCAGCTCCAACGCCCTTCATGTGATGCTTCCCACCTCGGACAGCGGCGCAAGAGCAGGATTTCACAGGTCCCTTTGAATCCCCCATGTTGCTATATGCTCAGGGACAACCTTTAGTCATCTGATTGTAACACTGCTGACCCCGCTTACTTCCCCTTATTAAAAAAGACATTTTAGTACTATTTTCTTTATAGGTAGAAGGATCAGGGACCTCAGTCCTCACTGCAGTGCCTTTGCGCTATTTCTCCAGCCCAAAGGGGCTTCAGGGATGGTTTGGTAAAGTCCTTGCTAAACTGTTGCTTTGGTGGAGTTTGCCAGAGAAATGGATTTTAAAAAGTATAAAGGAAAGAGCTCAAGCCGCATTAAAAGTGGAAGAGATGATATAGCCAGAGCTCTCTTGGGTTTCCCATTCCCACCTGAGGACACGAGAAGAGGTGAGAGAAAGAGGAAACGTGTCGCACTGTGCTCAGAATGTTTCTCAGTCTAATTTGCTGAGATTTATGAGTGCATAACAACAGAATTTATCAAATTTTGGCACAGTCACCATTACAGAATAAGCCTATGTAGTATTCAGTCTGCTTTGGTTTATGGAGCTTTTTATAGAATAACACTGTACCCACACAGATGCGTGCATCTGTTTACTCCTCTTGCTGCAGCACCAGCAAGACAAATCAAGTTCAGAATGCAAAAGATTTACAGTAAGGCTGAATAACAAATATTTAAATTAAAAGAAAACTCACTTTTTCAAAACACTAGACTAAAAATATGGTGGTTGTTAGGCTACTGGTGTACTGAGATCATTAGTGTTTGTGTTGTCTTGTGCTTTTCTACGATTTCCTAACTGCATCTATCCATCTGCTCACTCCTATATTTAGATTGTAAACATTTGTTTGGAAGTTTAGAGCCCTTGGATCTTTGGGTCCTGATCCATGACCAATACTCAGATATTGTTGTAATATTAGTGATAAGTATCTTATAGCAAATCAAAGCGTAAACAAATTTTCACATGTCTGAGTGATCTCTGGTGAATTAAAATAGCCATCTGTTGTAACAACACAAAGCTAAAATCTTTCCGAAACAGAAGAAAAATGTAATTGTATTTGTATTTACTCTCCAGTATTTTAAATGTGGTTAATATTAGTAGAAGCTAATCAATGCTGAGCCCATAACATCTTAACATCACTGTCATTTAGCAGAAAGGCTGTTCTCTTATTTATCTTGTCCAGTAGCCTGAGCTAACAATCAAATATTTTTTTAAGCCATTAAATATTGCCAAAAAAATTCCCCTATAACTCTCTAGAGCTCAGAATGGCACTGTTTACAAATAATATTATACTTTGATTCAATAACCTTGTAATTTGTCCCCATGTGCAGAATGGCATTCCTTGTCATTTACATGAATGAAAGACATAATGGTTTTCTGGTGGGTTTTTTTTTAGCCCCTGATTTTTTTTCCTTCTTTTTCCAGTGTAGGAGGCACTTGAGCCAAGTAAGTAGAAGTTGCTTTATTCATCTACTGCTGATATTCACAGGAGTAGCAACTATACCGCAGTATTCAAATACTTATTTATTTTCGTCTTTGAAGTGCAGTAATTGACTCTTATTTGCTTATTCATATACACGTGTCTGAGCCTGGTCTATGTAAAGAAAAAAATAATCTGTGCAGTCCTTCAAGTTTCACATGCACTGCAGAGGAACGTGCAGCCCTCACCAGAAGCCACTCTTGATAGGTAAGGTTAGACTAAACTACAGAATGAAGGAAAAATTGCTTGTGAAATGCCTTTTCCCCATTCTTTCCTTTGCGTGATGTATTGCACATTGTGTGCTGCCGTAACAGTCAAATTGCACATCTATAGAAGAAAATCTAACCCGATACCCACATTCATAGGCACACGTCTGCGTGTCTTAGTTTGTCTCAATTCCTTAGGCATAGGGCTTCTATCAAATGTGTATAACACAAGCGTTATAAATCCCTCTCGCGTGAAACACCATGTTCTTGCGGTGGCAGGGCTCTCTGTCACCCTCCCCTGACATTGCCTCAGGGACGCGCATCCCTCCTCCTCTCCAGTGCTGATCTTACCCTGAAAGACCTTACCAGAGAGGCCCTTCTCTGTCACGAGATTTGGGTTGCGATGAACTCACCAGATGTATTTCATGCTTAATGACAACACTGACAATTCATTTCACTCAGGGCAGAGAATGAAAAGGCACCAGAGACTTCAGAAGCATCCCGCTGTAAAATCTGCCTCCCCTCTGTTCATGAAATAGCCCCACGTTGAGCAGACTGGCAGAAATGCGCTGTGCAGAGCACGGGTGTGTGCCTGCAGTCTAAACGGGGGATTCTTCAATGTCTCGTGCTTCCAAGTCTGGTAAGATGATCCAAATAAGCTAACTCAGCACCAGCAAGCCTCTCTTCTCCTGCAGGAAAATGTGCTGGAGGAGGAATGGGATAGGTCCAGATGAGAAGCAGTGGACCAAACAGCCCTGACTCATCACATAACCGAAGCCCATGTGGCAGAGAAGGGAACAGAGGACTTTCGGTTCCTCTGACCGGGAGGAGCTTGCTCCCGACTGCCTGAAGTCCATCAGTAGTTCAAACACTGAACAAGGAGGATGTACGATTAGTGCAATGCACAGCAACGAGAAAGATTGCTGGAGGGAAATGCGTGGCTACAGTAGGGATGCAAAAGAGGCAGGTTAATGCCTTCTGTTCATGACAACATCCATGGCTTAATCACAACAGGCTTTTCACGAACGGTCCCTACCCATTCATGCTCATACAATAACAATCCCTCCGTGCCTTAGCGGGGAAGGATGTTTGCCATCCAGTTACACCCGCTCTTCCTCTTACTCCACGCTTCAACTGCCTTTAATGTCATTGTTGCTTTTCTGAGCGTTTCCAAATATCACGCTGACAGATTTTGGCTGGGTGGCTTACAGATGGAAAAACCAGGCAGTTTGTGAGCAATATGATGCTCATATTTTTGAAAATTATAGCTAAAAGCAGGGGAAGAAAAGCTTGTGCTATACTTTCCCAAGGCTAGATCCTTCAAACTCGTTCTCTATATATCGCCAAACTCCAAACATGTTGGAAAGCTAGTAAAGAGAACTCTGATCTGCTTCCTCTTTTAAACTCAAAAAATTCAAAAGAGAGACCAATTTAACAGAACAGTTGTTGCAAACAGCTGTTTCGAAATGTAGATGGTGATTTACATAAATTCATATTCAGATCCCTCAGCTTTTCTGTACTATAAACAAGAAAGTTTCGTCAAGTGCCCAGGGATAGCTTTGTTGTGATGGGTGCTAAATAAATACAATTTGTGGTGGTGGTCATTGTTTGTTCCTTTCTCACAGGCTGCTGGAGGCTATTACATGGAGCAGTTTCCTTCAGAAACTCATTTTGACTGAAAGCTCTTTTGAGCCAATCCTCCATAGTCTCTGAGAGCTGTAAGAAATACACAGTTACGAGAAAAAGGCTGCGTTTGCAGAAGTGAAAGGTGTCCAGCCCTCAGAAACGTCAGATTTGCGGGGGAGATGTGTATGTGGAAGTTGCAAGGCCAGAGTTTACTCCTTAGACAGTGCCAGTTCTTCAGCAAATCGTAACTGACAATAAGTGACACCTCTGCATGGTCTGATTTGTAGAACATTTTGGGTTACTCTGCAAAAGCTGCCTTTCAAGACATTTCATTGCAATACCTCTCTTGCAAAGCTGTGTTTTCCATTCAGGACTCCAGACACCTTTTGAGCTATTAAAACACAATAGCGTGTTGCTAAAGTGGCAAATTTGACAGCCCGCCATTTAGCTCTGCCTCTGTAAATCACAGCATAGATGGCAAACAGCAGAATTAACAGCACTGTGAAGCTCTAATCAATGTATTTTTTAACTAAGTGTTAACTGTACAAAGCCTTTTGCTAGAACGCACTAAGCTGCTGGAGATTTTGCCTGTCCAGCGATATGTAAAACCATGACGACGAGAGCGTATGTTACAGTGGGCATCCCCTCTGGGGAGGAGGAGGAGAAAGTACAACTACTCGTTCCCCCTGTTAAATCAGCAGCTGTTAAAGTCCACTTAATTAAGCCATCTCCATGTAACAAAATATCATCAATTATTTATTACAATAAAGAGAAAGCCATTCAGCCATTCAGGAATTAGGTTAGCTTACATCTCAGGACCTTGGTCAGATGACTGAAGCTTTACAAATGAACCGCATCTGTGGCCATTAGAAGTTAAATTAAACCATGCCACTCTGCCTATGCTAACAGATTATAAACAGGGATCCAGCGTCTTGCTATGGCTCCTCAAACTCCACAGGACTCCCACGATCAAATCTATGAGTTTTGACTTCTTCCAAAAACTGGAGCTTTAAGTTGAAAACATAATTCCTCAAAGACACAAGTGAATCAGTTCCAGTGTTTGAGTTGTGAGTAAAGCTCAACGCTATCCCAGCCTCTTGGGTTGTCCGTTCTTCCACATTTTCAGTCTCACAAGCAGAAATGGTGAGTCAGTGCTGTCGTGACATTTTCACCAGTCTGGATCATGAAAGACTAGTCTTTACCGAGAGACTCTGAATTCATCCAACTACAAACCAGAACATAAGTGCCTTCTGGATTAAGTTTTATCTATCCCAAGTCATGAAAACTCAGAAAGGCATTTCCATAAGATCTTTTAAAATCCATACTCATTTGGGGGACAAAAGTCTAGATTTTTCTACATTTTGGCCAATACCATAATCTATGCTAGGAATAAAATCCCTGGATTTTCACTATGATAAAAGTATTGCACATACGTTTATGTTATTTTTACACCTAATTGTAAGTCATTAAACAGACAAAGCTCATAGCGGTATTCATTAAATTTCAACCTTAGGACACAAACTATTCTCCCACGCATTCTTCCCTATTCTGATATTACCTAAGAGTTACAAAAGGCCATTAGCATTCTGAAATGATTTGATGTAGAAAACAAATTATCACACACACAAAAAGCCTTGCTTACCTATTACAGACCCCGGTTTGCATTCCTGCAGAGAAAGTGGGAAACAATACTAAAGCACAAAAGAATGAAAGGAGGCTGACGAGTTATAAGACCATAAGAAATTTACAACCTCATGAATCCTTCTGTACTAGAACTTTGAAGGAATTGTCTTTTTTGAAGGAATTGTCTTTTTTGCTTCAAAAAAACCTGTGAGGATAAAACAAATGCAAAGTGATGTATAGATTGTTTCTTATTTGGGCTGCTGCTATTTTTAAATTAATTTCCCAGGTTCTGCTTTCTTTTTCTCCCCTCCAGCAGTCTGAGAACAATGGCATCATGAAACAGCCCAATTCACAACGCTGTATAAAAAGGCTCATTAAAATGCAGCCTCATTAATTACTTTTGAAATTAAGTTATACCGGCTATTACTATCTCAGCGCTTCAGATTCTTCAGGCATACATAAAAGAAAAGTTATTATCTCACCTCTAGAAAGTGTTTAAAGAATAATAACAGCAAGAGGCTAATACCAAATCCTATATGAGATATACCATGACACAGAATCAGTACGTATATTTCTTAAATAAGTACCACCTCGCTTGCCGTTTTAGTAACACAAAGCCTCATACCACCATTCAAGCTTCAGGTTCTGGCAAGATAAATTTAACTGTGGAGAAGGAGGGCTGAGCTTTACGCAGGCATAGTTTCCAAGCTAACAAACTGCATGGATGACTCGGCTTCCAGTACTGCTTAAATGTACCATTCCCTGCCTCCTTAGGCTTTTGGTGGCCTTTGGCTGATGATGCTTCCCTCCCCAGGAATGTGAGTTTTCCAAAAATCAAGCTGCTGAAACGAGTTTTCTTCCTTTTTTTTCTTTCTCAAATTCTTGAATCTAAGGCCTTACTAATAACATTACCTAGCAGGTTTCCCTACACTGCATGCTCCCGTCGTGATAGGATTGTTGTAGCTTTTAAACACAGACAGATACTGACTCAGAAAGACTCCCCAAAACCAATTTGTATACAAAATGCTGGGAACAAGTTAAAAATTTGGGACACTTGCAGCACATTTTTGGTTTCCAGCTTCAATACATCAGATTGATGGAGCTGCCTTATTTCTGACGTAGGTGGGTATTCCAGTGAAAGACTCATTAGATTGTTTTGTGCTGATTTTTAAGATGACTTTGGAAGAAGATTTTTTAGTGTATTTACTGCGGGATGTTGATACTATTTAGTGGTTATGTAGGCTTGTCATTTGACACGGTGACAATTCATGTGTTCTAAAGGTTATACGGATTTGCCTAGAACTGTTTTCAAAACCACGTTTATAAACTATCTGGGAACGCAAGGCTTTGTGACACTTAGAGATGAGCATGCCCAGTAAAAACAAGATCCTTTGCAAGCTCCTTGACTGTCAGAAATGGCTGCAGGAGCACCCACAGGAGTGTCTCACGCCTACTCTGAACATGACAGATGCTGAGTTTAACTGATGATTCCACCTAGGATTTCATCAGGATCCTTCACAAATACATAATATATACCCTCCATTTTTCAACTCGATTCTTATATTCTTACACTAAGATGCATCACTGGAGTGACGGTACTTAGAAATGCACATCATCACAGCACGTCTTGTCTGTGATATATTGCACCGAACGCTATCTTAAGTTTGCTTAATATTCTTCTGCACCAGGGAAAAATGTAATTAAATCATAATTAAAAATAAGGAATTATTTAGAAATAAGACATGCATTTAGATATGACTACAGGACATAAGAGCGTTAGGAAGGCTTGCTGACCTTTTAAAGAAATTGTTAAATTTCTGTTTTTGTTGGAAGAAGCTATGCTGGCACAAGGATGCAGGAATTCAGCCAAACCTTAAAAATCTATCAGTGTTAGGCTGCTGCTGAGGAATGGGAGAGTAGCTTGTGGACTTACCTCCATCTCCCTCATGTAAATTTACATCAGAGCATGAGCTACACTAATTTAGCTTTTCTTGTTAAGCCCCCATTATCTTTAATATTTTGTCTGCTAAAAACTTTGAAGCTAGACTTCCCAAACCGTATGTACACAACCGGGTATCTGGTTTTGCACAAGCGAGTATTGCTGTTGTACTTGCAGTGCAGCCCACCGTGCCAGCCGTCCGAGTTCCTGCATGGCATGTGCATGCAGTACCTTGCGCGTCCTGATCTCGGCTTTGTACCAAATGAGGCAAGAGGGGGATTTGTACCAGGGAAGGGAGGGGAATTCAGGAAAAAAAAAACCCACCTCAGCTTCTTTCTTTTGTTTGGATGATAGCTAATAGGCTTATTTTCAGAAGTGCTTGATTTTATACGTGTTCAATCTTATTCATACATCAGAGAAATTATAACTAAATCCCTCTGAAATGTCTTTATCTTAGCCTACTTGTTACGCCACCGCTGCTGTGAAGTCTCTTATAAGACAAAGGCTGAAATTCCATCTCAACCTTTTGACACAGTCACGGGTTATTTCTGCAAAGCCTACAGTAGATCACTGTAAAACAAGACAGAAGTCCTCCATTTCTTCTGGGCTTCGCCTCTTTCGCCTACTTAGAGTGTAAGTTATCTGGGGGCAGAAATCTTTATTTTACTGGAAGTTGTGCTACTAGCACCATCAGCTCTTGACCTCCCAAAGATCCAGGAAGAAATGTTTCGTCTGTCAGAAGCTGGAAAAGATTTCATTCTTTCACTTCCAATAAGAGGGGCAGCTGCCCGGATTTAGAGCCCATGCAGCACCCGATGAGAGGGAGCTACAAGAAGCACTGGACACAGATGCCACGTGGTGATAGTCCACTCACTTTTTTTTAATGCAGTTGTACTTTTGATGAACAATACTGGTGGGGTTTTCTCAGACTGTTTTAGAGACATGCAGGATCCATTTGCCTTAGACAGGAAATTTGTCTCAATTTTTTCCACTAAAAGTATTCGGGCATATCATAATGAATTTCTTACAGAAAAGAAGGCATCTAAATGTGAAGTGGTTTACAATTACAAAAATGCATTATTTGATTTTCTATCAATAATTTAACTGCCTGTAGTTTTAATTTCACACACTATCAAGTTCCTTCGCAACGCACAGAATCTGCATCTTAATATTTTAACATGTAAGAAAAAATGCTATAAAATTATGTTTATACAATGGTATGAATTGTTTAAGGCCATTCTGCTCTGCTTACTGTTGTGTTAATTATTGATTTCTGACTTTTTCTCTACAAAAAAAAGTAAAATCTCTTTACACACTTAACTCTGGCCTTAATTAAAACTCAGTGCTGTGTAATGAGCTAACGTCCCGGTGGGCACAGAGACCCAGCAGGCCAACAGGAGCTCCTGCATCTCTCAGGAGTGAAAATTGCTCACAAGGGGGGTGGGTAGGACCTCTGATTGTTTTATTATCTGTCTGCATTAGTTACGTCATGTTCACAAACATATGTTTCTATAGCCTGAGAGAATCTGAGCATTTTGTCCTGTTATGGAAGATCTGAATGGCCCCCATTGATTTTGATGGGCACTGTCATGGTTTAATCGCAGCCGGCAACTAAGCCCCCCCCAGCCACTCGCTCACTCCCCCCCCACTGGGATGGGGGAGAGAATCGGAAGGGTAAAAGTGAGAGAACTCGTGGGTTGAGATAAAGACAGTTTAACAGGTAAAGCAAAAGCCGCGCACGCAAAGCAAAGCAAAACAAGGAATCCATTCACTCCTTCCCATGGGCAGGCAGGTGTTCAGCCATCCCCAGGACAGCAGGGCTCCATCACGCGTAACAGTGACTTGGGAAGACAAACGCCATCACTCCAAACATCCCCCCCTTCCTCCTCCTTCCCCCAGCTTTATATGCTGAGCATGACGTCACATGGTATGGAATGTCCTTTGGCCAGTTTGGCTGTGCCCCCTCCCAGCTTCTTGTGCACCTCCAGCCTTCTCAGTCAGCAGAGCATGGGAAACTGAAAAGTCCTTGACTAGTGTAAGCACTGCTCAGCAACAACTAAAACATCGGTGTGTTATCAACATTGTTCTCACCCTAAATCCAAAACGCAGCCCTGTACCAGCTACTAGGAAGAAAATTAACTATCCCTGCTGAAACCAAGACAGCACCAGATCAGGACTGAAAGCCACGTGCTTTGCTTACTAAGGCAGACTGTTAAAGAAGATGCCTTCTCATTGCTTTCTGCACCCATTTGAGGTTAGCCAAAATCCATTTTTCCCTCTTTACTGATGGAAAACTCATTCATTTACTTCTGTGTTTCTCCATCTCCCACAATTACTGAAAGCAGCTGAGGGGTTCTCAGTTTGCACCAAAGCTAGTGAGAATCACTTAGCTAACCTATATCCCCCTCGGCGTTATTTTGAAGGCCATACATCTTTAGATACCAATCTCCCCTGACCCAGGTACATTACGATAAGCAAGAGAAGAATGATGAAAGACAATTATTCATGTCCATGTCCTTATCTGAACAATAATCAGGAAAACAAATCACTGCTATGATCTCATCATGTATTGTACCTCATGCAAATGTGGTGCACTCGAAAAAAGAAAAAAGAAATCAATGATCCTAAGGATCATTTGCCTTGAAATTTATTAATATCAAGTGCAACTACAACAGTTCCTATAAATATACATCATATAAATGCATGGGTTTATAGAGTTCATGAATTGGGCGATGGTTTTTCATCACTCAAAATCAGAACTGCCAAGGAACAGCAGCCAGCAAGCTTTTGCAGACCCACGTGAATGGATGAAGACATTACTGAGTACAGGATTTTGCTGATGATGATCTGCACGGTAATTGGGGATGACACATGGTCAGACAAGTCTATGGCTAAGAGGACTGATAAAGCACTGATTTTTCAGCATGCGTTTCAGCCTATTGGTTTTCACAGTTAGGTACCTGTATAAAGCTAGCATCATGCTAACATCAGACTACTATATCAGCAGGGTGTTGCCTGCGCTGGCCAGGTTCCAGCCAAGGCAGATGTAGGTCGGGATTGTAAAATGCACCAGGTCTGTGGAACAGAGCCATAAGTGATCAATGCAGAATGTGACCTTGGACAGTAAGAGCTTTCCAAGCCTATGAAAACCACCACAGTTCAACACGGAGCTCCAGCAGACATGTAAGGAGCAATAGTCAAGTCCCACATAAAACATAGCTGGTTTTGCAAAAGAGAAATAGTTCTTGTATTGCCCTGCTGAAACATGAAAAATGCATCAGAATTGTGAATTTCTTTCCCCACTAAATCCATAAAAATAAGGATTCAAATACTATATACTAAAGCTGCTGAAAGCTCTTAGCACAAGCGTCAGTTGTACACTATTAGGTTAAATGTAGGGGAAATATTTTCCAATTAAAAAAATAAAAAAGGAAATAAAATGCTGATTGTCCAGATTTGTAGAAGTGGCAAGGGGTCATCTGTAAGGACACTTTGGCACTTGACCCTTTGCTGGAGCAGCGCAACCTTCTCAGCAGTAACATGACGTGCAAAGCTGGTTCATTGAGACAAGGGGGCACATGGGCTGCTAGTGCATTAACTACATTTGAAAAGCAGGCAAGCCTTCAGATACTTCTCGTTGCATAAAATAATTTAGCCTGTGATTATTTTTCATAAAAGCGTGGATAAAACTAAAATAATTCATCACTAAGTACATTTTTAAGTGAATGACTAAGAGATACACAAAGAAATTTGGAAAGAAAATCAAGTTCTCTTGCCCAGCACCTCCATCTCAGAAGTTGAGGCTGTGCAGTGGTTAACTTGCTTGCAATGTTCTCAGCAGAGTATGTCTTCACACATTTTTAAATAAACAAAAATAAAAGTTTGATATCTTCATTTGATTCTTTAGATTTTGGCTAATCATTCAAGTAAAAAAACCCCCAACATTATTGAAAGTGTTATTCTTTAACGTGGACTGGAATCCAGGGAGGGGGACTGAATTTGGATCATTGGTGAAAGGAAGTGGAGGCAGTGATGAAGCTGTTTACAGAGATCAAAAGTGGTCAAAAGAGTGTTAAAACAAAAGCAAAAATAACAGACAAAAATCAAGAGCCATTACTAAATGGAAAAAACCACACAAAATAAAACCAGAGCCAGAAGTGAAAGGCACTGAAAAGAAACAAGTCTCACTGTTTAGAAGAGTAAAGTGAAGCAATCGGTAATGTGACTGACAAGAACAGGTCTCCTGAGGGTCAAAAATCAATTTTCTCTACCCTGTCTTTTCTAAATCCAGACCCAATCCTTTCTGTGTTTAGTCTTAGCAAACCAAAAATCAAGAACTACAGGAAGGAAAAAGGCAACCCTTCCCTTTTTTGGCAGTACCTCCAGAACTGTATGGTTTAACCCCACCCAGCCGCTCGCTCACTGCTCCCTGGTGGGATGGGGGAGAGAATCGGAAGGGTAAAAGTGAGAAGACTCGTGGGTTGAGATAAAGACAGTTTAACAGGTAAAGCAAAAGCCGCGCACACAAGCAAAGCAAAACAAGGGATCCATTCACTCCTTCCCATGGGCAGGCAGGTGTTCAGCCATCCCTAGGAAAGCAGGGCTCCATCACGCCTAACGGTGACTTGGGAAGACAAACGCCATCACTCCAAACATCCCCCCCCTTCCTCCTCCTTCCCCCAGCTTTATATTCTGAGCATGACGCCATACAGTGTGGAATATCCCTTTGGTCAGTTGGGGTCAGCTGTCCCGGCCGTGTCCCCTCCCAACTTCTTGTGCCCCCCCAGCCTGCTCGCTGGTGGGGTGGGGTGAGGAGCAGAAAAGGCCTTGACTCTGTGTCAGCCCTGCTCAGCAGGAACGAAAACATCCCTGTGTTATCAGCACCATTTTCAGCACAAAACCAAAACACAGCCCCGTACTAGCTACTATGAAGAAAATTAACTCTACCCCAGCCAAAGCCAGCACAACTACTCAGGCATAACTTTACATTAAGAGGAGACTCAAGATCAAGAGGCAAGGGCCCAGCCTACTGACGTTCAGCTGGACTGGATTTCCAGGTCAGGATTATCAAAGGTACCTTAGGAGACTGGATTTTGCCATCAAACTTGGATCTTTCTATCAGCAGTGCACACTGAGGAGATAAACAGGACAGACAGAAATGGGGAATTATAAAGCACAACTCAAATAAGACATTTTATCTTTTCCAGAGAGAAAACTAGGGAAATGAGTTTTTTTAGTGTGGCTGCCAGCTGAAAGACCAGTGTGCAGGGAAGCATGAACTGAAACTGTAAGCAAGATGAGACTTGATATATTTGTGTAAATAGAACTGCATCAGACACCTCTTGCCATCATCAATTTCTCTTTCAAATTAAATACTCCAAAATTTCTGACTTTAAAAACGTATGAATTCAACAACCAGATTTCTGACTGGCTGGCTTGAGTCATAAAAGTATTTTTTTCCTTACATAACTTGCTCAGTGACCTGGTCTATTGTGGGCTTTAGAAAATGGTAGAAGAATGGCATACAAAATCAGAAGTGTTGCAATTTATGTGCACCTTAAGGAAAAGGTGTAAACAGCACTTAAAAATACGTAGGGCAGCTGCTGAATTCTACAGGATCAATAGCGTTACGTATGACAAGGGCTTCTCTTCTGCAGCTCTTTCCATCAGCTCCAGGCAGTTGGGTCTGTTAAGGAATTGTCTGATACAGAAATGTTTCCTCAGACACTTCCTGAGCTTCTCGGGAGCAGCAGCAGGAACCATGCTGTTGACAGGTCTGGAAAGGTTTTGAAGGCAGGCTGATCTTGCAGAATTGTTGACATGTGTTTAAAATACTTAAACACTTGATTCAACCGAAATGTATATTGAAAAACATGCTATTCAGGCACACTGCTTCATATTTCTCTTGGCTATTCTTTTAAACCATATTCTGTTCTTTTTTATTTGCCATTTGTGAATATGTGCATATAAATGAAAGCTACTTTGCAGAGATCTTTGAGAATGGCTGCTCCTGACTGGAACACATCAGCACTAATTCCCATGCAAGCCTAGGTGTACAAAGAATTTTCATTGTTATTCATCAATCACTATCCATCATTTATTGTCCTGTTTAAAAATGTTTTCCTTATTTATTCAGAGAGAAAGAAAAAATTAATGTGAGTGGTGACACCTCATAAAACATTAATAATGAATAGCTCTGCAAACCACCCCAGGCAGAAATGCAGCTTTAGTAGGTCTGTAACACACACACACACTCAACTGAAGATTGGTACGAATTCTTCTTAAATGCTTTGCAGAGGGGAAAAATCCATGAGCAGGTTTTACAGCAAATAATTTCCCCAGTCCCCCCTTAAAGTAGGGCATCACAAAAGGAAAGCTTCCCTCCTATCCACAGCTTCCACTCAAGTTAGAAATACTGAAACAGTTTCGATCATAAATTTTTTTTTTGAGAGTCTACATATTATTCACCAAAAAAATTAAAGGATATTTAGATAAACAAAAGAACAGTGAAAGCAGAGCTAAAATCTTTATCCATTCTTTACATGTGCAGGTCTCAACAAGGCAAAGGAATTAACTTCACTGAAAAGATTAATGAGGTACAAAATGAATTGATGCTGCCCAGATTTAGGCGGCAGAGTTGGGGATGATAAGTTGCCACTGATAGGTTCATATAAGATGGAGAGCTTTAAGGGGCAGGTACATATTAGCCTGAACTATATCTTGCAAAAACAAACTGAAAGTTTTAATACTGTTTCTGCTTCCCACCAAGAAAGAAAATAGGTTTCACTGAAATAAATTCAACAAGACATTTAAGATTAAATTAAATAAAAACACATTTCTGATAAATAAGCTACTAACTGGGCTTTTCGGTGTGGGTTGTGTTGGGTTCCCCCCGCCATGTTGGGGGTGGTTTGGGTTTTGTCTAATCTGAAATTGCACCAAGTGTATTGAAAACCAGGAAATTGGTCAAAAGAGCATTTTCTGAAGCTCTTCAACTACAAAAATTTCTCAAATCTTTTCCTTTTTGAATGGTCATTACAGGTTAATAAAGATTTAGTTGGTAGAGGTTTATAGTGCAACAAGATGTTAAAGCTCTTTGAGTAACATTGCAAACCCAGAACAAAGCTAGACATTCCTGAGAGTCCCTGTAAAATAGTGATGGGGTAATGAAACCATTTACTTTTAAATAGTTCAGCACAGCTTGTTCCTAGTGAGTATTTTTCGCTGGTGGAGATGTCAGCTGCAATAGATGTATAGAAATGACACAGAGATGGTAGAAACTTAAAAGGCTCTTAGGTCACCCAACCTCCTGGCTAAAATTTGATTTAATTTCTTAAAAGAGGAATTTCTAACAAACAAACCAAACAAAAAGCCCCAAAACCCCATCCACAACCCTCAAAGAAAGCAGAAAAAGCTAAGAAGCAGCCTCCTGTGCTGGGGCGTGTGATTCCGAGATCCTAGCTACTTGGTTATGGCCATAGCCTGAACTGCTGCCACCTGAGGGCTGAAGATGCCTGCTTGGTACATAAGGAGAAAGAAATCTGCACAAAGCGTATTTACGCCCAGCTACGAACCCATGAGATATCTTTGCAGGCCGGTCTGGATGGATTGTCGTTATATACAAAGAAACTCCATGTAGATTTTCTGCAGACCAGCTGCAATTGTATTGAAGGAGTATGGCATGCATCCATTTCCCTCTTTAGGGGGAAGTATCCCTACCCATACACTATTAGTTCCCAGGGATTAGTAGGATTTCCAAACCATCTTAAGGTCACTATTCAATACACAAATAGAAAAGGAGCTTAAAAATCAGATGAATTTGAACACCTCATTTCTTCTCTTAAAAAATAAGCATAAAAATATCAAAAAGCAAATGTTTAATTGCTTCTCACTGAAAATATTTTTTCCTTTGTTCTTACAGATTTGGATATTGTTCCTATATCTCTAGAGGGAAAAAAGTCAACATTGATCAAACATCAGGCTAAAAGTCAGACCTAAGTGTAAGTTATGCTGCTTTTACAATCAATGGGAAGAAATTGGTACTGCCAGAGGGCAAGTGGGGCGGACATCTGTAGATGACTCACCCCCCTCACGTGCCTGTTTTCTTACCCTGACAGCAAAATGAGCAGAGTGTGATGAGACAAGACAAACACCTAATATGCCCAGAGTCAGATTAAGTGAGATCCATCTTAAATCTTAAAAAGTTATTCAGCATGTTGTTCCATTATTCTGCAGTACACAAGTCTCTTGCTTTTAAAATTTTACTGTTGCCACTTACAGCTTGACAATACCAGAATTTCTTAACAGCCAGTGCACCAAGAGTGCGGAGAAATGTCCATTTTTGATTGTCTCCCCAGCAAAACTGACTCGTTAATAGCATGCAATGCGCATTTCGGTAGTTTATGCTTCTAATACACTCTAGAGAACAAAGCTTAGGACTCTAGTAAATCAGAATCATAAATACAAAGTTCTGTTCCTTCATTGCTTATGCCTTCCCCCTAATTATCTGGAGCTCAAAACAGTGTAAAAAGGAGAGCAAAGATAAAGAGAGTCACAGGCTGCTTATAATTCTGTGGGCATTCCCTTGCAATGCAGTATAGATAACGGCAGATGGACATAACAATTACACAGGCTCACTAACATGTATAAATTCTCACTGAAGAAAGTTTTTACAGTGTTTTCCAAGCACTCCATGTTTAAATGTATGTAATTCTGTTGCAAGAAATAGTTATGGCTAGTCCAAAGCAATATGTACGCAAACCCAAAATGTAGTACCTTCTGGTTACTTCCAATAAGTATATTAATTTTTTCTGCATAAGGTAGGTGGATATGTATCAAATTCAGCAGCTTCTCTAGATTTCCATCTGCACATAGACATTTTCTACCCTTCATTCCCCCATTGAGAGACTCAGTGACAAGCGATGGACACAGTCCCTGCTTTAAAATATCTTTTTGTTCTCATTAAAGGAAAGCCCAAAACCATTTCAGTCTTTTTACATTTTTGCTTAAACATCTGTTACCTCACATAACTGCCTGAGAAAACTTTTTTCTGTGTTTGAACCTTCCGTACAAAGACGACATTAAATACTGCAGGTAAAGACAGGATCACAGAATAGCTGAGGTGGGAAGAGACCTTTGGAGATCGTCCGGTTCAATCCCCTTGGATCCCCTAGCTCAAAGCAGGGTCAACCGCAGCAGATTGCTCAGGGCTTCCTAGCTCGTGTTTTTCATCCTAAGGCTTGCAGACACCAAGAACCCGTGGATCACTTAATTATTGCTCCTCCAAGATGGTTAAGAAAGGCAAAGTCACAGTTGCCAGACAGCAAACTGTATTTATGAAGACATTTATGCCTTCACTAGAAAGTTTCTAGGTGTTCACAATGCAAGAAAGCTTTCAGACCTCTGATGTAGATGGAGAAATCTTTACTAAGTATTGTCAACCAGAAGCTGCATTGCTTGCAGTTTTCCAGGGACTTGAGTAAGAATCACAGAAGAGCAAGTCACAACATATCATGTATCCATTACTATAGCATAAGCTACAGCAGAGAAAGTGGCCAGGAACTGCACATCAAGTGTTTACACCACAAACCAAAATGCAATAATTCCCTAGTGAGCACATTGGTATAAAAACCTTGTCTTTTTCCATTTCAGATGTAGACAAAAATCATAGGCATGCTCCACCACTACCATCTTTACAAGCAGTTTGGACAACCTGCATCTGTTACCTAGATTGGGACACCCTGATTCTAGCTCAGCCCATAAGCTATCCAGAAAAAAAAGATTGATATTTTATTAGAAAGTGAATTAAGTAGAGGGGAAACGTGCAGTATTCTAGGCACAACTCATTTCACCACCTTTCTTCGCAGTCTCATCTATATATATACACATACACACGGAGCAGAAACCCATAAGAACACATTTGAAAATCAAAATTTGATTTCTGTTGTCAGTGTCTCTGCAAGAGAAAGAACAGTGCACATAAGCATCTGCACTTCTGGATAATTAGTAACATTTCCTAGACCTTTTTGCTACGGTGCATGCTAACAGAGGGTTACTGGAATCTGGAACTGTTCAACTCACTGTGTCTGTGTATCTTCCAGGAAATTAAATGTCTCCAGGCACGGGAATTTAATTGCCCATATGGTTAGCTGTTGGCACAGTCCCTGGCTCAGCTCTATCCTAGGCCAGCTACCACTTCTCAAAAAACATTTCCAGGCATAATCAGGGAGTTCGCGTCAGCCAAGGGCCATTCCCAACACACAACTTGCATGAAGCTGTCTCATTTTGCAGGCCAAAGAGTTTCACAGCATATACATGTGCTGTTTCACACCACTTGGCCAAAGACCAGGACCAAGAGAGTGTCTTCAAGCACTTTTAGTTTACTAGTGTTGACATAACATGGACTTCTGACAGTTTAGCTCTATAATCTAGTTCTGCAGGTTGGGGTGAGAGATGGTCCCCTCCAGGCTTTCTTAGTTTTCTGAGACTATTAAAAGTGGATCTCCTGTGGAATTTGGACTGGCAGTTTAGGTTTGTGGCATAAACATCTCCTTGGTCTGCATGGAAAGGAGGTAGACCTATGGAGAAGCAGCAGACCCAGTAAACAGTGGACACAGCAGAATCTAACTCAGGTGGGAGCAAAATCATGTTATTTCTGAATCACTCAATACAGTCAGTGAGGTCCAAAATTCATAAATATGTCACAAAGATATAGTCATTACTAGCATAACACATAGGCTAACTGATGACTTACCCACCTGGAATAACCTTTTACCTATTCTTCCACAAAAACTTTTACAAATCTTTGACCTCTCTTCAAGAAGTGAACTCAAATACACATTATTAAATTATGTTCCTTGAACTAAACAGCTATTGGATTGTAATGATTACTGATTGTAATAACGTTCCTCTGCTAATGGGAAGGGAGAGTCCCTTTGAAAATAACATGGGTAATGTTTTTGAACGGGCACTTTGAAAATGTTGTGCTTATAGTTATGTTCTACTGGGACTTCTATTTTTATTCTAGTCTTGTAAGAAGATACACTAAAAGTCTCCAATTTTAGTTTATTCTCTTCAATATCTCCACCAATCAATTTGTATTTATTCTTAGCTGAAAATCAAGGCTCCTTAAATGACTTTAAATTATCCTTTCAAAACATGGTGAAAAAGTATTGATCATGCTCCTCTTACAGATAGAGGAACTGATGCAAATACAGGTCAGTACACAAATTTTTAAAAGTGACCTCTAATAAGAAACTCTTCTGGTTTTCTTTGTTTACCATGGAAACTAGCAAACAGGAAAGAGAACTTCTACTTCACATTTTGGAAGAGGCAGTCATGAAAGCCACCTTCAATTGAAATTGCAAAACTAATTTAGGGAGGCAGTCCAAAACCAAACCCCTCCTCACCAGGGGATTTGTGAAAATTTTGGGAACTCACCCATGTGAGGTTGATTGCATCTGTCCATATAAAAATGCCTAACATATGTAACTGGTTTATTTTCTGAAGGCTTGAAGAAGTATTTTAATTAGGAAATAGTCCCCAAAGAAACTCAGGTTAGTGGGAGGGCCTCCATTCAAAGAGGATTTATGCCCCATTATATTTCATGCCTTGATCCTGTGCAGTGCAGACATAGCCTTAGGGATATGAGCTTGAACCTACTCATTAAAGCTCAGATTTTTGCTGACACTGGTTTTTAATCTAGGGTATGTCTACACCAGCTTTAAGCTGAGGTTCTGAGTCACCTTGTGTTTTGAACTCAGACTGCTGGCTGTTTCTGCCAGTCACTTACCTCGTTTCTCTCTCTGAATCTAGTTAAAACAGTAGAAGTGCAACAAAGCAGATGACTCATAACTCAAAATCTAATTCTTCCCAAATTATAAATACTGTTTAGGGACTATGTGATACACCTGAGAAACTAAGATGCAATCAGGAGAGGCAGAATAATGTTCCCTCTTCTTTTTATACAATATAATTTAAAGGATCAGACCATTTAAATAATACATTTGTTCTGTGTGTCCTCTTCCTGCCACAGAGGGTAAGTGGACATTATTCAAAAATAAAGCATGAGGTCAGCACAGCTCTGCCAGAGCGCTCATGGGACTGGAAACAAGACTCAGCACATTCTTTGGCAAGCAGGTAGGATCCAGATGGCAACAGATCAAGTGCTGCTTCCTCAGCTGGACAGGACAGAGATTGACACGGAGGACAGATGAGTTTCCATTCACAAACATCCTTCCAAATACTCTGTTGGGAGGCACTGTAGCAGGGAAGGATTCTGGATGACTACAGGAGACAACCCAGAAGGTCACTACTTGGCCATGTTAAGGTTCATAACCCAGAGTCCATGCGGACTAATCACATCAGTCAAGCATCTAGGAGAAAGGATTGCAGGGCAGGCCATGAGCATGGTCCCTGGCAAGTCCTTTGAATCATTGGCTAAGCCCTGCTGTTCCTGCTCAGACCCTCCTGTCTATTCCCAGCGTGTGACTGCTGACCTACTGAGCACTCAGCTGTTGTCAAAGTTGGAATATATTCCTCAAAACACACCAGTGTTTTGGGAGTTACTCATAGTCAACCAGGCAATCCAATCCAAGTCAGAGACAGCATTTGAACTTTCCATGTCTAGAAGACAAGCTGAAACCTGTTCAGATTCCCACTGGACTCTTATAATAATTAAGAAAATCTGTTAGGTTTTGGAGAATTATTTTACACTGATGCTTTGTTGATATTATTCAAGGATTGAAATTCAGTCTGGGTCATAAAAGAAAACACAATGGGAGGTGGGTAACTTAGGCATCACGCCAGGTGAGACCTCTTCAAAAAAAGATATCAGCCTTTTGAGTAACAGGATGGAAATGCTGATACAGCACAGCTCGGGTCCGTTCATGTGCTGAAGTGCACTGGCAGCTCTTCTCAGCCTCTTTTGTATCCCATGGCAGCAATGTTATAAATTGTTATGAGCTACACAATGAGCTAAAATGGGTATCTTGGTTGTGTAGCTCCCAAAGGGAGCTGAAGTCCAACTGAAGTATGGACCTGTGGGAACTTTCACAGGAGCTCCTGAGAAAGTACATGGCATCCACCAGCAGCAGATGCCCAGAAGTGGCAAGATTTCAGTGCCGAGTACTCTTCCAAGGCACTGCTATTCCTATTAAACCACCACCAGTAAGAGGAGGGGATTTCAGCAGTCTAATTATCACTAGCTTTCTGTCAGATGGTTCATTAACCTTCCCCCAAACATGCAAACATAACAAATCATTCCGATTTAAAGGTTTCTCTCTAAAAAACTCTCAGACAGCTTACCATAACTATTTGGAAAAGAGTATCTATTTAAGAACATAAGTACCTCTGAGGAAAAATAGCAGTTACAGAACTAAGTAATTATTTAGAATCACTTTTATCCCTTCTAACAAATGGGATATTGTGCAGCTTTTGTTCCTACACCTAAATTACCTTAAAAGTTGTGTCTGGATTTAGGCAATTAGGAATCAGTGCATTTCCTCTACATCTGTGGATTGCATTAAATAAATTGGAAACAATTTAGAAAGGGCAATTGTCATTCTTAGTAATTAACAGCATTTCCAGAGTAACTATCTTGCAATTCCCCTTGTTATTCTCAGATAATCAGACCCTTATGTCTATGTTCCACCCAGCTCATCTACCCTGAAGTTAGCAAGGGATACACACATCTGCAAAGCGAGTGTGGAAGATTGTTGTTATTTGCAGAAAGGCGCCTCCAGTTGGTCCTTTCCTCCCAGCAGCGAGGAGGCTGAGATGTAAAATAAACTCCTAATGGTTTATGAGCGTTCATTTGCAAATCAAGCATTTTTTTCTGCAAACATCCCTGACATAGCAGATCAGGCTGAGCAGATAAGCCTCCACGGTAGCTCTGCAAGGATGGGAGTCTGACATGTTTTCTGCCAAAACGAAGGCTCAGGTTTACGTCATCTTAGTTCACACAGCCTCAAAATAACTCCCCCAGCCCATTACTCCCATCAGCTCTAATACACGTCTGCACTGCTGCTGGCAGCAGTACTGTGGTTCTTCATTTCACTCAAGGTATTTCCCTCTTGATCCAGGTCTTTCTTCAGAACTGCTGGGTGCTTCTTGCTACGTATGCATGTAGCTAGCTCAGACCACATGCAATCAGAGAAACCAGTCTGGAAATGCATTCATTCCCAGAGTCCATAGTTTCAATTGTAACTGGATTTCCAATGGAAAGAACACATACACGCACACAGTAAGTCTCATAACTAGTTACTGTAGGCCAATAGATAGGTTGCAGATTTTGTTCTCAGCTGCCAGATGACATTCGGCAAATAACTTTCTTTGTCTAGGTGTTGTTTCTCTGTCTGTATAACAGGAGTAAAGACAATTACTCTCTGCTGGAAAGTACAAGAGCTAAATGATTATGTATTAGCTATATTCATACTTCGATGGTGTTGCTTCCAGCATCCTATAAACCACAATTGTCCTAAAAAGACTATTATTTTTGCATGGTGACAGTCTTTGGGCTGTGAACATCCAGCACGTGTATCACAAAGACTCAGCGGGAGCAAGAAATGCCATAGGGAAAGTATAATGTACAAATTAAAAAAAAGGAGCAAGACTTAACACAGAGTTTGTAGAAGCAAATGACAGATTGTCTCCTCCGCATGAATACAGTCCAATTCACAGATGCTTGGAGAGAAACAACCGCTAAAGCTTATTGCCATCAACTAAATGTAAATATAATCTCGTTCCACTTTATCACTCCAGCAGAGCCCATGTCCGTTATATTGGCAAATAGAGCTCTCTACCTATACAAATCAACACATAAGGAGAAAAAGAATTTCAGTAGTAAGCTTACTCTTATAAATTAGGTAGAGATGTCTTAAAATTGTCTTAATTATTCGGCTCTGTGGCTATAACCGATCATGATGCTTTACTGTTCATTCCCATCTGCCCCAAAATGAAGCATCCATTAGAATAACATGCATCTCATTTAACATATTACTTTTCTAACTTCACTTTATAAAAGGCAACACAGGTAGTAACTCCAAGTATAATATATAGATTTACATCTGAGAATAACAGAGCCAAAGAGGAAGGCTCTTTGTATGGTCATTTAGAAGGCAAGTGAGTACAAAAATGCCTTCACTGCTTAAAACCTACATAAGAGTCATTAATAGCAATAATTCTAATGTCAAAGTGAGCATGGAAAATGGCAGCATTTTGAGCTGTGGAGGATAAGCAAACTGCAAAATTCAGTTCTGGTTTCACCTAACTCATTAAACTAAACTTTCTGTGCTAGCACTGTTTGAGAGTCTGCTTTCTATTTTGACCTATTCTTGAGCAACCTGACCTAGTGCAAGATGTCCCTGCCCATTGCAGGAGGGTTGGACTAGATGATCTTCAAAGGTCCCTTCCAACCCAAACCATTCTGTGATTCTATGAAACTGGATTCCTTTGGTAAAGTCTTTCTTTGTGTCTGTAACCTCATATGATGTCTTATCAATCAGTCATTCCACCATGTCAGGAGGGTTGTACTAATCCTTGTTAGAGCCAGGAGAGAGGAGGAAAGGACATCTTGGAGTTTTGGACTCTCTGAAGTGCTGAGCTAGTTCTAACTCAGATTTGAGCACATTTATCTCCCTGGGTTATTTCAGCTAAACCATTTTAAAAACCATAGACAGAGGATTAATTTTTCAGTCATCTGTAACAAAATAAATTAAAAAATAAGATCAAAGAACATGAGCTCTATAGGAACTTCATGAAGTAAGAAAAAAAAATGCAGTAAGATGAACAATATATCCCTGTTTATCCTGTGACACCCAGGATACCTTTAACTGCCTGCAAAGCCTCCATTAAAAATTAAGATATCAGTGAAATGATACAATACAATAAATAAAATAATCAATTAGTAGGGTGCTTCCCTGTGCACTAATAGGGATAGCGGCTAAAATGCAGAAGTTCAAGCCTGCCTGTAGTAATGATATTTACAACTGAGTGTATAGATTACTGGCAATTTATTACATAGACCTGCAGCATTGGCATTTGTAACGTATGTGCCTGGCTCCTATGTGTATCTTGCAGCAGGGCCTTCTAATGGTGACTGTTAACAAAGATGAATAAGAAGAGGGGCAAAAAATAAAAAAAAAAAAATCAGAGTGAAAAGGTTCTGTACACCTCTCTGTCCGTGCCCCTGTTCCCTGGCTGGAACACATCAATCTTGAAGTTTTTATCACACTGGAGATAGTTTTTGATTCTGTATTTCCATCTAGCAACACAGCTAATAGGGCCATACATAGCCACAAAAAATTCTCTTCTAAATAATGCAGTGTTTTTATATACTCCTTCTTATATTTAAGAACTTTTTCTTTAGTACAGAAAGGAAGGTAAACTATAATAGCTTTGCACAAACCAAATGCTAAGCACAAAACTGTCAAAACCCTTTTTTATAATGTGACAACACCAGAAGAGGATTAGCATAATTAGCAATGGTAGCTAATTATTTCCTTTATCAAAATAGCATTGTTTACTTGCTGCAGAGTGCATAGCAGCGGGCTGAAGCTGTGAATTATAAATGGCACAGAAGAATTTCTTTACTGGAGTGTGCGTTTGCAGCCAAAGTGAAAGAATGCTCTCAGTGTGATGCAGAGACCTATTGTATAGCGAACCACTTCGAAAATGCAGTCAGTAACACGGAATGGAAACCAAGAGGTTTTTCCACCTAGGGGGAAGTTTTGATTCTTTTTTTCCCCTTTGTAAGCACTGTAATCAGAACCCCCGAGGAGGAAAGCGCTCACCGCAGACACCTGCTGTTACACAGGCAGAAGCCGAGCTGGGAAAGCTTCCTCGAGGATCCCGAAGGGCTGCAGCTCTGCTCGTGGGAAATGCACTGGCACCATCTCAGGGGAGGTCGTGAACAGCACTGGGGGAGCAGGCTTTGTCCGGGGAACAGGGATAGGGCAGCCAGCGTGTTTTATTAAGAATTAAATGACATTTTAGCGCACTCAAACATTACCGTTAACCCCGCCTGACACCTGAAGGTGAAAGCCTGCATGAAACAACTCTACCATGAAGGGTCGGTGTAGGAAGGCTGCTTAGATGAAGCCAGAAGGAAGTCCTGCTGTTTTGGTGGGGTGACTCCATGCAGAGCTGCAGGGGCCATCCAAGGAGGGAGCCTGCTGACATCCCTGTGCTGGGACCAGGGGAGCATCAGTGGCTTTGGTCAAGCCTGCTGCAGCCACTGAGACTACTCTCCCAGGAGGGAGGGGGAGAGTTTTGTGAGTTCTGGACTCCCCCATCTGCAGAAAGCAAGCAGCGGATGTATACCTACCTGAAGAGGGAAGCCTTGTTCTTACTTAACGCACTCAGGAATGGAAGATGGACCTCAAGGCAACTGATCAAGCACCCCGGGCAACTCCTTGGTCTTACTTTTTAAATACTGTGTGAAAGAGTCAAAAAGCCCATCCCTACAGTCACACACATGTTGCCTGATTATTATTTGCATCATAAATAAATTCTCTCCTCCTCCATCAGTAAAATTTAAGGCTTTTTTTTTTTTAAAGACTTTTCTAGGACAGCAGTTAGCCATTGTGCCAAGAGAAGTATTACCTATAAAGAATGCTCTGGCACAGTAAACAAGTTTCCTAGATTTCAGGAAGACATTCAAGCTGGTTTCACTTAAAATTCAGTGGGAGCCTACAGTTACCAGGATGACACTTATTTTCTATTGATAACAAGTGTCTGAAAATTTTAATCATTTAATATTAAAGAAAGAATAGCAAAATATTTAGGCATAGGAATATTGGGATTTTTGTTTTCTTTAATTAAAATGTGTTAAACGCTAAGAAAGCAAGTCCCTCATGATGTACTTTTGCTGAAACCCATTTTTCCATTCAAAAATCACTTACACAGAAAAACAATCTTATTAGAGGCCTACAGAAGAGAGAAGATCCTTCATAGACAAAATGAATTAAGGGAGAAGGAAAAGAATCATTCCATAATATCCCAGTGAGAGAATACGTTTGGGTGTCAGCAGAATGCTGCTAGCAAAACTCCAAGCATAGGCTCTTGAGATGGAAAACCTAGGCACTTTGCACAGCCAACCATGGCCTTAATTTGTGTAGCCCAAAAGATCAAGTGTAACCATTATAGATCACAGCTGTCCTATTTTTAATCCAACCCGAGCCATCACAGCTATGCTGCTCTGGGTAGTATTTTTCCTTTGGTGTTTTCACCCTACCCATGCCCCCAAATGTCTTTCTGATGAAACATTCCTCACTGGATCTGACTTCTTGTGTCCTGCTTTGGTATTCCATTGTAAGTTATAATTAATGAGGATATGATTCCTTCTATGTGTGTCTCCTCAATGGCCTAACTTTTTTGCCTCTTTCCTTGCAAGAGTCTAGTCCCTACTCCATGAACATTGCAGAGCAACAGCTAACTCCATGAACACTGAGCACAACAATAGCTCAGTATTCAGCTATCGAATGATTAATAATATAAGAAATGAAGGGCAATTTTATTACATAACATGAGTAGACCTAGGAAAGCAATGGAGTAAGGCATGCGGTTGAGCTTATAAGGAGAGATTTTCTTAAAAGAACCAAAAATATTTTATTCATTATTCTTGTCCACCACTTTCAGTCTGTTGTCCTGCCTGATTACTTATCTTCCCCCAACTCCAATCCGCAGTCTACATGAAAACAAAATTCATTGCATGCAAAGTAAATCACAGGGAGCAAGGATAAATATAGGGTCTGTTACCAATCTTCTTGGAATTAGATGTCATCTGACCATTATCAAAACCAATATGAACATAACTGGATATTCAAATGAAGTGGGAATAAGGAAAACCAGATTTACCTGATGTGTTGATTCATATTGACCCTGAATCCAAAACTCCAATTATTTACACTAATGCTTTATTTCCTGCTAGCACGCTGCCTTTAGTAGTTTGAGAGGTATACAGCAACAGTGTGCTTTTTGTAAATGTGTTTTCTGACAGTGAGGAGACTGCTGCTGTTATGCACAAGAATATGGTTTGGCTGGCTTAACAGAGCGCTAACAAACCACCACATAGTTACTCCCAGCAAAAAAATTAACCTGTCACTACTGTGTGCAAGAATTCCACAGAAACTGTTCAAAAGCAGGAAGCTGTCCAGACTTGAGCTTGACCTATTTACTGTGCAGACAAATTAATCAGTAGCTCAAAGAGCCTGAAAATTAAATTTATTTGTTACAAAGCTTTAATATTCTGCAAAAAAGTGTTTTCTACTAATTAGGAGCCCTATTTAATTAAAGAAAACAACAAAACAAACTCTTCTGACCACTGAGACCATGTGTTTTGGTTACCATTAAAGAATGTAAGCAGGATGTGAGGACCAAATCTACCCAACACTTTCATTCCTACTTTTGATACATCCCTTATGTTCATAGCCGTAAGAAAAATTACAGCAGTTAAGTTCTAAAACACAGCCTATCCCTGCTCCTGAGAAACATGTATCATCGAGAGGTTTTTCTTTATTTGTCCCATCTCCAAGGGTGGAAACAGGACTGCAGAGACATTTTAAGTCCAGCTGTGGAACTTTCCACTTCAGAAAATTGGCAGGGCCCTGCAGCTGGAGCATGTATGACAGCTGGGTCAGGGGTGTAACTAGAAGGGTTTATAGGATGGCTGAAATCAGGGAGAAACTTTAGGGAATAGATAGATTTCTGAGCATCTTCGGCACGTCAGAAGTCTCCTCTTGGGGACTTCCACGCTGAAAGACTCTGTGGCTTTCTTTACTGAACATTTCCCCACGAGCTCAAAGTGAAACCCAGAGCGTACAGCTTATTCCTTTGGCACAGCAGAGCCGCTTTCCCTCATTCTCATTTTCCAACCTTAGGGAGATCGGAGAGGCACATTTGTAGGCATAGGCTGAACAAAAACTTGAAGCAGAAGTACCTGACACAAAGTTGAGCCCGTGTAACTTCAGAGGCTGCTGGCACCACTAGAAGTGACAAGATTAGCATTAGGACTTACGGAAATGTTGAGTTGAAGTGCCAGCTTTCTCCCTGCATATATTTTTGCTACAAGAAGATATATATAGTATTTCATAGATATCACAACATATTTTATGCTTAATGTTGAAAAATGTATTCAGGTATTTTTAGCATTGTATTGTTGCCTTTCCTTCTTGGGGAGGGATAATATACAAGATTTAACAACCGATATGGAAAAGACCCAGAAAGAGCAGTAATTCTTGGGGTTGAGCTGACATTTGTGAACCTCTTGAGCTCCACTGCTCTCCTGGTTTATGACATGTGCAGAACCACTTGTGGGAATTAATAACCTACTACCTGTCTGGAATGAGAAATCTGCTTCCTTCAATCTAAATATAACATCTGCCCATCTCTCCTTTTACCCCTTCCAACCATTTTTTCCTTCTGTGTGATTGGGGGTCTGGATGAGGGGGTTTTTTTCAATTTTAATCAGGAGAAGAGAAGTCATGGAGTACTTGAAAATTAATCCTAATAATCTAATTATGGGCTCTTGAGTTCTTGAAATTCAAAATTATTGACTGACATGGGATAGATATAAAGTGCCCAACTTCATGTAGAGATCTAGTTGGAGCACCCATAGAAATCAGTATATCTTAAAAACAGATGCAGAATCTGACCACCTCTGTTGGAATGGCAACCGCTTACTTAGGACACTAATTAACCCTTCCAGCTTTGTTGGAAGGGTTTCAGACAGTGGTGGACCTGCAGCTGGACTGATGCTGTATGAAGCCAGCTAGGAAGCTGGCATTTGGATCCACTCCCCATGAGATGCATCACACCTGTCACCTGGGACCTCAGATTCTTTTTCTAAGGAGCTAAAGCAGCCAGTTTAGCCACATCTGTAACATTTACTAATAAATATTTCCATAAGGTCATAAACGCACATGAGCATCCCCAAACATAGAAACGGTGTGTCTTAGACCTGACCAGACACATTCTAGATGATTAAGCTGTTTGTGATTTCTGGTTACTATCTCAGACCAATATTGCTGTCATCGCAGTACTAAAAAGCTTCATTGGGGCTACCACAGTAAGATCATTTCAACAAACCCCAGTTTAGGGTAAATTATGTGGACTAATCTTAAAAACTGCATCCCCACACCATTAAGATGAAACATTTCAGTTATATTCCTTACACAGGAATTGAGGCTGCAAAGACAAGGGTAGAAATGGGCTCAGGGAACTTATTTACGTTAAATGAAAAAGAATTGTCTCCTGAAGCAGTTGCTAGACAATGTGGCAAAAAAGCTTGTACATGGCAGTCTAGCCTTACTGTGACCCTTCAAAATCCTTGTTTTCTTGGAAATCTTCACTTGAACATACTCCAAACTTCCTAGAAAGCACAGTCTACAGTAGCTGAAAACTGTAAGAGGGGGGAACTTTTTTGAGCAGCTTGTATCTGATTGTGGCAAACCTAGGCAAAATTACATTGCATATTCTCCTCTTTACTTAAATACATACTTCAAATATCTGACAGACATGAATTGGTCAAATATTCGAATCACCAGTTGAAGTACTAGCAAGTCATATGCCCTCCTAATAGCAGTGGGAAGGTATATGGTAATGGGGAGCAACCCAAGGACCACCACCAGAGTTCCTTGACATTTAGCATGGGTCATCAATGAAGCAGCCATTTGCATGTCTCCCTGGGAAGCCAGCACCATCATTCCCATTTGTGGGAGAAGATACATGACAAGTGTAAGCAATTTCCATGAGGGATTCCTGAGGGGGAGTTGGCAGGGTAAAGCACTGGCAGAAGTCAGCCAATGGTCTTTGTGTCCCTGGTGGGTACATGCAATAGTTCTGCCTGAAAACACAGGATCCATCCACACGAGAACAGCCCTATTTAAAGGCAAAGGGACAGACTGACTAAACACAACTGGACTGATCTTCAGTCTTCCAAGGCAATGAATCAGCAGGTTTTACTACATGGTTCCATGATGCAATATTGGGCATGACCTGTCCTTATCCAAAGTAAGAGTGGGTCTATGCTTGGCATGTAACATCAGACTCATGTCCTCTTAAAGCACAGGTAACATAGTCCAAATCCTGGACAGGTGTGCTCAGGTGTTAAGGTATTCTGGACATTTCTAGTAATAACATTCATCATAAGACCAAACTCAAAGCAGCGAGAATCACTAATGCTTATCCCAGCTCCTGAACTGTCTATTTTTCTTTTACAATTGGTAGCTAAAGCTGCTGCTCAGCTCGAGGCACCGAAACCAATGAATCAAATATAATGAGTCTGACATGTCACCTAGCAAAACACTGGGAAGCTTTAGCAAAAACAGCCTTGGTTCCATGCCATTGCCTCCCTTAGATTCAGAGTTCGAGTTTTATTGTTTTGTTGCTATAGACTTCACAGATGAATAGCCACATTGCTTCCAATAAATGCCTTTCTTCACACCTTTCTCATCTCCACAGCACTTTGACACAGAAGATACTCCAGGGCTATATTAAGAGCTAGCAGAAGCAAGGAGTTTTGGAAACAGGACTAGTTCAGTATACTATATGCATGGTGTCAGTACATGACAATGTTCATATTGAATATGTGTAAATAAGTTGAAAATGAACAAAGCAAAAAAGTGCAAGCAACTGCCACACATTTGGAAGTCTGCTGTGCAGATTCGGCCATGTGAAAACACAGCTTTTCTCTTCCCAGCAGAGATGGCTCACCTGGTCACCGAGAACCCTACCCCTCCGGGCTCCTAGGTCACACGCCTTCTCTTTGGACCAGTCCAGCTGTATGGCCCCTTAGGAGCATGGGCAAACAATCATTTAAAGCAGAGGAACCTGCTGAAAGTTTTAACAGGAATCAGCTCAAAACCAAGAATCAGACCAGGCCAAAAATCGGAGAGCTTTGAAGTGTCCTAGACAAAACCATTGACTACTACCTTACACTGCCTTGACTGTCAAGGGGAATCTAATCATCTTCTATTAATGTATTGGCCTCAGATGTCCTACACCAGAAGTATTTCATGCCTCTTCTCTAACCCAGGTGTAAATCCCAATTATTTCCCCCCCTTTCAGCTTTAGATTCATTGAGCTCCTAATTCAAATAAAAACCAAATGGTGCAAATTATTCTTGGGCCGTTGCACCCTCTTTGGAAATGAAGTGTCTCATTTATTCACACTTCACTATCACAGGACTCAGAGCGGTGCAGCCATCTCCTCTGACATGTACCTCCTCCATTATCTTCATCAAAACATACTTGCTCTTTTAAATGCAAACAAAACACCTCAAAGCCCATCTTTTGCTTATATAGCCATTCATATTTTATTCAGTGTTTGAATAGTATGAAGTACTGGTATAAGCACATCCTTCCCTGGGTTCTTTAGCTTTCCTGCATTTCTCTTTGAGCAAAGTACCACATTTGATATTTCTTCATTCCACTTTGGAACTAAAGGGAGGGAACTCAGGCAGACTCTGTTCTTGAGTTACTTCTTTCCACAGAAAAATAAGTAAATTTTTTATCAACTCCTGATCACATGGGCTATATTGTTTTCTGTGTTTCCTTAGTAACTGCATAGCCAGAGACTGTGGATGAAGACTGGAAATGTTAATGGACACAGCAACTCTGCTGCCCTGCTCCACCACTGCACTCTGGAAGCAGTTTTCCAGGTGTACACTTCTAAAAGCTCTCCTGAAGGAATTTTGGCAGAGTACAAAATCATGAGTCACAACCTGTTTTTTGTTTCTCACTATCTCACTGACAGTCCTTCAATCACTAAATTTCTTTCATCCTAAAATGCTTAAAGTATGCATAAAACAAGAGTAAATTGCTATTATTACTTAAGTATTAGATACCTCATATAAGCCACAGCCATTTTTAGCTGGGGTAAAAAAACACAAGCAGAATTGATCAGAAACCTCAGCCACTTGTAAAGTGGCATTTGGTTGGTTTACGAAGGAGTTACATACACTGCTGCTGCCTCCAGAGATGCAGCCTTAAACTCTTTCCAGGACTTTTCCCCCAGCCATGTTTCCACATCTGTTGTTGTTCATGCTTTTTGGTTTTTTAACTTCATTTTTCCAGCATAGAGGGAATGACTGCAGATGTGGGCCTAGGCAGATGGATGCTGAATAACTGGAAGCAGAACCGTGACCATGCCGCTGATCCAGCGGCCCCTGCTTCTGCCTTTGGAGGACAGAAGTGGTTTCTCTGCAGCAGAAGCTACCTGTAGCGTTGAACTCCTACCAAGCATGTGTTCTGCCGTGAGACATGGGAAGAGATACTGAGAAGAATTACACCGCAACCAAGAAAATCATTACCTTCATTATCACTGGATTAAAGCACCTTGCTAATAATAGAAGCAATTATAAGTATGTTGCTTCCACAAGCTTGCTAAAGAGCTCTTTATTCCTGTTAGCATGGAGGACTGTACATCAGTCACATTCAATTTGCTACCAATTTCAGAATAAAAGAATAGTTAGTTTGGTCATATTTAACTAATTAAGATTTATTGAAGAAGCTAAATCCCAGCATATGGCATATGTTACTCAGTATTTAGTATGCACAATCACTGTGTTCTTCTGTAGCTCCTTACGGCATCCCAGAAAAGAGAAAGTAAATAGAAAAGTATCAACAGCTATTTTACACCTGAATAGCTGTGGTTAAGTTCACTAATTAGCAGCAATAATAGCAAATAACTGAATATCCAGAATACGGTCACAGTTAAGGCTGACAACGTCTTACCCCTTCTAAGGTTTTCTGCACTCAAACAACCCACCTGTGATCAGTAACTTGGCCCTTGAGTTTCTCCAGGGCAGGGCAGAGCAGAGCAGATCTCCGGCTGTAGGGTGAGGGTGCCCTAACTGCAGGGTGTTGTTAACTCCTCTTTGGCTGGGTGGCTGTTAAATCACGCCAAGATGAGCAGCTCCAGCTGGAGGGCCCATGCCAGAATATCAGCTTTTTCTTCACAGGATGTCCTGTGAAGTAGGAGATCTGGGAAATCAGAAAATACATTTGAACCTCAGCCTTGCTCATCCCCTGACCTCAGGGCTGCTCCACACCACATGCGGGTATAGGTTGTAGGGAAGCATTCCTGTTTTCAAGGTATTTTATCCAGGGTCTTTTTTTCAATGTTCTTTTTTCCTAAATTGATACATTCCTCCAAAAAGCTTTTTTTCAATCTGCAGTCATCTTGTAACCACAACTGTTTTGACAAGAAGCTTCCCAAGACGCTCACAGTGAATAAACTAGGGGAGCATGTGTGATGGACTAGCAGCAAGAACCAAGCTTCTACAGAAATATCCATTTAAAGTGAAAATGTATTCTGTTGGACAGCAACATACAGATTCAATGCCGTATGAGGAAGGGATGCTATGCTAGGATTTCTAAAGGAAGAAAGATAGAACTCGGCTTTTTAGTTCACTGTATGTCTAACTGCACACAAGAAAAGTGCACTAATATTTTCAGCAATTATGGAGCTTAAAAATCAATTTGTTCATTGCTCCAGGTCCTTTAACTCACACACTGCACTACCATGTGCGCAAGAGAGAAGTAAAGGAAAGTAAAGAGAAAACTAGGTAAAGTTTTAGAGCCTGGAGAACACAATGAGAAAAGCAAGGAACTGGAACATGAAGTTATGATCTGAATTGCGTGTTTCCAGAAAGGCTGAGGAAGCCTGAGGGGGAAGTCAAAGCCCGGACAGGCTAGTACGTCTTCTTGCAATGTTGTTTATGTATAGATAGGGTTTGGTTTCCCCCCCACACCACAAACATGAAATGCCTCTTCCTAGCTTTGATTGCCTTTTGATGAAGAAAGACCATCTGATTCCAGGTATAGCACTGGGTAAGACATGTTTTTCAAGCCACAGTACAGGAGGGAAGGGTTTTTTTTTAGTAACTCTAATGAAAGAAAAACAAAGCTAATGCACCTTATTCATCTAATTCCCAAACCTAATCCCTGTACGGTCAGCAAGCAAACACAACTAATTTCACACCGAGGGTCTGTAAGGCAGAGATTTTCCAGTAGGAAAAATCAGCAGCAGGGAATATCCCTGCAAGACAGACATGCCCCACAGCCGTGACACACAGCTCCACAAACCGTACAGGGCCCTAACCCACCCGGCACGGGTTGGGAGTCACAGCAGTAGTTTCTCCAGTTAAGTGTTTCTCTTCTGATGTGCTAATAAACCTAAATTCATGCTCTTCTTACATTCTGGTCTCCTCTATACCAGCTCAAAATCTGCATCTCGGGCTATTAAGTGAAGCTTGGGTGGTGGGCGGGGGGGGTTAGGTTTCAGGAAGCATTGTAAATGCAACAATATACAAACATTAGCTCCACCTACCCCATCCGAACCCACATCAGCACTTTCACACTTGACATGAGCCTCACATTTATCAGTCCAAACTGGAGTTACATAGATCCTTTATCTACAGTACCCGCCTTCTGCACATCTAAGAGGCAGTGCCCAACACATACTGATGGTGCACGCAGCTGATGCTGTCTCAAAGAAATAATACCCGTACAGAGCATCAGAAGTACATTTTCAATCTAATAGTCTCATTACTCACTCAGCCAACAGTGATCCAGCCCCTTAGATGCCGATTTATCCATTTCAACATTAATTCTTCATCATTGTTGATGGCACACTGTTAATTGATTAGCCCAGCCCCACTTTCTCTGACAAGAGCAACAGTATTGCCTTTGACTTCAAGAGGAAGCAGAATCGGGCTTGTCATTAGTAAATGCTTTTACTTTGTTTTTCTGCTTGGTTAGTCATGGGTTCTGTGTAGAGGCAGCCTCATTTATGGTCACTTTCAAAGCTTTATTATTTTTTAATGATGAACCATAATACTTCTTTACACAGGCTAAACTGGAGGAGACAGCCAGCTTCCTTTGATAGCCAATGAATTCTGAAATGACACCTGAGTCCTCGCTCTGTGCTGTAGGAACACATTATGCACATCTAGCAATACCATCTATATTCATTAGTTCCTACAAACAGCCTTGCAAATACTGATGCTAAACTCAAAATGTGGTATATTTCATCTGATCAAATTGTGCAAAGAAACCCAAATAACACCATCTGTATTTGAACATAATGTTTACAGCTAAAAGGTTCTGAAATAACAGACATTTGGTAGTTTGAGAAAACTAATTGATATATTATGCAGATTAGATTCTCAATTGTTACACTAAACCCAGAAAATGCTATATGCTATATTTATTTTTAAACACGCTATTTTTAGTAGTTTTTCATCTTCTAGTATTGGATAAGGGAACACAAGGAGTTTCAAGCACTTAACCAAAGAACTGGAACAATGAATTCAGAGCCTGACTTCTCTAGACTATACGACCCCCTCCTTCTACACAGCCTTGTTCAGATACAGGGGCCTTTAAGGTACATATTATATTTGTTGCTGTAATTCAGTTCAGTGGTCAAAAAAAAGCTAAAAAGTTTAAGAAAATAATCAAGAGGCATTCAGAAGAATACCCAGTGCACTACACAGATGCAATGATTGACAGCTACATATTGTAAATAGGAAGAGCCATAGACACCACTTCCCAAGAAGTCAGACAGGAGAACCCATCTGAATCAATACAATTCCTTTAGGGCAAACAGCTTGTTATTCCATGTCAACACCTTTTTTGATCTGAATTATTTGGAAGAATCTAATACAAAGTGAAGAAACACAAATGCAAGGGAAAAGAGGGACTCAGCCTGCAAAATAAAAATGTCAGCTCCTTTCAGACAGCAAAACTCCCTCAGAGTTCAATCTGGAGCAAGATAATATGCCAATAGCCTTAAAGTAGATATGCATATTCATCATGAGTTTAAATGCGCCACACAAGTTAGTGAGCCAAGTTGTGCACAGAATCAGCTGCAATCCACAAAGGAGTTTTTCAGAAATTAATTCAGACCTATTCAGTATATTTTAACCAATATAATAGTTGTACGAGTCCTGCCTGCTGAGCACATGCCCTTCTGTTGACTTCAAGCAGTCACATCTTCTAGCCCAAAGTTGTCTACGTTCCCCACATATCCAGATTAAACCACTCAGCGCCTTTTCAGATATCTGAGTATCTTGCCTGCCTTCTCGCTGCTACCCTAGACAGCTACAGTTCTCCCTCAGGCCTTGTCTCATACATGCCACCGCTGTGGATGTCTCCAATACCCCAGAGCACGCCAACCAGCACCAGATACCTGCCTACGAGCAGCTGAATTGAGCTAATGCCACCAGTGGGAGGTAGAAAGCTCTCCAGCTGACAGGAGCTTACACTAACCAGAGCTGAAATGGCTCCCCACAGTCCACTGCATCCACCGTCCTTCATCGAGGATGATGGGAGTTTAGATACTTAACTGCCACATATGTAGACACATACATTTAGGTATCTTCATCTACTAACTGAAATCAGCTCTGGATTATTATTCACTTTTATTGTTGGAAATTTACTTGTAACGACATTAGCAAGAAAAACTGGTGAGCTGTAACCTTTACAACATATTACACCAAGCAAATGAATACAAACAAGGGTTTACAGGACCTTTGTGTATATAAGTTCAGATTTAGAGAGGGATTCCTCCTTACCTGCTCCACTCATGTAGCTATGCAAACAAGGAGAGGAGTCCTGCCCACCTTTTGGGTAACTGAGAGAAGAAATCCCCAGTTTCCAGGTAAAGCCAGCATCCTGGATAAAAGATATACCAGCATGATTATTCATGAGATTAGAGGACAATCCCATCAACTCCCCACATTGTACCTTGGCAGTGCCTGAGTACTATCAGTTTTCCTGTAACACATTTATCCATGCAAGAATGGAAAACAAACAGCAAACCATAGAATTGCTAGCAGTCCAATAATTAGGTGTCTTACATGCCTACAGTTAAGCAAATTCTCCATCTGCACAAAAAACATATTTCCTTTTCTGGCTATGATGAACTGTTAACATCAGAAAGATTCTGACCGCATCCTTCAGGATGTTCTACTATTAACTGTACCAATAACTTTAGCACTGTTGACTCCACCTGGATTTCCCCATACTAGCAGAGGGAGACTAGAAAAAGTTCCTGGCCCCTAAACTTTGAAATGTACTTACGTGGAGGAAGATCCTGTAAAGCCAGATGGAGTCAGTTGTGTGAACCCTCAAGCTGGTCAAAAGACACAGCAGATGTTGCTGGTAAAGACTACACCATCTACCAGTGCTCATACTGCAGCCCACCCTACCACCACCATAACTGGGCAGGGGATCCAGCCACTTTCCCCTCTTGCTTGCTTTTTATTTGCTAGTGCAAGTGATTCTTACTGACAGAAGTCCTGAGTTTAATCAAAGACAATATGGGTTTTCAAAGCGAAGAAGCATGATGACTAATTAAGCCATTCCACCTCTCTCAGTCATTCATTTTAATCATCAGTGTCCTTATCTCTAACACCTGGAAACCATTAACAGCTTTGTTCGTTTGTTGTTATTATGTGCTGGAACCAGAATTCATTGCTTGCCAAAACCAGAAAAAGATGTTACTGATTCCGTTGGGTGCCAAATCATGAGTCACTTACAAAGATAAGTTATTATAGAGAATAAAGCACCTATATAGCCACCTCCTCTGGCATTATAATGCATTTGAGATTAGTACGGAGCATATCAGGACATTCCCTATCCTATGCCTTTGGTCCTCAATGCTCAGAATTTGAAAACTTTGACTCCTCTTGAAAAAAATCACTTGTAGCAACTACAGGGTATGATAACCTGACAGCTCAGAAGCCTTGTTCCCAGTGCTCGGGAATGTCAAAATTCAGCTTATGCCAATGATTATTCATGTCAAACTCAAATTGACCAGATGACATAACTGGCCATCAATCCATTTTAGCGATAATACGTTTATTTCATGAGTAGGTATAACGCCATAGATCATATATATCACCCTGTCCACTTGAGTAAACACGCTGGCTTTTGTGCACTTAAATTCTTGAGCACAACCTTGCAGTAATGTTGTGCTGGGCTGCTGGGTGGGTTTTTTTAATGGAACAATATTTTAAAGTGATTTGTTTCTTAGTTACAGGATGCAGATAACAATAATGCCGTAAATATTGTAAAGTGTAGAGGACAGTAACTCAGGAAGATTCAGTCATCTATATAAACAGGACATACTTTATTATTGCCTTTGCTGAGAATTTTGTGCCCAGATGGTGAAGCATATTTCCAGGTTTGTTATATGTGAGTTAATGGATGGAGTCGGATTCCCTCAGTGAGATTTATTTTGGAAGGTATCTGGTATTTGACCTGTGTTTGGGCAGTTCTTCAGCAGTACCACATACGCGTTCAGAACTGCCAGAGTATTAATATTTTACGTACATTGATGGTCCAAATATAACATCATGGTTCACATCTTTACCTGGTAGGAACTAGTTTATCATCCTACTGACAGTCTGGCTTCTGCACCGTGCAGCTGAGTAAATCATTTGTAACAAAGAAGTTCTTTTAAGGAGAAGAGGCTTTTTTTGTCTGAACATTGTATGCAGGGATGTGGCAATTTTCTCTAAAGTACTTGCTGTGGAGTCTTATCCACGCACACGATTTGATGGAAAATTAAGTTAGGCATCACGCATGTTGGAAATGTTACACACAGTCTTTCTGCAAATAGCGTCCACAGGGTTGATACTCATCCCTCGCGCTGAGTCCCGAGGTCAAGGTGCCATAATATCAGTTTGCCTGTGCAAAAATGTCCCTTAAAATAAATGGTCAAAGCTGCTCTGATCGGACGGTGCGGGTCACAGGGTGTTGTTCTGTTATCTCGCTTCACGAGGATAAGCCTCAATCAAGTGGCTCCAAAAATGGAGCTGGTAAACCATCAGGAAAAAAGAGCTGGAGACTTAAAGTTGATGAAGGAGGAATAATGAATTTGGGTTATAATGGAGAGAAAGATGGGCTAAGAGGAAATGCATCATAAAGCAAAGATTATAACAACTTAGCTGGAAAAATACATTGTTAGCTATTTATCTAGTTTATTTTATGAATGTGGCAAGAACAATAATTTTCTTTACCTATGGCTACAAAAATAACTTGTCAGAAAACTAATAGACCCCAACATTTTCAATCTACTGACTCACCACAATATTTTAAATATCCCCTCCCATTAAAATTCTTTGTTCAAAAGACTTCTTTCCAAGGAACTTTATTAGTTATTAATAGATGCAATTTTTTGGTGGGGTTTTAGATTAAGTTTCTAAATGTCCAGCTAAACAAGAAAAAGAAGCATTTACTTACAAAAATTGGATCTCCTGCAGTCCTTTCTCTTAGAATGAAGATTGCAGGATCAAGGGTTGTTGTGTAGGACAAAGTCTGAAACATTCATTTCATTTTCACTTTTCCATATTAATCGTATTCATTCACATATCGGGAAGTAATTACAGGCAAAGAAGAGGAATCAAGAATTTAAATAATAACTATTAACTTTTTCACTAGGTACATTAATTTTATGACAAGTCATTTGCCTATGATAATTAGTTTGGTGATACTGATGTACTTTCTTAATAAATCATACAAAGTAAATGGACTTGAAAGTTACATTATTTCAAATTAGAAATAAGGTTTTATATGTAAATGGTGAAAAATAGTGACTTCTGCCGGATCAATGGGAGTGAGGACAGTATAAAACATTAACAGGGAGAGTTTTATACTGTTCTTCGAAGGTCTCAGTCTGACGTTAATGTTTTGGAGAAAACAGAAAATCTTCACAAGGCCTTGCTCCACGGAAACCGTCTTCTTCAAGCTTCCACAGTTCAGCCTGTCCAGGGCCAAAGACAATTTGAAATGCCAACGTGAACAGCGCAACCAGGCAGAGCCCTGCCCCGTGCAGGGAACGGGGGGGGCTGCCAGGGCGGGTTATCCCCTCCATCACTCTGGGACCGGTGGAGACGGGGAGGCGCTCCCAAATCAGAGATCGAAATATGCGCGCAGAAGAAAGCCACTGTCCAGGGTTGGTTTTACATGTTTTCTGGCTTCACACCTCCGCAGACCCCCAGTCTCAGTTACAAAGGGCAGCGCACCCCGACTGGGCTTTACCAGCGCAGGGGCTGGGAGCACTGGCGGCATCTTCTGGGTCCAGCACGGCGGGGCTGGGGGACGGAAACCCGCAGAATGGAGAACGCGCTTACGCTTCAGCACCTTCCCATAACAACCCATGAATTCACTGCAAGTTATGGGAGGAGGGATGCCAACTGAAGATAAAAGTAGTCAGAAAATTAAAAATTTAATGCAGGTAAAAGAAAGCTGGGAGAAGGATAAAGTTATTGCGCCCTTATCTCAAAAAAAAAAGAAAGTTTTAAAACAATTCTGGAGGTAAGAGCTGGGATTTTTTAGGGATAGAATGTGCTCGAATCTGAACTTCATCTAACAGGAGTTTGGCAGACTTTTTTTTTTTTTCTGTTTTATTTTTTCCTGGGTTATTTTTATCCTGTGTCTACATGAGCCATTTGTAAATCATAGAGTTCATATGCCCTAAGGAATGCTTATGGGCTAGAAGTGTCTTTGCTGAATTTTGCATTGCTTTTTGCATTTTATTTTTTGCCTATGTGAGATCCATGAATAAAAATAAGGAAAATTAAAACAGACATTTAAGGAATGTTTACAATCCTATTTACTCCATTTAATTTGCTGAAGTCCAGTTGTCAGCCCATTACATAAATAAAGACACTACATCAAATCTCTCACTGGTTTTCAAGTAAAATTTAGGGTTGATTGTTACTTCTGACTCAGGCTTTATTTGATATATTTACATACTTAAACTTACAGATGGGTAAAAGACGTGGAAATTTTTCCTTTCTCTTGCACCTGGAAATGAGCGGAGTTCAGCTGGGCTGGTGCTGTGTGTGTTCCACAACACACGTACAATTACATTTTACTCTCACAAATGCCCACAGTAAAGAATTTTAATCTCACATGCTCCTTTGACACTTTTCCCTTTTGTTGATGAAAAATTACTGTAGTCACTAGAATACAACTAGCTGATCCAGCTCAAATATAAACATTGAATAACTGTGGTGGCCTGCTTGCAATCAATCCTTGGGAAAGGGAGGGAAAAGGAATATTAAAAATGTGCAAGGAAAAAAAAAAAAGAGTTAACAAATAACTCAGGAAATTCTCCATTTGGCAAATTGTCCATATATGGCAAAGGGAACTGTTTTTATCAACTGCATGCTCATTTAAAATTATTGACCTGGCCCTACTTACAAAATAATAATTAATTATTACATCTAAAACGTCTCCAATTACATAGATATCAAAATGCAAGTTCCATGCCAAGCTTCTTTAAACCAAACATCCATAAATAAAGGTGCAACACAACGCCATGGTTTGAATTGCCAACGAGGGTTTACAAGGAGACGAGGAGTAATGTGGGCGAGGTACTGGGTCCGGTGCGTGCCGTTGCGTTCACTCCCATGCAGGATATCAAAGCTTGTGAATTAATGTGCCACTCAGCTGCCAAACACCTACACTCTGAATTCCACAGTCAAAACCCCACCCCAGCTGACATAAAAGGCAAAATTCCCAATTTAATTCAGTGGGTCAGGTTTTCACCCTGTACGTTTTACAGGTGTCAAAAGACAAATGCAGCGAGTGCACTTTAATACACCTCCCTCCCTCGGTTCATTCTTTTCTGTACGGGTATGAGCACTGGCATCTTTATTTAAAATTGAGAAGTCACTTTTTGCATCCACAGGTGGAAGTAAATTCTCTTTGAAAACGGAGGAGCAAATATATCAAACACTCTACACAACTGGAAAAGCCTGTCTAGAGAACAAGCGTGGGCTGGCCCACAGATGAAGGCAGTGGAGAAGTAATACCGCAAGGGCAGCATCGTGTACGCTCTTCCCATTTCTCTAGGAAATCACCATCCCTACAAAGCAAACTGGAGGACCTTTGTTTCAGATGGTAAAATAGGATTAAAAAATGTAATTTTCATCTCTAAAGTGATGTCTGGCTCTTTGTAGAGATGCTCAAGTACTCCTGGTCTGACTGTGCTGGCACATCCACACGTCACTGTTCACTGCCATGCAAAGCCACTGGCTTGGAACAAGGAACAATATAGTCACATTACTGCAGCATTTAATCCAGCCTAATAAACCGAGCCACAAATCCTTACTGCAGCTTTACCGTTTCTGGCTCTGGACAAAATCATTCAGAGATGGTTCAGATATCTGCAAACGGCTGCTTTGCTCCATTTAGACGTACCACAACTGTCCCCAAACCAAAACCAGCAGCAGGTAATAATAAGCACATAATATAAAATAAAATTAAACTGTAACAATAGCCACCTTCACCTGAACTATTTTTTTCAAAGTTTCCCCCGGCCCGCAAAAGAAATTGGTGTAGCAAAACCTCTTCCTAAGCCACAGAGCAGAGGTCACTGATTCTACAACATGAAAAAAAACCTCTTTCAACATATATCCAAGAAGTGGGCAGGCAAGACACTTGGTTGTAGTACGGGATAACCTGCATTGAGTGTGCGACCTGATTGATTTGTAGACATGATGCAAAATCCTGCATGGAAAAGAACTTTGTGCAGCAATATCATGTGCCCTCCCAGCTCCTCTTTAATCATTTCTATTTGGCCTCCAAGGTAGATGTACCGTGAAACACCAGTAAATTCTTCCCCAAACCCTCCCCTTTTTATTTTTTACATCCCACTTAAGCACAAGGCTGGAAACCGGTTTTGAGGAACAGCCCACTCTGAACAAAGGCTGGATGAACTGGCTCCTGCGGCTCCCGCGGCTTTGCCAGATGGATGGATATCTCCGACAGACAGAAATGTTGGCACGTTTTGAAATGTGCATTGCAGCAGGGAGGTTCCTGCCATGGGGGAGAAATGGAAGGGGAAAGGTTTCCTTTTACCAACCCTTATTAAAACGGAAGAAAGTTAAACTCAATGGAGAAGGTCAAAGGGAGCCATGGGAGACAATACACTGGGGAAAGGGAGCGTTAGGCATGGTGGGTGGTTTCACAGCTTCCCTTTTCATGGAGTGCAGCAGGCTGGGATGCAAAACATAGCTCAGAGAAATGCAGAACAAGGCATATGGGAAATAGGCACAGAGGCAAAGATTTTGCAATAGTGAACTTTCTTAAGAAAAAAAGCAATGGGATTTGGAATACCTCCTTGAAACCATTCACCTAACTAGCACCAGACCTCTCAAAACTCACTTAGAAAGTGAGTAAACCAAGTCCCAGCTAGAAGCAGCATGGCCTAGTCTAACAAGGGAAAATGAGATAGAGTAAACTCAGATGAAGGAAATTCTGAATTAAGGAAACGTGTGGAAAAGAGCATTTGATTTAGGAGTGAGAGAAGTAGTTTTTATTTTTTCTGCAACAGAAAATGATACGGAGGATTGAACTACATTGATACACAGCAGAGAGAGTATTAACGAAAACTCTAAAAAACTAAGCAAGATAAAAAGCTTTGGAATTTCTATTCTTACTTTGGCAGCCGTGCCCTTTGTAACATCTTCCTTGCCTGTTGCAGTACACGCTGCAGAGAAAAGGAATTGAAAATTGCCCCGGCACAAGCTTGCATCACAAGGACAGGGCCAGTCTGGGAGAAAATACCAGGCACCCAAATGAAAGGCTGGGGAGAGCTCTAATTTGCAGCAGACATTGCTGAAGGTGCACAAGGAAACATGGAAATCAACATATTGATTTGTTGACTGGGGCATCAATTTTTACAGATCAGAGCACAGTATCCAACGCAGCGCAAAGAAGGATAAAACAAGAAGTGCAAGTGAAGAACATGGTGTCCTGGCAAATTTACAAGTAATGCATTTTGGCTGGGTCTGAACATGATTTGTAAAGTCACGTCTGGCTTAGGAAACCCAAACTGAAATGGATGGGTTTTTTTTAAAATGCTGGCCTTAGTGCTGAATTTAGACTAAACAATTACAAGCTTTTCTTCTATGGAGAAGCTCAAACTGTATCATTTTTTAAAACAATAGGCTGCTCTGAGATTATTAAGCTAAAGTAAATATTAGAGTCAAAATATAAATGATCAGAACAATATATTGTGTAATAAACCATGCAAACCAGATGTTGAGTAAGCAACATATCATTTTGTTTCCAAAGCACAAGGATTAAACATTAACATGTGACAGGAATAGAATATGCAACATGAGGGCAACGCTGCAGTCAGTCCATTTCATGGAAGAAGCACCCTGAAGTACTTTTATTTCACGGGTTAGTGGGGGTAGGGGAGTTATTTATTTCTGGGGTGGCTGCTTTATAACAGGATTTATGATAAGGTCTTAAAAAGGCTAAAGACAAATAGGACTAGGACTCTCTTTACATGAGGAGGGTTAGGTGTCTCAGGATGGGATCCAAAATTGCCAGCTCTGTAAGACGCCATCACCCAACATCAGCAATTGGCTTCATCTGTTCTGCCTGTGATAAACCCCAGATAGTGGAGAGGCTTAAGGCCCCCAGACTAAGCAGGTTGGATTACCTTATATCTGTGCTGTCCAAGTCTCAGGATCCTTTGAAATAACAAATTGCATATGGATTGTGTCCAGTGCCACACTCCCATAAGCCCATTGCGTCTAGACAGGACATCTCCTCCATAGACTCCGTTCCTAAGTCTTCTGGGAGACGTAAGGTCTGCTCGGATACCCTTGGAGGCAGTCTAAGTCAAACCTGTCATGGCTTGCATCCGTGCAAGGCTGAACCCTGGTGCATATTGTCCTCTGCTTCTGCAAAAAAAAAGGAATTGCTTGGTTTGGCCCTGAAAAGAGCCCCGGTATGAATTATGATGTAGGCACTGGGGAGAAAGCGGGGACAAGGACCACAGAGTTTCAGTTTCAATAGGTCTGAGCATATTGCTCACACCTAACCCCAAAACATGACAAAAGACAAAGAAGAAGACAGGTGCTCAGACAACTTAGACTGACTTGATTAAGCCAGAAAATAACTGAGACGGGAAAAGAAGTCTCTCAATGCTTAGATGTATATAAGGTCCTGTAGGCGGTATTTTCTCCTACTCAAACATGTTGCTTTTGTTTTAAAGAATTGCAATTAATGCTTTCTCTCAGCCTGAAAGGAATGAACCTGAGAGCACCTACCGTTGGCACACAAATATCAGTGAGCGCACTCAAATGCAGCTCACTCCAGACTAATTCACTATTCTGCTGGCGGTTCTGTATTTAGTTTTTCATTGCTGCTGGTTTTTACTGCAGACAATATACTATTGCCTGGATGCTGGATGCTATTTAATTGACACTGAAAAGGTGGCACATCAGGGGAATAAAATTTTCCAAAAAACTTTCCCTTTTGAGAGCTGAGCAGTAAAGACTTTATGGAAGAAGAGTGAAAAGTGAATTATTTTTTAGTGCTGGTGAAAGATGCCAATCCAACAGGCCTAAAAACTGAACTCCTCAACTATCTGTGGTCGGGAGAGTCTACAGTCCAGAAAACAAGGAGAGGCTGAGGGAGGTTGTTTACTCAGCCTTAGAAGAGATGGTTATGGGGAGACCTCGCGGTCTTCAGCTACCTAATGGGAGTTGCTAGAGAAGACAGAACCAGGCTCTTCTCCGAGGTGTGCAGTGACAGGAGATGAGGCAACGGACCCAAGTTACAGTATAGAAAATTCCAATTAAAAGTAATGAGGAAAAATTTCACTGTGAAGATGGTCAAATATTGAAACATGTACTAGAGTCGTCGTGGACTCTTCTTCTTTGGAGGTATTTAAAAATTGGCTGGCCAAGGTTTTGAGGAACTTAATCTACTTGGAACCCTCTTTGAACATGAGAGTGAACAAGATGACTTCCAGAGGTCCTTTCCAACCTAAATTACTTTATAATTCTATGTTTTTGTGTCGTTTACCCAGCAACAGGATTGGGACAACATAAGAGGACTCAAAAGTACTTACAAGCTTAAAGACACGATTTTCAGGGAATTTTGAATAAGAAAATTTCAGCAGTGGAAGCACAAGCCTTTCGCCACCCAAGCTAACGCCACGTTAGGCTGTAGATGTGGCAGGACTGCTGTCTCTGGTCCAGCTGCTACAAGCAACGCTTCCCCACCCCACCGAGCTCCTCACAATCATGCAGCTGAAATAAGATCTTGTCAGGGCTGAAGCTGCTGCTCTTAAGCAGCTTAAAAGGCATCTTACAAGGAAACACCCTGGGAAAAATTTATCAGGATGGTTATTTAGTTACGCAGTGCCATGGTAACATGTCTACAGCACTTCTGGTGCTGACCTCACGCCTATATCCGCGTAAAGCTCTACTCTTAGCCCCATTAAAAAAACAAACACAAAAAAGTGTTTGCCACCTGAGGCAAATGGCTAAAATTAGGCAAAATAGAAATGTTTTTCCCCTTGAGATTTGGCTTATGTAGGATTTAGATGCTTTTATTCATGCACAAGTAATAAAGCAAAATTGAGCATAATTTTAACCCTGCAGTTACCACATTTCCTGGCCAAAGGACACATAATTTTTTTATTTAATGCAGACCACCTGAATTTGCAGAGTTCCCAGGCAGTCTGAAATGGGGTGATAGGCTGTCATTATTGCTACTGGTTACAGCCCCTTCCACCACACAACACAGCTGGGGTCCCTGTTCCTTCATTCTTACTTCTGTTCCTCCAGAGAAAGGTCTGACTGAGTGAAACTGCGAGTAAATGACTTTCATTAACAGTACTTTTTCATCGTACACGTTAAGGATAACCCTGACAGGGCAGGCTTTTTGGAGAATAAGTAGCCAAGATCCAAAACCTTCTCTGGACGTGACACAGGCAGCCTCAGCCTCACTGTTTATTTAAACACTGTCTTTATGCGACAAACTCTTACCACCGGCATTTTCTGTGTCTGTGCGTGCGTGGATGGTGAGGTGGGAGCTGACAACATGCAGCAATTCAAAGAGAAATCCAACTTTCCCAATTCGTGAAACCTTCACTTTTCTGATAAAAGCAGCCACTTTGGTTCCCTCCTACTAACAAAAAGGCTCATGATCTCTCCTTCCTCCATTGGTGTAAGGATGCAGAAAAACGGGACACGTCTTTTTGCTCTGTGTCCTATTCCGATAGTCAATCCTCGAAGCCTTCCCTTTTTCTTCTGCCTTTGGCAAGAGGCTTCCAAGGTTTTATGGGAAGAACCCTGCGTGATACACTTCTGCCTTGAGAAGTTTATACTCAAGCATAAAAATTCCAGGCAGGATTTTGTTCCCATTTCTTTTTTATTAGATTTTATTTAAGAGCCTCAACAGTTGCAATGCAAAGAGAAAAGAAGCATAAGCAAAGATGTCACCAAGTACAGATCTTAAAAAAAGCAGCAGAGTATCAGGCACTATAAAATTTTCTGTTGGTCAGTTATCACTTGGGTTCTGCTCCATCCTACCTCATTTACTCCAAGCTCTTGCCTCAACCATGAAGAAGGTGGCGTTTTCTTCCCCTGGGCCTTTTCTTACCTTCTTTTCTTTGTCCAAAAATTCAACCCATTGGCTCCCTTTGCAGTTTGACTTGGCCATAATTTTGCTACCACCAGATGAGGGAGCTTTTCTGGTATCCTCAACGTTCCTTCCAACAGCCTTCCATCGCTCCTTCTTCCCCCAGGATAACAGAGGTCGCCTACTCCCTGCTTTGCCTTGTCCACGTAGTGAGTTGCTTAGAAGCTAGTCATGTCTTGATGGCTTACAAGCATTAATTCAACTGTGGCATCTTCATTTTACAATTTCTCAACTTTAAAAAACTTTTTCGTATGTGGACTTAAAGCTGTGCTAATCGTAACTAAAAATGCCTCGTGTATACCTGGCTTTAGGAACAGACACCTTGATGACTGGTTATTTCTGCATCTCCTTTCCTGTTTTCCTGAACTTCCCTGTGACATGGATGTGAAGATAAAAGCCCTTAGAGGCACACACCTTGCATTGTTTATATTGCAAATCTGGATGCTTTAGAGAAATCCAATTAATAATAATGGGCTATTTATGAGTTTATTAATAAACTGATGCAAAGTGTGTGTGTGTAATGAGTCATTTAGGTCCCTGGCACTTTCTTGGATTAATAATCCAAATGCCTGAATTAAGATTTATATAATGAAACCTTAAGGGGCCTGTTACTGTCATTTTTGTTACATAAATTTCTTCAAAGCCGTACAAATAAACATGTTTTTTGCATACTAAAACCTAATAGCTCCTAAGAAACCATTATGCTCATCTGTGAAATAATATGCATGTTTAAATGCATCTAAATACATTTTTAATGTATTTGTGCTATTCCAAGGGAGACCATAATGTCTCTTGTGCCAGCAATAAAGGTTTATTATGTTGATTTTCATATACGGAAGCTTTTTTTTTCCTTCCTAGTACAAAAGCAGTAAGAAATTAAGCCATAAAATGTACACTCAAACAAAATTATAGATTTCACCTAATCCCACAAAATACAGGAAATTAAGACTATAAAATTACTGGGGCTTTTATCCCTGGCTCAGCTCATTTTGCTTGTAATTAAAGCAAGGTTCACTCAAGGAGGTCACAGATTAGAAAACCTGTTATTAGCTCTGATTAGGACCATTAGGATACAAGCCACAAGCCCCTGCCTTGACCCCAGAGCTGGGTGAGCAACGTATTGCCAGCAGGTCAAGGGTGGTGATCCTCCCCCTCTACTCATCAGCAGTGAGACCACACCTGGAGTAGCGTGTCCAGTTCTGGGCTCCCCAGTACAAGAGAGACATGGACATACTGGAGGGAGCCCAGCGAAGGGCCATCAAGATGATGGTGGGACTGGAGCATCTCTCCTGTGAGGAAACGCTGAGGGAGCTGGAGCTGTTCAGCCTGGAGAAGAGAAGGTTTGGGGGGATCTTATCAGTGTATATAAATACCTGAAGGGAGGGTGCAGAGAGGCTGGAGCCAGGCTGTTCTCAGTGGTGCCCAGTGACAGGACCAGAGGCAATGGGCACAAACTGGGACACACGAGGTGCCATTGGAACACCAGGAAACACTTTTTCACTGTGAGGGTGACCGAGCACGGACATGGGTTGTTCAGGGATGCTGTGGAGTCTCCATCCTTGGAGATATTCAAAAGCTTCCTGGATGTGGTCTTGGGCAACCGGCTCTAAGTGGCCCTGCTTGAGCAGGAGGTTGGACCAGATGACCTCCAGAGGTCTCTTCCAACCTCAACCATTCTGTGATTCCGTGATCGGCAGGTCCTGACGGGTGACGTGGGCATGCAATTTTAAACAGCATTACCTCAGAGCTGCCAGTTATGGGAAGTGTGTGGTAAGAGGTAAAATAAGAATAGACTGATGCTTATTTCAGACACAGTATTTTAACCATCCGAAGTTCCACTCCTTCTATTCCTTTACTGAAAATGCCAAAGACCGTGGCAGTATGTGGGGAAATCCTCCAGGAGAGGACCACAAATAATTCATGCCATGACAAGCAAGGATTTAAAGTGCCATGCAGTAACATAAATTTAGCAAGTGGGTGATTAAAACACAGTGGAGCTGAAGTCCAGTGAGCGTTGAACACACAGCAAACCTCCTCGCTAACGAGGTGGAGCCGGAGGCTCCCGAGGCTTGGAGGCAGCAAGGTAGCAGCCATGGTGAAGATGAGCTCAGTGACTTCTCACCTCAGACCAGAGGGTTTTGTAAATGCTAGTTACCCAACCGATGAGCAGCCTGTCCGGTAAAAGCTAGAAATAGAAGAAACTCATTAGCAAGTAATGAAGAACCCCGGAGCCACCCTGTGTACAGCTTTTGGTTGTCTGCATTGTGTATCCTGCTCTCATCCCACCCTGGTCCGTGAACTGCTCTGCAGTCACACCAGGGAGAACCAGATCTGCCTCACGTCTTCCTTCATACGCTCCTGTATTAAACAATGTTGCTGCACTGAAACAGAAATCTATTAATCTGCCTGATGCGTGTCTGGGACTAAAGGATTCATCCCTGTTGTTAGGCCACGGGCAATAATCCTGAGACAACACCACGCTGCTCGTGCCACCTGCAGCATCAGAGAGTGATTCTTCCCACCTACCCAGGATGCTGTTTCAGGATGGTGTGAGCATAACTCTGAAGCCACCCAGCTCTTTCCATCCTCTGCAGAGGGAGAGCTTAGGCTGTCTGTGCCCAGTGTCATTTTACCTAGTTTAAAAGCTGGCTGCTTTAAAACACGCTGTAGAGTAAAGTAGGATTTTAGTAGACCTCCACTTAACCAAAACACAATTTAATTGTGTGCTTTAAAGACAAAAAGGTGTTTTGCCGTTATCTCCGTGTTTATTGTTAAACCTGCTTGCTTACCTTTTTCATTGAGAATACCCTGTTCTACACACCGAGTTTTTAAGAGTTCAGGCGCAGGGTGTGGTGCCTGCACACAGCCTAACAGATCTTCATCAGCTTGGGGTTCCTCATCACCTTGCACCATTACAAGAAGTTGCATTAGAAGATCACTGTGGTTTCCAGGTCAGGGGCCTGAGAATCGGACCATGACAGAACTGTGTTACTGTCATTAGTAACAGATTCTTACACATTTGCACAGTTGCTAATAATGTATACTTTCTGGCGCATTAAAGAAAATCCACATCTTCATTCCTCTCCACAGCTGTGGTATAGCTAATGCTGACATTATTATTCTCCATCAGTTATTCACGTCACCTAGATTATAGTAAAACTCTTTGTGCCAATTTTACTGCTGCTCCTTGCTCATTCTTTCCTGCAGCCAGACCGTGGTGCTTAGATTTCTGAGATGGACTAAAAGCACTAATTTGCAGAACTTGCTTATTGTGAAATACTATACTCCTCTGTGCTAAGGAGACTTTGCTAATCACTGCTATTCAATACCAGAACAATTAAGAAGCCTTGAGGAAGCCACAAAACACATGGGATATGAAGTGAATTGCTGTGATTATGTCTCATGCCTTTCATTTATTGTTTAGGGTTGTCTTTAAGTAAAAATTATTGCAAATATCTTCTATTAATGATCCTAGCCCCAGTTCTTACCTACATTGTAGTTCTGTAATCCCAGAGCATCCACACAAAGTTCCATGCCTTAATAAAGGAAAGTTTCTGAAGCGTTTAACAGATGTACTTAGCTCCCACTGCCTTTGTGGGATTGAACAAATGTAATTAAACTGAATATTCCCTATCTCCCCTCAAGCCCCTCAGATGCTCCCCTGTGATCATTACTGAATCTTCTTTCACCAGGTCCGTACATAATCCTTCTGAGAAAGGCTGTGTTCACTTAGAAAGGATAAAATCAGGTGCCCTATATATGAAGCCAATTTAAGGCTGCCGTTAAGTGGTTTCCAAGTCGTTCTGTTGAGCATTAACATAAAATCAAATTCGTTTCTCCTTCAGATACACTATCTTGTTCTGCCTATCTTCACCTTCCAGTCACGATGTCCTTATCTCTGGTCAATTAAAGTGAAACAACAATATCAAGAAATTACTCGTGCCTGGGTGAGTCCTGGTCCTACTGCAATGGAAGGAAATTACAGATATGTTAAATATATGGATCATTCAGCTGAAGAGGAAAGCCATGCAATTAATCATAATTCCCCTTGTATTCCCATTTCTGCTGTTGCCTGTACCTAAACACCGCAGTTAAGCACAGGGAAAGGACATTACCAAGGAATACCTCCTTATGTCTCCGTAGAATAACGAACACTAAAACAAACACACGTTAGCTTCCCGCAGCAGAAGTTTATGTCAGTGAGAGCTAAATTATGGTCTGGCCCTTGATTTTAGAGAAGAATTTCTCCCCTCACGCTGATGTAACACCATTGAGGGCAATTGTGTGCATAAGTGCCAGGGTAAGGTAAGAAGCAAATCAAGACGTTATCCTTTTCAGCTTGAAAGCTGAGAGAAAAATAAAGAATTTTTATTTTAAAAACATGTTATAATAAACTAAGCAACTGCTGACCATACCTAATGTATCTTTCAGCTACAGCGTATACATTTGTTTAATACTTCTAAACCTTTACTTAAAAAAAATAAATAATCACCAAAGAGACTTGACCTGTATTTAGGTCAATTGCTTGTTTTCATCTTTGGCGTTTTAAGTCTGGTTTTGTTTTATAGGACTGCTAGGAGAAAACAGAGCCACTGACAAAGAAATCGGAGCATGGACAAGGGCTGAACTCCTTTAGTAGGTGTCTTTGATTACAAAAACACGATAAAGGAGAAAGAACGATTAGGAAGGATGAAAAACTCTGAAAAATAACCTCAGGTAAAGAGGTTCTCTCTCATCTGGGAGAACATCTACCAGTCATGTAGCTGTGAGACGTTCAGTAGCATCGCAGAGGTGCAAGGTGCAAGACACAGTACTCACACTGTGATACTGGTTGCCCTATAAACACCGTGAATAGATTGATTAGTTTGGATAGACAGCTTCCTAATTATGAAAATGTGAACGTATTACATACATAAATAGGGAATTGCTAGTAATAGCTTTTGGCACAAAGCATCCAGTGTTATAAGAAGTTAATGGAGCAACCTGAGGTCCCTAGGCTGCACAAAGAGGGACCAGGCAGGGCTCCTACCACGCACTCCTGCTCCACGACTGCGATACACAGCATCCCCCTAACCACCCTCCACTCCCTTAAAAATCACCCCTGAGACGGGACTTTCAGCACAATAAAGTGTGTGACAGAGAAAGAGGTATTCCTGCCAAAGGAGATAATGGATGTCCTTTCCAATACAGAAAATAAAGGGCCATCATGATTTAAGGGATCTGAATGGCGTAGAAAATAGGGGCAAGGCAAATTTCTGCTGTTGTAAACACACATACACACACCAGAGCGGGACCCTTCCCCTGGAGAGTCCTGGTGCAGAGTCTTTACCATTGTCCGCAGAATTTATCCCAATTCTGTTTGCAAACACTATTATTTACTATAAAAGCGACGGTTGCTAATTTCTCAAGTTACCTCGGTCTTCCAGATC